>NW_006792108.1:231480-259014 GCF_000442215.2 Lipotes vexillifer | reverse complement strand
CTGCTGAATTTTCTCTCACCTAACAAAAACGATTTCTCTCCTACCTCACTGGCCCTTCCTTCTTAATCGCCTTTATTGGTTACTTGGCTTCTTAGTGGTCCTTGAGCACAGTCCTTGAGCCATTTCATTTTTTGTCTCCATCTTGCAATTGTAAATACCATATATAACATTGGTGATTGTTAAATTTGTATCTGCAACTACTGAATAAGATTTGAATATCCAGCTACCTAATTGGTATCTCCTCTTGGATATCTAATAAGCATCTCTTAAACTATTCCAAGCCTAAACTCTGATCCTTAATCCCAAGCTTATTTCTCCCTCTGTCTCTTTACCCCAATAAATGGTGGTTCTATCCTTCTGTTTGCTTAGATCAAAAACCTTGGAGCCATCCCTGATTTCAATCTGTACTATCAAATCCCGTTGGCTTTACCTTCAGAATATGTCTAGAATTGTTCCCTTCTCACCACTTCCTACTCTTCCATCTTTGTCCAAGGCAACATCTTCTCTTACCTGTCTTATTGCAATAACCTTCTGTCTGGGCTCCCTGCTTCTGTCCATGTCCTTCTTTTATCTATTCTCAATAGAGCCATCCTTTAAAACTCCCTCTTCTTGTCAAAAGCCATCTCCAGTCACTCTCATTTTTACTCAGAGTAAAAGCCAGAGAGTCCTTAGAGTGGCTTAAAAGTCCTCACATGATCTGGCCCTTGTTATTTCTCTGACCTCATCTCCATTCATTTTTGCCCTTGTTCATTTCCTCCACTCACATTGGCCTTTTTGCTATTCCTCAGACCTGCCAAGCATGTTCCTACCTCAGTTTTTGCCCTTAGCTTTTCCTCTGCCTAGAGCATTCTTCCTCCAGATATTTGCATAGCTAGCTCCTTGGCTTTCTTCAGATCTTTGCCCAAATGTCATCTTTTTAATGAGGCTTTTCCTGTCTACTCTTTTAAAAATTAAAAGGTCCTCTGCTTGCACCTCCTATCTTAGTTTTGCTTTGTTTTTTCCACAGTTATCAGAATCTGACTTTTCTTTTTTCAAGAAAGAAATGGAAAATCTTATTCAAGCCAATCTGAAAATTATAACTAGGGAGATAGTCTTTCAGAAAGCTCTGAGGACTGTTCTGCCCATTAGAGGTCAAAGCACAGTTATATAAGTTTTTGAGACAAAGGGTTATACATCAAAGGGTTAAACATCAAGGTGGCATTGACAGTTTACATAGTTCAACAAAGTGAGTAGTGTGTCATCATAACCCCTTACATGATTAAGGAGGGAATGCTATCTCCTAAGGTGTTTCCTTCTAAGGAGTTTCCTTGCTGGTGCCAGCAGGAAATTTGTGTGTGTGTGTGTGTGTGTGTGTGTGTGTGTGTGTGTGTGTGTGTGTAGACATTCCTGCGTCTTCTTAGGGAATCTAGTTAATGTATAATGCAGATGCACAATGCACACTAAGGAGAAGGTATAGTGGCTCAAACAGCAGAGAAAATTTCACGTTAAATTTTTTTTCCTGCCTTAAAATAATTTTGTTTCATCAGCAGCCTCACTGAGGAGGTAATATTTGAGTAGACTCTAAGGTGGTGAGGGACTTAGCCTTATGGATATGGTGGAAATAGTGTTGCAGGCAGTAGGAGCAGCCAGTGAAAAATTCTAAGGAGGAGAGCTTGCCTGGTATGTTTGGAGAACAGCATGGGGACACTGAGGGTAAGCGGTGAGATTAGAGCTGTAAACTAGTATGTTTGTTGGTGGCGGGGGGCTTTTGACCACAGAGTTAACCTTATTCATGAAATAAAAGCCATACATTTTCTATTTACACTATAACTATGTATTATAAAGTCAAGGAAGTGAGTGTTGTTCTTTCTTGGACTTTATATTATGAATATCAGAATGAAAAGTGGTTTGAAGCTCTAATTTTTTAAGTCAATCAACTGTGCAGAAATCGCTTATGAACTGTATGTTAATGATTTGAATCATGTGCCTGAGGTCCCTTTGCCAGAGACTTTTTAATTTAACTGGTAGTGGTAAGGGTGGGAAGGGAGGGGGTTGTGCCTGGGCATTGAGTTTTTTAAGCGCTCCCATGTGGTTCTATATGCACTACTCTGGTACCTGAATATATAGAAAGAGAGACAGCTTTTCTCATTCTGGCTCCAAAGTAGTCTGCTCAGTATGCTTATCATCGTTGCTGCTTCAGCTCACTGCAGTGTCTCATAACTACCTGGAACTCAACAACCACAAATCCCCTCCACAGAAATCCTGGGACCTCTCCTAGCCATTCCATTGGAGGGGAAAGGTAGGGCAGGTAAGAGTTCTCCTTTACTGTCCCATTCATACGTTCCCCACAACACCAGAAAACAAGACTGGGTGTGGGTAGCAGATGACTGAAAAGTTTGTGTTACAGAATGACAATGTAAGAGGAAGGGTAAGAGAGGAGGGGAGCAAAATGTTGGCATCAATTGCCTAATAAAAAATTTTAAGAACAAGACTGCCTAATATTCAGTTTCAAATTTTGGCATTATTGTGGTAGAAAATACCCTGTCTCCCCCACTCATCTGTTTCATTTATGTGTCTGGCACATTTTTGGCACACAACAAATATTTGTTATATAAATGAATGAATGAATTCAAGCGGGCTGAACACAAAAAGCAACAAGCCTCCAACCCATCCTTTCCTGATCCCTCCAATCTTGTTCCCCAGTGGCAGTCGCATTTACCTCATCGTTACCCTACTAGCTCTAAATTATATATTTATGCTGTTCATTCTAGATGTATCAGTGTTAGATCTTGCATACTCACTTACTGCTAAGATAGGTAAGGATTTTACTAAATCAACCACTCCAAATTTTCCCGACGTACAATACCTAATAAATTATATCACTATTGTTAGCTTTTCCATTACTTACATTTGTGAGGTTAAACAATATACTTAAATTTGTATTTCTTATTTCAACTATAAGGAGTACCTCTTCACTTTGAATCTGACTTATTATATATTTAACTTATTTCTTAATTCTCTATGTTCCACCCCCCAGTTAAGCTCCATGAAGGAAGAGATTTTTATCTATTTTGTTTACTGTCAAATCCCCAGTGCCTTTTATTTATTTATTTATTTAAAAATTTATTTATTTATTTTTGGCTCCATTGGGTCTTTATTGTTGCACGCAGGCTTTCTCCAGTTGTGGTGAGCGGGGGCTACTCTTCGTTGCGGTGCGCCGGCTTCTCTTTGCGGTGGCTTCTCTTGTTGCGGAACACGGGCTCTAGGCGCTCAGTAGCTGTGGCTCGTGGGCTCTAGAGTGCAGGCTCAGTAGTTGTGGCACACGGGCTTAGTTGCTCTGCGGCATGTGGGATCTTCCCGGACCAGAGTTCGAACCCTTGTCCCCTGCACTGGCAGGTGGATTCTTAACCACTGTTCCACCAGGAAAGCCCACCCTGCCTAGTGCCTTTTAAATTATAGGTAATCAGTTAAAATTTATTGAATGAATGAATGAATAAAATGGTCAAGGCCTTGTGTAATCAGTCCTCTCTTTGTCCTTCCAGAGTTATCTTCTGCTCTCCTGGCTCTCTTGCTACATGCCAGATGCTGATCTTTTTCACTTCCACTTTATACCATGCTCCCTCCTGCCTCAGAACCTTCATATGTTTTATTCCCTCTACTTGGAATATGCTTTCTTTCCTGACCCCTTCTTTTCCTTGCCTAGTTAACTTCTATTACTCATCCTTTAGATATCAGCTCAAAAGTCCCTATTTCAAAGAAGATCTGGATTAAGAACCCCTACTGTATTCACTCTTCACCAACTAAACTGAACATTTCAGAAAGGCAAAAACCTTGAGTATACTGCTTGCCAGTGTATGTGTCAGAATAGTGAATCCTCAGTAAGTACTTACTGAATGTTCCCTTCTGCACTAATATTCTGCCTTGAGGCAGTGGCAGGTCATTCCTATATGATTAGAAATGGCAGCCTCTCAGGAAACTTCATATTATTAAATGAAACATGATTGGTAGTAAGTGTGAAACAGTTCAGCATCTTTGGTCAAATATGGGTTAAATACGAGCTTTATATTGAGAAAGACAGTGTGTTGACATTTTGTGAGAAGATAGGAACCCAGATAAGATCTGGCTCAAGAAATTCTGGTTTAGAGTCAGTGCAGAAGCATGTGCATATTGATTCTTGTTGATGTGTAGGGCATGTAAATAACCCAGTACATTTTGTTACTTTAATATTTAATATCAAAAAATGGTAGAAGACTGGCTAATAACTCCTTTGTTAGCCAGTAGTTAACTTTTTCAATAGTTTCACTTTTTAAAAAGTAAGCCTGGGTAAAGTTAGCAATTTTTTATTTTGTAGGGTTGTGTTAAGAATTAATATATACGAAAGTTCTTTAAAGTGCATGTGTAATTTATTGTTATTATTACTGTTATCATCATTATTAGTTGTGACATTGGGCAAATTAGTTAGTTTCTCTTTATATTTACTCTTGTAAAAAGTGGGAATAAGGACTTCCCTGGTGGTCCGGCAGTTAAGACTCCACACTCCCAACGCAGGGGGCCCAGGTTCAATACCTGGTCAGGGAACTAGATCCCACATGCTGCAACTAAGAGCCCGCATACTGCAACTAAAAGATCCCGCACGATGCAACTAAAGATCCTGCACGCAGCAACGAAGATCCCGCTTGCCATAACCAAGACCCAGTGCAGCCAAATAAATAAATAAATATATTTTTTTAAAAAGTGGGAATGAAAATAGTATTGACCCTAATGGGTTATCGTGAAAATTAGTAACGCATGCCCTCAAAGAGAAGAGCTTGGTATCCAATAAACCCTTGGAAAATGTTCACTGTTATTTTAACTATTTTTATTTTCAATGTTTTCTTTTGAGTTTAAGAACTTTCCTTTTTAAATCATTATAGAGAATTTGAGTTCTTTAATTAGAATTCAGGGTCCAGTCTCCTATGTGACTTTTGGCACTTTCATTAAGCTCTCGGCATGATGAATGGCAGTGGTGGCAGCTGCTGCTGCTACTATTTCTAAAGGGCCACCTCATTTCCTTACCTTACTTGTATATTGGTTAGTAAAATATGAATATCCACTTCTGTGATATTGTCTGTAGCGAAGTGAACAAAATGTAGGGGATGGCTCAAAGCCTTGCATAGTTCCTGAAAAATAGTGGATACTAAGTATTCATAAATTTGAAAGACAGTAAGAACTAGAGCTTGGTTGTGTCTGGTTATAAGATATTTAAATGTATACCAAAAATACTGTAGACTTTGTGCAAGAGAGCTATGGACAAGGGAGATCAAAACAATAATAATAAAACCACATTGAAAAACACGGATTAGAGTAGAGCCTATCATTGTGGTTTTGTGTTTCTTAGTGCTGCTATTACATTCTTAATGCTCTGTATATTTGCAAGAACAAGTCAGGGGTACAGTAACTAACACTAAAATAAATGTCAATATATATTCTCTTTCAGATTTACCAAAAATTTATCTCCTGACAAGATAAATCTAAGTACCCTTAAAGGAGAAGGTGAACTGAAGAATTTGGAGTTGGATGAAGAGGTGCTCCAGAATATGTTGGATTTGCCAACATGGCTTGCTATCAACAAAGTTTTTTGTAATAAAGCATCTATTAGGGTGAGACTTTGATATCTGTGCAAGGCATTTTCTGTTTTCATTTTATTTATTTCATCCGTATCTTTTAAAATAAATATTTTGTTTTAGGTAATTCTGAAAAGAAGCATTTTTATTAACATAATTTTAAAAGATAGATACCTTGTATAAATAATTGAATGAATGTGTGCCTTTTGAATTTAATTGAATGCTAATATATGTTTATTAATTTATAGGTTTTAAGTTTTATTAAAATTTAATATTTAAATAAAATTGATGCTTTATTAATAAAATAATTTGTTAAATTTGGTACGTATTTAAAATTTGTTTCACATGATTTGTTGTCAAAAGGGACAATTTAAATTTGTAGTTAGTAAACATTACTTCAAATGAAGACATAAGGACTGATAAGTTATCTTATTCTGGACATTATACTTTTATTTGAAATTCTGTCTCTTTTCCTCATTTGTTTTTTATTTTAAGGTTTTTAAAGTTTTCTTTTAATACTATTTCTGTTTATTAAAACTTAAGCTTTTTTATTATCTTTGGCTCTAATCATACATCATATCATTTCCTTCTCTTAAAGATTAGGCTTAGTTTGGGAGCCTACTCAGTAGAAATACTGCATGCTAACTTTTCATAAAATTAAAATTGGGCTCCAAAGAAAAGATTGTAGAAAGGTTGCAGTAACCTTTAATTTTTGTTCTGTCCTCCATAAACCCAAATGTCTATAAAAACATGACATTTTTAGTGCAGGATATATTTGAACATTATTTATTTGACATTACTTGCATTTAACATTAATGGTCTCACTTTTGTATTTGTCTTGAATACCTACAAGGAGATTGGTTGGAATTCTAGAATTTAAAAAATTGTTAAATGAACAAAACACTGATTATGCTTTGCTAGGAATTCTTCAGCTACAAAATTAAAATGTGTTTTCAGAACTGGGGAAAAAAGATATTAAGAGAACCTGAAATTTTTATTTTAAAAGATGACCAAGAAAATAAGGCTAGTAGTCTTTTTTAATATAAAATAGGTGCAGCTGATTTCAAGAGTATGAGTGAATCGCTCAGTTTATTATTTTGCAATTTAAGAAAAAAGTCATCTGATATAATTTGGTATGTCTTTCACTATGTTAAGAGAGTATCTGTGTTGATTACTCTTTTACATTATTTTTTTAATGATTCATTTTAAAGAAAGAAAAATTTTCTTTTGTAGATACCATGGACAAAACTGAAAACACATCCCATCTGTTTGGTAAGTTCTGAATTGCTTCAGAAATAAACACTTATATATGCATATAATCTAACAAATCTAATTAATATTAAACAAAATATTAATATTTTGTTTCATAGAAACATAATCTCATGGCTTCTCTGCTAGTTAACTTTCATTCTATTTTGATGGTACTTAGTTTTCTCAGTCCTTAAATGAGAAGTTTGAACTTTAAAATGAGAGGGTCTTTAAAATTTTTCAGGTCTAGAATATTATATTATAAGTTGTTATATTTTATTGCATTTTTTAACTTTTTATTGATATACTTTATTTATGAGATTCTTCTTTTAATAAAGTTTGGTCCAGACTTTCTGTGTTTCTGCTTTTACTGATCTAATATAATACGTTCTTTAATATACTTTACTTTTTAAGGAAAACTGATCAGTTGGTCATTTATTGATTCATTCATACCACAAATATTTACTGAGCACCTCCCCTCTGCCCTGAGGGAGCATATTTTTACAAGGTGACTGACAACGAACAAGTAAACAAAACAAGACAGTTTCAGATAATAAGTACAATATTAAATAGAGAATGAAGAATGACTGGAGATGTGTTAGTGATGACTACTAAGGACATTTGATCTTCCTTCAAGAAAAAACTTAGACTGAGAAAGAAACTTTTTTACTATGAGAGTATTTACTTTTTCATATTTCTTGCATTTTTCATTTTTTCTTACACATCTTAAATCTCAGGTTTTAGATTGGTTCTATTTATTTTAATTAGCCCAGGTTTTAATTAAAGCTCAGGTTTAAGCTTTTAGAGGTGGTTTAGTCCTATTTATTAATAAATAATCTAATTTATCAATTAATAATGTAGTACACTCTGGGATTAGCGATTATATGTCTGTAAAACCTGATGATGTCAGCAGTATATGGTTACTTCTTATAGTTTTTTTCTCCTGTACTCCTGTAATAAGCTTTTCCACCAGATAATAAGTGCCTTGAGAAAGGTCTAAGCACTTTTTTTTTTAGTATTTCTCTTTTTAGACCTCTAGAGAAACATTTAAAATGACTCTGCTTACTTACTGTTTTCTTTGCTCCTAAAGAAATGAAAGAGAAAATAGCCTTAAATAATATCTACATAATATACATAAAATAAAATATCTAATGTTTACATTTTTAATATATTTTTATTAGTCCTTGGATAAAGTAATAATGGAAATGAGTACATGTGAAGAACCACGAACCCCAAATGGCCCATCACCAATTGCAACTGCTTCAGGACAAAGGTAAGCTATTTTCCATTAATCTGTATGACTGGCAGTAATGGGACATAAAGTAAAATTTCCTAGCTTCAGTTTCTATTTTAGTCACTTCTCCCATCAAACATTTTACAGTTTCAGTAAATACATTGCAAAAGTAGCAGAATTGATTTTGAGCCTCTTTTATTCATCTTGCTTTCCTTGATATTAAATACTAATGATCAGTCAAATGCAGAGCAGTAGCAGAAAATGAAAGAAGAGCTTAGGCATTCTAAATCAGATAATCTCTTACTTGATTTCTCTATATAACATTTGTTCTATGCATCAGTGGAATTTTTATGACTCTTAAGAGTTAAGTTGATGCCTTAAAAAATTATAGACCTTTCGGATTACTCTAAAATTCATTAAATATACAGTGCTCACCCTTTACACAGATTGAATCTTTTTTTTTTTTTTTTTTTCCGGTATGCAGGCCTCTCACTGCCGTGGCCTCTCCTGTTGCGGAGCACAGGCTCCAGACGCGCAGGCTCAGCGGCCATGGCTCACGGGCCCAGCCGCTGCGCAGCATGTGGGATCCTCCCGGCCCGGGGCATGACCCCGTGTCCCCTGCATCAGCAGGCGGACTCCCAACCACTGCGCCACCAGGGAAGCCCCAGATTGAATTTTTTTTTTTTTTTTTTTCCGGTATGCAGGCCTCTCACTGCCGTGGCCTCTCCTGTTGCGGAGCACAGGCTCCAGACGCGCAGGCTCAGCGGCCATGGCTCACGGGCCCAGCCGCTGCGCAGCATGTGGGATCCTCCCGGCCCGGGGCATGACCCCGTGTCCCCTGCATCAGCAGGCGGACTCCCAACCACTGCGCCACCAGGGAAGCCCCAGATTGAATTTTTTTTTTTTTTTTTTTCCGGTATGCAGGCCTCTCACTGCCGTGGCCTCTCCTGTTGCGGAGCACAGGCTCCAGACGCGCAGGCTCAGCGGCCATGGCTCACGGGCCCAGCCGCTGCGCAGCATGTGGGATCCTCCCGGCCCGGGGCATGACCCCGTGTCCCCTGCATCAGCAGGCGGACTCCCAACCACTGCGCCACCAGGGAAGCCCCAGATTGAATTTTTTTTTTTTTTTTTTTCCGGTATGCAGGCCTCTCACTGCCGTGGCCTCTCCTGTTGCGGAGCACAGGCTCCAGACGCGCAGGCTCAGCGGCCATGGCTCACGGGCCCAGCCGCTGCGCAGCATGTGGGATCCTCCCGGCCCGGGGCATGACCCCGTGTCCCCTGCATCAGCAGGCGGACTCCCAACCACTGCGCCACCAGGGAAGCCCCAGATTGAATTTTTTTTTTTTTTTTTTTCCGGTATGCAGGCCTCTCACTGCCGTGGCCTCTCCTGTTGCGGAGCACAGGCTCCAGACGCGCAGGCTCAGCGGCCATGGCTCACGGGCCCAGCCGCTCCGCGGCATGTGGGATCTTCCCGGACCGGGGCATGAACCCGCGTCCTCTGCATCGGCAGGCGGACTCTCAACCACTGCACCACCAGGGAAGTCCCCCCAGATTGAATTTTGATAGATAAAAATAAGATGTTAATAAAGTAGGAGCATGGGGAGCATTTCACAAAGCTGCCTTGAGAAGTTAGAATAGTTCTTAAAAAATAGATCTTCAAAAACTTGCCTATTCATCTTTGCATTCAGTAAATTTGGATCTTGTATTATATATCATTTCCTCAAAACAGGTTTTCTGCACTAATTTTGGATGGTGCAGCTATTCACGTAAAAAGTTTACATTGATTTTAATGTGATTAGTGCCTCAAGTTGTACCACATGGCAGCTGTGAACATTTACAGTATTCTGGGTGCTGTATAAAACCAGTGATAAACTCTTCTTGAGAATGAACATGCACATACAGATACACACACATACTCTGTTTCTTGCACTCTCATATTTTCCTCCTCTTTCACCAAGGTTGAGCCACCATTATTAATGCATTCTGTGAGAATACCTGCATTCTGATAAGTGGCTTTTCGTGTGGGAATCAAATGGTGATCCATCCACTGCTGAGAGTTGACTGAAGGCCAGATTTATCAGATATACAGTTTATATTTGGACTATATGTAATAGTTATAGGGAAAAGAGCTTTCACATTAACTTCTTTGTAGTTTACGTATTTTCCAGCAATTTGAGATTTTAAAGTTTAGATTATGATTTCAGGTTAGATAGAGTAGGTTGGAGCAGTTGATCTTAAAATTGGCTAGACTCAGAAAATTGGAGAAAAAGTTGAGATGTTTATAAGAATATTAAAAGGGAAAAAGAAGATCAGGAAAGTTGCTATAAACAAATGATTTATTTTAATTAGGTGTGGCAGAAATTAGGTATTTTCTTATTGTATGCTAAGTGTAGTTGATAGTGTTCTTACCAATTCATGTTTTTATAGTATCAACAAGCTTTATAATTTTGGCTTTGTAATCATATGATGGTAATCCTTATATTGTATGGTAGTATCTTAATCTATTTCTATGTTTTCCAGACTTGCCTAATTGTAGCAATCATTTAGGGTGCTTATGAAATTCACAGTTTTTTAGGCTCCTCATTTAAAATTAGGATTCATTAGGTCTAGAATGGTTATCAAGAATATGAATATGTATTTTCAATAATTCTTTATAGTCATGCAATTTAAGGAAACACTGATCTATTTGATTTAATTCTAGCTAAGAGATTAAAATAGAGGGAAATTAACGATTAATAGGGTGACCCTTCCTTCTGTGCAGAACCTGTAGACTAACAATGCTCCCACAGATTGATGGTCTAGGAAACTTTGTAAAGTCAGAAATTTGATTTTATCACTTCACATGAAGGAGATAAACATCTATGTGAAGATTAACCAAACTCAGAAGAGACTTATTTGTAAACTGAAATTTCATTTATAATGGATGACATAAACCAGAAACATGTAGACATTAGTCATTGAGTCCGCCTTCACCCTTCTGATGGTAAATTGTCCAGTACAATTGTAGCACTTTTTAATGTGCATAGATTAGAGTAGATGGATTTGGATATTCCAAAGGGTATTCCCAGATAATTATTATAGAAATATTTTTCCAACTCCAGGAATATTTCTGTGTAAGTGACCAGTATTTGTCCTTAGGATCACAGCAACTCCCCCCTAGGATGCTGATGAATTCTTCCTCTTCAGTTCTCAATTTTCTAAACCCCAGGTAGACATCCACCTTTTTTTTTTATAACAAAATTACCTCAGTCAAGCCAAGGACCGTATAAATTGCTACACATATACCATTTCACTTAAGGACCACAGCAACCTTTTGAAATAGGTATGATTTTCATTTTACAAATGATGAAACTGAGGCTCAGAGACTTCCAATAGTATTAATAATAACATACTACTATTTATACTACTATAAATAACAGTTATATCTTTTTCAGTGTCTTGAGTCCAGAGATGGGCTATGTGGTTCATATGCATTATTTCATGCAATCTACATATAACCTACAAAGTGTATCCTGATTTAAAAGATGTCATCTAGGGCTTCCCTGATGGCGCAGTGGTTGAGAGTCCGCCTGCCGATGCAGGGGGCGCGGGTTCGTGCTGTGGAGCGGCTGGGCCCGTGCGCCATGACCGCTGAGCCTGCGCGTCCGGAGCCTGTGCTCCGCAGCGGGAGGGGCCCCAAAAGTGAGAGGCCCAAAAAAAAAAAAAAAAAGATGTCATCTAAATTTTAGAAAAGATGAGTAATTTTATTTATTCATTAAGATAGTAAATCAAGAAGCATAGCAGCAGGTATAGAGGAGCAGTGTGCATGATCATTAAAAATGATGGCCTCACTTTTATGTGTGTTGGCTTTGAAATCTGTGAGAGGCAGCCAGGTGGACTGTCTGGTGGACATTTGAATTTTACAGTCTGAAGTCACAGCAAGAGATCTGGATAGTGATATAGATTTAGGAATAATGGTTATAATTGAAGTAAGGTGCCAATTTGGCAAACTTTCACCACCCCCCTGCCAAAATATACTGATAGTCTATATTCAAGTCATACTGTACTTACCATTCTTGAAATGTGACCTTTACTTTATTATTCTCCATGTCTTTGCTCATGCTTTTCCCTATTCTAAGATTTCCCTTCCTTTTCATCCCTCCTTGAGGAAAGTTCATCTTTCTTTCCTGGATATATTTCTCATTAACTATAAACAGTTTCTTCCTCTACCAAGTGTACTGATGATTCCTTTTTAAAAACACTTAATTACAGACTGCCTCATGTTTCAGTTGCTAGGATATGTGTTTTTTTTTCCTACCCAAGTAACTTGCAAACCCTGTAACGCCACAACTCTACTTTGTTTTTCTTTATGTCCTAGCATCGTCCCCATCGTAGATGCTCAATACTTGCTGAATTGAATTAGAGAATGTGAACTTTTTCTGACCTTATTTCTAAATTATGAGATTATATTCCACTTGGCCTCTGCAAACTTCTTTGTGTCAATAATTTAGCCCTCTTACTTACTAACATTGATGCCAGTTGTCTGCACTAATGCTTTTTGAGACTAGGCAACTTTGGAAGGTGATTATAATAATTTAGAGAGTAACTTCCAATTTTAAAAACCTTTTATCATTTTGAGAAGAACATTTTTTTTTTGTAACTTACATGTAACCAGACTAGATTATTGTTGTAACAAAAATGTGTTTGGTTAAACAAAAATGAATACTATTATGGCAGTTTGTGTACTTGTGTGAGAATATTAACAAAACTTTTTCACTTCTAATGATTTTATTTTGGTTCTAGTGCATTATATTTTGTTCTGCTTTGTTTTCCCAGTGAATACGGCTTTGCTGAAAAAGTAGTTGAGGGAATTACTGTTTCTGTAAATTCCATTGTCATCCGCATTGGAGCAAAAGCCTTCAATGCATCCTTTGAACTTTCCCAGCTACGGATCTATAGTGTAAATGCAAACTGGGAACATGGAGATTTAAGATTTGCCCGTATTCAGGATCCACAGAGAGGAGAGGTAAAGATTTTTTCCTTTTCTTTCTTTGTTTAAAAAATGTTTTAGTCATTGATTAATATAAAAGTATATTCTGCTTTACAACAAAGTAAATCAGCTATACATATACATATATCCCCATATCTCCTCCCTGTTGGGTCTCCTTCCCACCCTCCCTATCCCACCCCTCTAGGTGGTCACAAAGCACCGAGCTGATCTCCCTGTGCTATGCGGCTGCTTCCCACTAGCTATCTGTTTTACATTTGGTAGTATATATAAGTCCATACCACTCTCTCCAATAAAGATGTTAAAAAAATTTTTTTTTAATAAATAAATTTAAAAAAATATTTAAAATAATTACTTTTTATGGTTGCTTATTCACATACTACTAGATTTATTTTTGCCCTTTAACTATACTTTTCTCTGTACTACGTTTAATCATTTAATTATATAATGTGCATATTTTAATGTTTTTACTGTAATATTTCAACTTACAGAGTTAATGAGTCCTATTTTAACTTCTTAGCTTCTCAGAATTGAATTTTAAATATACATAACTAAAATATGTTTTTAAAATTCTTCTTGGTTACATAATTCAGATGTTCTTTGTGCTTTATATTAAAATTAAATTACTTAGAATAAAACTGTTAACAGCTTTACAGATGATGAATATAATTATGAAGATGTGTTACTGAATTTGGAATTCTACAATTTAAAAAATTAAAGCATAGTGAATAGATCTAGAATGTCATATCAAAATTAGTGAAGAAATACATTTTTCTAATAACTTTTTTTTGTTTTTACACATCTACATTTTTCTTATTCTATTTTGTGTAAGTGAAGCTAATCTCTATATTCTCTTTAGGTTTTGACCTTTAAGGAAATAAATTGGCAGATGATTCGAATAGAGGCAGATGCTACCCAAAGCTCACATCTTGAAATTATGTGTGCTCCTGTTCGATTAATAACCAACCAATCAAAAATCAGAGTCACACTTAAAAGAAGAGTAAGTCAGCAGGGTTACCCTTATGATTTATGTGATAACTATTAGAATTGATGGGAAATTTTAAATTATTTTTTAGCTGAAATATTGGCATATTAAAACTGTAAAATAAAAGGAAATACAGTGCCTCAAGCTATATTTAAAGAAATCTAATGTAATGGTAACATTTTTCAGGTTTCTAAGTTTAATATTTAGATTTTTTTTTAATGTGACTTTATTTGGAAATAGGGTCTTTTAAAAAATTATTTATTTAATTTATTTATTTTTGGCTGTGTTGGGTCTTCGTTGCTGCACGTGGGCTTTCTCCCGTTGCCGCGAGTGGGGGCTACTCTTCGTTGCGGTGCACGGGCTTCCTTATTGCGGTGGCGTCTCTTGTTGTGGAGCACGGACTCTAGAGCACAGGCTCAGTAGTTGTGGTGCACGGGCTTAGTTGCTTCGTGGCATGTGGGATCTTCCCAGACCAGGGCTCGAACCCATGTCCCCTGCATTGGCAGGCAGTTTCTTAACCACTGTGCCACCAGGGAAGCCCGCAGATTTTTATTTTTGATAAATTGACTAGATGTCTCAGTTATCAAATATTTATTGAACATTAACTGTTTTATAATTTTACTTCTCCTTATTGA
Organism: Lipotes vexillifer; assembly: GCF_000442215.2. Classification (NCBI taxonomy): domain Eukaryota; kingdom Metazoa; phylum Chordata; class Mammalia; order Artiodactyla; family Lipotidae; genus Lipotes; species Lipotes vexillifer. Next base: position 244,343 of record NW_006792108.1, on the reverse strand, counting down.
TTCTTCCTCAGGAGTGGGTAAATGGTAAAGTCTTCACTATTAGTAACCAAAACGACTAGTTTTAGAAGGTTAAGATATGACTAGTAATTTAGATAAATAGGGACGATAGTTACTTAAGGATGTCAGTATTTGAGAGTCCACTGTGGATTGTGTTGAAATTTGAGGGGGAGTAACGACTTTTTTAAAAACTTGGCTCAATTAAAATCTCAACGATGTGTTTTCTAGTACTAGACACAAATCACTGTACTAAATTAAATAGAAAAGAATTTTTCAGAGTATGACAATACAGATATTCTAAAATGTGAAATATGGTTAAAATAGCATTTCAGTTTTTTTTTTTTTTTTTTATGTATTTATTTATTTATTTATTTATGGCTGTGTTGGGTCTTCATTTCTGTGCATGGGCTTTCTCTAGTTGTGGCAAGTGGGGGTCACTCCTCATCGCGGTGCGCAGGCCTCTCACTATCGCGGCCTCTGTTGTTGCGGAGCACAGGCTCCAGACGCGCAGGCTCAGTAATTGTGGCTCACGGGCCCAGTTGCTCCATGGCATGTGGGATCCTCCCAGACCAGGGCTCGAACCCGTGTCGTCTGCATTGGCAGGCAGATTCCCAACCACTGCGCCACCAGGGAAGCCCCCAGCATTTCAGTTTTTAATTAATTTTTTTTTAAAGATTTATTTATTTTTGGCTGCATCGGGTCTTAGTTGAGGCATGTGGGATCTTTCGTGTGGCGCATGGGCTTCTCTCTAGTTGTGACGTGCGGGTTTTCTCTTCTCTAGTTGTGGCGCGCAGGCTCCAGGGTGTGTGGGCTCTGTATTTGTGGCCTGTGGGTTCCAGAGCACATGGGCTCTGTAGTTTGCGGCACGTGGGCTCTAGTTGAGGCGTGTGAGCCCAGTAGTTGTGGTGCATGGGCTTATTAGTTGCCCCACGCATGTAGGATCTTAGTTCCCCGCCCAGGGATCGAACCAGCGTCCCCTGCATTGTAAGTCAGGTTCTTTACCACTGGACCACCAGGTAAGTCCCTTTAATTAATTTTAATGTCCCTTTTTCTACTAGAATTACAGCTGACCCTTGAACAACACAGTTTTGAACTGCACGGGTCCACTTATATGTGGATATTTTTCAATAGTAAATACTACAGTACTACATGGTCTGAGGCTGGTTGAATCTGTGGATGTGGAGGAACCTTGGATATGGAGGAAATTTGGATACAGAGGGCCGACTATAAGTTATATGCATTAACCCCACATTGTTCAAGGGTCAACTGGGGTTGGATTAACATAGGTAATTATATGATTTATTAGCTATAAATGAAAAATTAAATTATATAAATACTTATACCTATATAACTTGTTCCTGTTAAAGTACAGGAATCTATCAGTCTTTTTTACCACTGTATCTCCAATACTAGGAGATATTCCTTCCATATTATAGGAACTCAATAAATATTTGGTGAATAAGGAAGGATCCGTATTTAAACCATTGAAAAATTTAAAACTTTTAAAAGATACAAGTGCATTATAAGTTTTATTTCTTGGCTTAATTTTATAAATCATTTTTTCCTGACAGTTAAAGGATTGCAATGTCATTGCAACAAAGTTAGTTCTAATGCTGGATGACTTATTATGGGTTTTAACGGATTCCCAGTTGAAGGCTATGGTACAATATGCAAAATCTCTTAGTGAAGCAATAGAAAAATCAACAGACCAAAGGAAGAGTATGGCTCCTGAACCTACACAGGTATGCTATTATATGTTAATAGGAAAAACACTTCAGTTTACATGTAAATGGTTTAAAAATCAGAATGGTTGGTTGTTTTCTTTATGCAACATAGATTATAATACTTTGAGTCCAAGAATCTTCTTATATATCTTACTATATTAATTTTACCTACATGGTATCTATATGAAAGCATATATTAAATGTATTTCTGTCTATATGGTACTTATCTTGTTTGGAGGTCTGTGCTTGGCATCAGTGTTACTGATAACATAAAAGTATTTTGATGTTATAAATACTTCCTTTCAGGAAGTTAAAAAAATACAATTTAAAAATTACTAAAGTAAGTGCAAAAGGTAAAAACCTGGGTAATTATAATCAAGGGAAAGAATGTAAGGATTAATATTAAAATAGGAAACTAAAGCCCTAGGGAATTGCTGAAGTTGAACGCAAAACTGTTAAAATTGTCTGATGGCTGGGACGAAAATGGGGGAAGCTATTTATTGATCACTTTCTTAAAATCAGATGCATTACTAGTTTTTTCTTAAAAGAAAAAGGTTTTCTAATCTTTCCTAGTAGTAAATTCTGAGAATTTGACATGAAGATTTTTGTAGAAGGGACATTGAAAATCCCAATGTGTAGCGTCTTTTGATAATTTTATAAGTACGACTGACTTTTTATATCTATCCAATAAAGACTTAAAGGATATTGTGAAATCATACTTCTATGAATTATTTCATTAGAAACAGAGTAATTACATCTTAGATATATAGCTTGTTCATGATCTGGCTGGTGCATGGGCTTTCCTGTGACTATCAAATTGTCATTGTTTACTGCCTGTCTGCTTTGTCATAAGGTGCAGGGGTACATGCTGTGGATGTAAAAATAAATACTGTCTGATCCTGCCCTCAAGGATCTCAGTGTAATGGGGAATCAAATATAAAACAAATCATTGCAGTTCAACGTATACGCGAGAGTGCAGAATTAAAAATGGGAATGAGGAGATTATAGAAGCACAGAGAAGTTTTAATCAACTGCTTGTGGGGTTTGGAAAGATTTCACAAAGAGGATAATGAAGTTAAGTCTTAAAAATGAGTAGAAGTTTCCAGGTGAGGGAAAGGGTATTTTGGATGAGGAAATAGAATCTGCAAAAGTATGATGGTGTTAAGGAGCATGGTATTTTCTGATAAAAATAAGGGGTTTGGTGTTCCTAGAACATTATTTTTGAGAGTGAGGTATACACATGCCTTGTGAATATATGACAACTTTCCAAGCTTTAAAGAAATTGTTTCACATCTTCCATTTTGATGTGTACTCTTTCTTAAATTTGGGCTACCTGAGAATGTTCTTGTGTTAAGATGTCAGACTGGTTCTCCCTTTCCATAATTTCTCATATCCTAGTATCCTACTTTACAAATGAAAGACATTCTTCTTACTCATCCTCATTCTTACCCTGATGGATTTGTTGGGGGTAGGGGGTTGGGAAGGGAGGGTTTTGACTCAAAAACCTCTGGAAAATAAGACAGGCAATTTGAAATATTGCTGTCCATGTTGGAAGTGAATGACCCATGACAGACTAACAAATTAGGTGATTCCCACTTCTTTGCTTTCAACACATTTGAAGGAAGTTTAATAAATGTCAGCTGCTAGACTATTAAAAATAATTTTTTACAATAGATCACTTTGTGAATCCTGGCATGTAACTTGAAAGAGTTCAAAGAATCATGTCACATTGCTAAAACAAAATTCATTTCATTCTAATCTACTTATTTATGTGAACAAAGTTTCCCAGAGCTTTAGACGATAAAAACAAACAGAGAATTGATGGTGAACCCTGTATCATTCTACCAATAATTAATATTTATCCAATAAGATGTCTTCATAATTCTTCAAGGGAACCTAATTTTAAAAGTTTGATGAACAGAATACTGGACCATAGCATAGAATAGAGTTTTCCTAGGCAGGTAGCCTGAGTTTAAGCAGAAGTAAGTGGCAACTAGACGTGATGAGCATCATATGTTTACTTTCCCTATAGGCATGCAGAAGCCAATGGAAGTTTTTAAATAGGAAACAAAAGTCAAGTATGACATGGTGGTATTATAGAGGGTAGACTGAAGAGTAGGAAGATTGCTATTCTAGGGGAGGAGTGGACTTGGACCTCTGGTAATGGTTTGAAAGAAGAAAAAACAAGCCAAATTGGGGAAAGACATCTGAATCTTTCACCAGTTGAGGGTAAAGAAGAGAGAAGAGTTGAGAACTTTTCAAATAATTGGTAATTCCATTAGCCAATAGAGTAAATGCAGAAGGAAGCAGGTTTGATTACAGGAGGTAAGGCTGAGAAAAGGTAATAATGAATTCCATTTTGGAGTGGGAAAAATAATTAAAGAAGTACAGGAGATAATATTTTACAATATTACCATCATAGACATAAACACTAGTCTGTTAAGGCTTGCAATAAGGATTTATGTAGCTTAGGATGTCATTAACAGAGATGGTAATTGAAATTAAAGACCAATAGACAAAGTGTTGATGTTACTGTAGCTCTTACTTGTGCAATATGTGGATATGTTTATATAAAATAGAATGTAGATTAGGAAGCTAGATAAAGATACAGATTAGGAAACTAGAAACAAGGACAAAATTCTGTAATCCTACCACCATAACAAAAGCAGTGTTACCATTTTGAGGTATTTCCTTACAGATTTTTTGCCTAAGCATCTGCATTTTTTCCTAGTTTTAGTAAGGATGTAGTAGCAACTGGCTATAGTTTTCTTCCATGTCATTAGTATTTGTAATTAGTATTTTTTGTCACACCATAATATTTTATAGTAGATGTACTTAACCATTCACATTACTGTGGAGTTTCTTTCTTGGGTAGTAGTTGTCACGTCACTACTTTAGTTATCATACAGAATGTCCTGATCACTTGAGGTACCAAGAGAGTGCATTAGAGAGTGAAGTAGGTGACAGTTTTCCTTTGCTCAACTTTATAACTTGAGAGCTTTACAAACTTGAAAATTAAGAGTTTTTTAAGATTATTCATGAGGCAAAAGAGTTTATAGTGGCACACTTTTCCCCCCACAAATGGCATCCAAAAACCTAAATCTACCTCAGTATGAAGAAAAGTGTTTGTAGGGAGATTAATACTTATGTTTTTATTTGTATCAGTATTTGTCTTGATGTAAAAGAGGATACATGATTAAAGAAATACAGGAGAGTGTTTTCTTTCAAAACAGTACCATCATAGACATAAATAATAGTCTGTAAGGCTTTGAAAGTAGATGGGGGAAAACATAAGAAAAAGTGATTTTTCTGATGGAAATCAGTTTAACAGTTAATTAGTAAAAAAGCTTACTTGAGCCCCTAGAATTTAAGCCTTCACAACTATATTTCATCTTTGCTTTTCTTTAAATACTGTGGGCCCCAATCATTTTCATTGAGAGATTCTCATTTACCTAGTACACTTTGAAATTCTTTTACAGTATGACCATAGTTCTTACTATTAAGAATATGTATATTGTATACAAGCTATATGTATATAGTACTTTAATTTTCTGTAAATAACTATACTTTTAATGAACTGTTCTTAATTAGAAAATTTTAAAATATTTTTAATAAAAAATCTGGTCTTCATTTTGTTAATTGTTACCAGAGTTTCATGTATAGTTCTATGGCTAACACGTACATATCATCTCACAGTATTCTTATGTATGCAGAGTTATTTTAGGCTGTTGGAGGTTCACAGATGTCTTTATACTTCAACAGTATTCTGTTTTTTCTCTTTGGGGAGAAAAGAATGTGAACTCACAATCCGTTATAAATCTCTTCTGCTTTCTGGCTTCTTCAGATATCCAAGTTCAGAGGACATACCACACCTCTTAAGAGGCATGAGAGCACGTATAGTACTAAATAATATCACAAGTGCTTTTACAAAGTAATGATTTGTTTCTACAGGACATACAATAGTGTATATAGCTGATCTCATTTGTTTTCTTTTTCAATATATAAAACTAATAATATTTAAATAAGCTGGCTTTAATAGTTAAAAATATATTTTCTAAAACAGGAAGGGCTATAAATATATAAATGTAGCTATTCAGATATTTACTAAAATGTATTGGGTTCATATTCAAATTATTTACAGTTCTCCAGTTTTTAGGCTTTAGTTTTATTCCTACATAATTCAGAAAATATTTTAGGAAACTGAGTTACTGATACAAAAGAAAATGTATTTGCTTATTTTTTATGACTATTACTAAAAATATTTAAGTTTTTTTGAGTGGGGAATGTCAAATATTTAACTTGCAGTGCTAAGGCAGTTTTGAATCTTTTAGAGCTCTACAGTAGCCCCATCTACCCAGCAAGTGAAGACACCACAGACTTCAAATGCTCCTGATATAAATGATGCAATTGTGAAACTATTCAGTGACTTTGATGTTAAAGAAACCTCCCATCATTTAGTGATTTCTCATCTAGATCTACACATATGTGATGATATTCATGCTAAAGAAAAAGGTAATAAATAATAAAAGCTGCTATTTGAAACTATTTTTGGTTTTTCTGGAACTTGCTACACATCTGGATTGTTTATCGTATGCAATATGTAGTCTGTACTCTTAAGATAACTAGTCATAATTTTATCATTCATTGAGGTATGTAGATGAAAGGTGTAATTTTAAGCATTGTATATTGGTATAAAATTTTATTTTGCTTTAATAGTACCTCAACATAATTAATTGTTAGCTGTCAATGCTAATGGTAAAATTCGTTTGTTTTTTGTTCACGACTGAAATCCTTAGAGGTTGATGAAAAATTAGACTAGCCTTTGAATTAACTTTTTCATAATTTTGAAATTGTCTGTAAATTAAATTTTAGTCCACACTCAATTCATAATTATTTGCACATGTATTTTCACTTGATCTTAGCCAAAAGGCCGAAAAGTGATGTACATGCATTTTCAGCATGATGGTTTATCTACATTTTTCTGACCCTATGTGCATATAAACACAACTATGTGGCTGTTTAACATTTCTTGTGTCTCCTTACTCCAGATCCTCCCTAAATTTGGTCAGGAAGCGAAATCCCAGTTAGGAAGGTTTTTTCTTTCCTTTTAGCTTTTGCTTCTCTTATTTTTCCCTATTTAGTAAACACAGGTAATGGGGTTAACAGGGAGCTGCTCTTGGTCACTTTGAAAATCTGTGGTTCCATACTCTAGGTGCTGGGCATTTCTGTTTCTCCTCCAGAGAGTGTCTCTGGCCCATAAGTGTTGGAAGGACTCGTCAGGTAGTCATGCCTCTAGGACAGTGTTTCTCACACCTTGGTGAGCATGAGAATCAAGCTGAGAATCTTTTTTAAATGGAGACATCCAACCTGGGGCCTCAGACCTGAATCAGAATCTATGTCTATGAGAGTTGTTGTTCTGAATTTTTAAAGCTGAGAGAGTGAATATTGAGACCAACCCCTGTAACTTCTGTTGCTCCTATACTTAACAATGGAAGTTACCTTGCCTTCTCAGAAAGGGCAGCCAGATATCATCTACCAGATAAAAGGGTGGAGCAGAAAAGGTGAGGAAGATTTGGAGTTTGGAGAGAGATTTGCTGTCTTTTGTTTGTCTACCTTTGTGTCATTTGGCTTGTCGTTGGCATCTTCTGCTTTAGTGATTTGAAAGGAAAATCAAAAAAGTTAAAACAAACCAAAATAACAAAATGAGGGGTCAAGGTTAAGTGATCAGCAAAAAACCAGAAAACTGTTTTCTCAGCTCTTTTACATTCCTCCCTCTATATTCCCTCATTGAATAAGCTAAATGATGTTATTTAAGGAGAAAACCCCTCCACCAAAATAGCTTCCTCATCTTAAAGATCTATAATCAGTTCTCTGCTATTCTAAAATCCAGAAGGGTCTGAAATGCTTTTTCATAAGTTTGTAAAGAATTCATTTGCTGGCAAAACTTCATCTAAATGGGCACGTTGCTATTTATCATCTTTCTTATACCCACTTAGTGTAAATACTTGAGTTTTGCTGCAGAATTACTATCTTTTGTTACTTAGTGCTGCCTCAGAACCTGCTGGCAGTGTTGTGTTTATATACATACATATATATGTATGTATACACAGATATACGTACATTACTTTAATAAGATCTAAAACAGTTCTGAATTCTGAAACATTTGGCTCCAAGGGTTTTAAATAAGGGATTGTAGATCTGTACTAGAAATTCTGCCAGTTGAGATAAATTGCAGTTAACAAATTATATAGAGAGTATGTACATAGCTCTATACTAATTTGTATTTGATTTGTCTATGCTGTTTTAATGTTTGAATTCTATGTTGGAGTTATACTGACTTTTCATCTACTTCAGATTTCTTTTTTACCTTTTTTTATTTTTATTTTTTCTTCTAGTTTTATTGAGGTATAATTGACGTATAGCACTGTATAAGTTTAAGGCATACAGCATAATGATTTGACTTACATACATCATGAAATGATTATCACAGTAAGTTTAGTGACCATTATCATCTCATATAGATACAAAATTAAAGAAATTAAATTTTCCTTGTGATGAGAATTCTTAGGATTTATTGTCTTAACTTTCATCTACAACGTACGGCAGTATTAATTACATTTATCATGTTGTACATTATATTCCTAGTACTTATTTATCTTATAACTGAAAGTTTGTACCTTTTGACTGCCTTCATCGCATTCTCCCTTCCCCCACCCCTTGCCTCTTGTAACCACAAATCTGATCTCTTTTTCTGAGTTTGTTTGCTTTTGAAGTTTAGTTGACCTACAGCACTATGTTAGTTCCTATTACACAACATAGTGATGCATTATTTCTATACATTTCAAAATGATCACCATGATAAGTCTAGTTATGATCTGTCCCTATACAAAGATACTATATAATTATTGACTATATTCCCCACACTGTACATTTCATACCCATGACTCATTTATTTCACAACTGGAAGTTTGTACCACTTAATCTCCCTCACCTATTTTTCTTCTTCCCCTATCCCCCTGCCCTCTGGCAATCACCTATTGACAAATACTGTATGATTTCACTTATATGTGGAATCTAAAAAACAAAATAAGTGAACAGACATAACAAAACAGAAACAGTTTTAGATACTTCCAATCTTCTTTTTTTTTTTTTTCTTCTTGGAGCATCATTTATTTTCAATAAGGAGTCATTTAAAACATGATTTTTATATTAAAATATAGTAGTATAGTTTGCAGAATTCAAGAACATTTACAAAAGAAAGCATGAAATTTCAAAGGCATTTGTCACTAGTACCAGAGAACCAGGGTTCTCATACTTTTGCCATTCTTGGGTATTTTACTGGCAGAGTTTGAGCAGCATAACTAGATTTCTGACAACTCCAAATCATTGCAACTTCTATCCCTGTGCCTTCAGTTGCTCCTGAATCTCTTCTCAGAAGTTTTATAAGCATAAGCATATTTGTCCAAAGCACAAGTAAATTTAATTAAGATTATGTCCACCAAAATCAAGCAACTCTTCATTTGAAATATTATTTTTAAAATTGTCCCCAATTAAAGCACTATTTCAGCATACTATCCTGGTTAATGACACATGTCTGAAGTCAGATTGTCTAGACTCTCTACCGTGCAACAGCTGTGTGGCCTTGAATGAGTAACTTAACCTGTATGTTCTTCAGTTTCATTGGCCCTTCATAAGATTGTTACAAGATTTAAATGGGTCAACATTTGTAAAGCTTCTAGAAAATTACTTGGAATATAATAAGTGGTACAAACCTTGTTGTACAGAGCGCTAAAGTTTTATTTTTCTACAGCTTTATTTTCAGGTAGAAGGAATGTGGCTATCCATATAAGGAGTTTCATAACCTCATCTTGAGGTGATAACCTTGGGTGGAATATATCTATCGGTCAACTTTCTAATGATCCAACCTTTAGTAGCATTAGAAGGGAAGGCAAAGTGCCAAAAAAAGAGAACTTCTAACCCTAAAGAGCTGTTTAAGGGTGTTTTGACATCCCAAAAAGCAATAGAAAGACTAGGACAAATGGAAGCCCTGCCAAATAGCATTTATTTCAAAAATGTGAGAGACGTGATCTCTAAATTTTATTTTGAAGAATCACATTTTAAACAAAGGGGCAAACATTAATGCCACATTCTGTTCAGTGGCATTTAAATAAGACCAACTACATTTACTTAAGGGTGTTTTGGGGAGGTTGTTTTATTTTTTGTCTGATAGATTCTAAAAGCATAGATTCTATTCCAAATACCATATCTAAGAAATTATCTAAGCTTCTGCCCAACTAGATGACAGAAGCTTATTCTAAGAGTGAGGATCCATGCTTTTGCTCTACTATAATATACCCATAATTAAATGGCAGTAAAAGACTAGCAATCTTAAGTTTTTCTGATAAGCCTGGCTTTAGTAATTCTCAAGCTTTTTAGTCTCAGGACCACTTTACACTCTCAAAAACTATTAAGAACCTCAAGAGCTTTTTTTACGTGGATTATATCAATAAATATTTACAGAATTAGAACATTTTGAAATGGAAAAAAAATTTTTTTTTTGGATACTTCCAATCTTAACATAGCTGTGTGACTTTAGAAAACTTATCTAACCTAGTAGATTCAATTGCTTCTTCAACAAGAGGCAGGATGATATAAGGCAGTGGTTAGGATTTCCTGGTTTCAAAACCAGCCCTACACTAACCGATTGTATGACCTTGGCCTATTTACTTAATTTTCTTATCTAGAAAATAGGCATAATATTAATGGTATCTATTTCATAGAGTTGCCATGAAGAGCAAATGAATAAGTACACTTAAAAAATTTAAAACAATGTTTGGCATATGGTTAGGTCTGTAAATATAAAAGTTCTGCTATTCTTGTATCCTCACCTTTTAGCTTAGTACCTTGCAGGGGATAGGGGCTCAATAAATACTTACTAGGTTGAATTGCATTTCTTTCTTTTAAAAAAAATTATTTATTTATTTATTTATTTATTGTCTGCATTGGGACTTAGTGTGGCACGTAGGATCTTTCGTTGTGGTGCACAGGCTTCTCTCTAGTTGGGGTGCACAGGCTTCTCTCTAGTTGTAGCACGCAGGCTCCAGAGCACATGGGCTCTGTAGTTGTGGCACGCAGGCTCTCTAGTTGTGGCATGAGGGCTTAGTTGCCCTGCGACATGTGGGAACCTAGTTCCCGGACCAGGGATCGAACCGGTGTCCCCTGCATTGCAAGGCAGATTCTTAACCACTGGACCACCAGGGAAATCCCTGAATTGCATTTCTTAAAATCCTTATTGTATTAACCTTGGTAACAGAGAGACAGTTATCACTGCTTGGACTGCAGGTATGGTAAATGAAATGTTTCTTATATTTGCTTAATACTTCTTTCTCTGTCTCTCTTTCAATTTCATCTTTTTCTTTTCCCAGAGTCAAACAGACGTATTACTGGAGGGGCTATGCAACTGTCTTTTACACAGCTAACTATAGATTATTATCCTTATCACAAAGCAGGTTTGTATAACAGTTTATTTAAAAGATGTAAATCTTGCTTTTAAATTATATAGCCAGTTTATTTTGTTTTGTTGTTATTTTATTATTTTGTTTTAATTTTTTAAGGAGAAAAGAGATCAAGGCATTTATTATTTCCCCCCCTGCCCCGGCAGTACCTTACCAAGAAAATGTAATTGCCATGGAAAATATTCATGAATCTTATATTGAGGTTTATGTAGATTATTAGTAAATATAATTGTTAGAAATTGAAAATATTGTAAACTGATTTAAAACTTTAAAAAATTAGAAGACATATATTTGTGCTATTTTCTTAATTATGACAAAAGCAAGTTATTAATGTTTTGAATTTTTTAATTATATACATTCAAAAATCAAAAAAGAAAAGAAAGCAAAAGGATAACAGTGATTTTATTTATTTTTTTATTTTTTTATTTTTTCCCCTGTCATATGTTTTTTTTTTTAACATCTTTATTGGAGTATAATTGCTTTACAATGGTATGTTAGTTTCAGCTTCACAACATAATGAATCAGTTATATATATACATATGTTCCCATATCTCTTCCCGCTTGCGTCTCCTTCCCTCCCACCCTCCCTATCCCACCCCTCCAGGCCGTCACAAAGCACCGAGCTGATCTCCCTGTGCTATGTGGCTGCTTCCCACTGGCTATCTTCCTTATGTTTGGTAATGTATATATGTCCATGCCTCTCTCTCGAACAGTGATTTTTAAATTGTAGGATTCCAGGAACCTTTTTTTAAAAACTTTTTTGTATTTTCTAAATTTCATCAATAGATAAGAGTTAATAGGTTCTTTAATAATCACATATTGATAGGCACTTTCCCCCCAAATAACAAAAACAAAAATATGTATGTTTGTGGCCAAATTAAGTAATTTGACCTTATACCCAGCTCTGCATTTTGGTGATATGTGGCTTTTTATTTTTTAGTTCATACAAATAAGAAAAAACAAATAACTATAATGAGTTTTCTAGAACTTTTAAAATATGATAAAATTTTTCTCTTCACAAATTTTAATTTCTCAGTGTTTGTCATTTTGGTGTCAGTACCTGATAGAATTTAAAGGTTGTACTATTTGTTTAGAGTTTTGTTTGAAGGGCTTTGTCTTACAGTTTGACCTCCTGATTCATAAGTGACTTACATATACTGAAAATAATTTTTACCATAGAAATCATTCCTATTTAGAAGGTAATACTTTTAGTCATAAAGTAGGCTTTATTTTCTTAACCCTTTTATGTAGATACTACTTTTCTTAATTGCTACAGATAAACCTAATAATCCTGATTTAAAATTTTTCCTCCAAAAATCCTATATGTGATATATATATATACACATATACATACATATATATATGTATATGTGTATGTGTGTGTGTGTGTGTGTGTGTGTGTGTGTGTGTGTATGGCTGCATTTACTCACTTTACAACAAATCTCTGATGAAGAGACTTTTTCCTGTATGGTATTTACTGGGATTCTATTCAATGGAGGCATGCCAGGGGTTGAGCATTCAGTGAAGGTTGACCAGCATTGCTGCTTCTTATTGAAACTTTGATGTTCTATCTACCTAAGATGGGTTCTAGACAGAAACCCTCCCAGGTTATTTGCTTTTGACACTC
>NW_006792108.1:220250-231459 GCF_000442215.2 Lipotes vexillifer | reverse complement strand
TCTTTCCCTCTATTCTAAATGTTTTACTCATATTTTCTAGGAAGATTAATGTCTGTAGTAGGTGAAAGCTTCAAATTTATTAGAAGGTTAAAGAATCCCTTGAGAAAATGAATATTTATCATTAGAAGCTCTGCTATAATTGAATAAATGAAAAGTGTGCATTTTTCAGTGAAATACTTGTTATTCATTTTACAGGAGATAGTTGTAATCATTGGATGTATTTTAGTGATGCAACGAAAATAAAAAATGTTTGGGCCAACGAGTTGTTACATGAATTTGAGTGCAACGTTGAAATGCTTAAACAGGCTGTAAAGGATCATGATGTAGGTTCACCTCCTAAATCCCCAACACATGCCTCTCCCCAGCACACACAAACAGGTATTTTACCTCTAACAAAATTATGTCATTCCCCTGATATTAATTGGGTGTGTGTATGTGTGTGGGTGTGTGTGTATGTTCACCATATGATATTTTCTGTAAATAAATATGGTGTTTAATTAATGTCTAAAAAGCCTGTACCTCATTCAGATCATAGGCTTATAGATCAAAGCACTTTTTAAATTAATATGACTAATAAAAGTAATACCCATGTAGAATATTTCAGACTCTTAAATGACAGGTAGATTTCTCTTTTTAACAAGAATTCCACCCAAAAGTTATTGTATGAGAGTTTCTTCAATGTGATGTGATTCCCATTTAAAGAATAATTATCACAAAATAAAAGAGTAATAATCATAATAACTTATGTTCTTATATCAGTTTATATATAAGGTATTTCCATATATGTTACCTTGTTTGAGAAATTAGGGTTCATCTATATTTCTAGTAGCTGTCTTAGTAATAAAAGAGTGACTGGTAAAAATAATCTTGCTATAAATTAAAAGGAATTTTTGTTTCCCACAGAGAAAGACTCAACTCTGAAAGGGACTTCCAAAGCGCCTACAGTGTTACCTCAACAATCCAAAGTTAAGTTAATGTCTAGTTCTGTTGTGGTTAGACTTGCAGATTTCAATATATACCAGGTATGTTTTATTTCTTAAATCTTCTGATAAACACCTTTAGTATCTCCTGCAAACAACTCTTATAAACCAGTGCCACCATTTTATTTAAAAACATCTTGACCAGTATTGTGAAATGGCTAAACTAGACAGAATAGAAAATACCAGTTCATTAATTTTCACTTATATGGTTACCCAGAATTAGGCAAACTGTGAGGTTAAGGGCACAGTTTGCCAGACTGCCAAGTCTGCACAAGACTTCTGACACCAACTGTAGTTTCTGGGGTTTCCCTAAACTACCCTCAGATTCGAGAATTTACTAGAAAAACTCAAAGAACTTGCTGAAATCAGTTATACTGAGAGTCACATTTATTACAAGGCAGGAATATGAATTAGAACCAACCATAGGAAGAGAGCACAGAGTGGAGTTTCAAAGGGCTCCAAATTCAGAATTTCCTTGTCCCTAGGACACATTAGCCTCCCAGAATGAACATGTAACAATATGTATGAAATATTGCCCATGTAGTTGAACTCAGTCTCTACAGGTGGTCTTAAACACTACTAAGACTATCAAGTGTGGTCAGTCCCATTCTGAGTCATCTTGTGAGCATAAACTATCAGTTGTGGTCTACCATGAATAGGAAATTCCAAGACTTTAGAATTACCTCCCAGGACTTTCCCAGCGGTCCAGTGGTTAAGACTCTGCCTTCCATTTCAGGGGGCGTGGGTTCGATCCCTGGTCGGGGAACTAAGATCCCACTTGCCATGCAATGCAGCCAAAAAAAAATTTAAGAAGAAAACATGAAAAACAAAAAGAATTACCTCCCAAGAGTAGAGACAAAGGCCAGACCTCTCTTTGTAGGCCAGATTACTTATTTCACAAAGGTCTTAGTGGAATAAACTAAAATATGATTTTTGCTTAATTACTAAGTGTTGACTACACTGTGAACATAATTTTATAGCTAAGAACTCTGTCCTATTTATACTAACATTCTTATTCAGGCTATAATCGGTACAACATGGTCTAACATCACAATCCTTGAGACCAACATGGTAAAAATATGACCTTTTTTTTTTTAAATAAAGGATTTCAAGTATGTATTATCATTTGGTAATTGTTTGTATATTTTGATAAGTCTGTGTCTTTGAGACTTAGTTTTATCTGAAAAGGTTTCATTTTACTCAGTAGTTTTCAACTGGGACCAGTTTTGCCCTCCAGAGGACATTTGGCAATGTCTGAGGACAATTTTTGTTGTCACAGCTGGAGGGGGTTGCTGCTGACATCTAGTGGGTAGAGATCAGTGTTGCTGCTGAACATTCTACAATGCACTGGACAGCCCCCATAACAAAGTTATCTGGCCCCAAATATCAATAGTGCCAATTCTGAGATACCCTGATTTAAGAGTTTACTTTCTTATTGTGCAATTGCTTCTTTCTTTATGTTCTCTATATAATGCATTATATTTGAATAAATTCATATGGAAATGGGGAAGGGGAATCACCCATAATCCCATATGATTGAGAATGAAATACAATAAAGAAATCCCACATACACGAATACATCCGAACAAAACAAACAAAAGTAACTGGAAGAAAATAAGATAGTATGTTCATCCCAATTTGAATAACTTTTTAACTATTAAAAGAAAAAGGAAAAAAGCTATTGTCTACTATATAAAATAACTTGACACTCTGGAGTTGAAAAGAATTTGTTTCCATGTATGCAGAGAAAAGCTTCTTATTAGACAATGTAAGGAACTGACTTAAATTTATGAAGACTGTACAAATAATCAAAGGTTTGATTAAAAATTTATACAAGGGGAAACAAGTAAAACATTGAAGAGCCATTCCACTTCACATGAGAAATATACATGTTTGTTGAATGAATGAAAAAAAAATAACCTTGAGATATATCCCTGGGTCTGCTAAACAAGCATAAATAAATGAAACTGATAAAATGCTATTGGTTGAACTTTGGAGAAATTAGTTTTTGATGTGATTATAAATTAGCTGTTTTGGGCAGAGAGTGAAAAATGTGTAACATGAATCTTAAAACTAATAGTCTTTTTGGAAAAATAATTTAAGAGCTCAAACTATTTGACAGGAGCATTTATAGTGTACTGTTATTTTTAAATTAATTTTTATTGTGGTAAAATATACATGACGTAACATTTTAACCATTTTTAAGTGTACAGTTCATTGGCATTAAGTATATTCACATTGTTGTACAACCATCACCACTGTCTGTCTCTGTAATTTTTCTGTTATTCTAAACTAACGTTCTGTATATAATTATTTTTCATAATAATGAATTATGGTAAAGAACTATTATAAAGTACATAGTTGGGAAACAGTCTAGTCTTGAGGACTTGTATCTGTGTCCTGACTCTGCCACTTAACTTATTTGTATTGTCTTACAGAAATATTCTGTCTGTTATTGTAAGGCTAAAAGTAGTAAGTTTGCAAAAAAAATTGTACAGAGTTGACTTTGTAATAAGAATCCAAAGAGGTTATAGTTTTATGAATAAGTTAATTGGTATTATTTTAAAATAATTTAATATGAAATTAAATATATGATAAAGATTGCATTGGCAATTAATTAATTAATTATTGGAAGTAGTTTTAAGTGTTTGAAGTACTGTCCATGTTGCATAAATTCTTTGGAAAGGGCTTTGTTTAGTGTTACTTCAATAAAATTAATTATTTTTTCAGGTCTCTACAGCAGAACAATGTCGTTCTTCCCCCAAAAGTATGATTTCTTGCAATAAAAAATCCCTGTATCTTCCACAAGAAATGTCAGCTGTCTATATAGAATTCACAGAATATTACTATCCAGATGGAAAGGATTTTCCAAGTAAGTGAGTTTCCTTTTTTGTTGTTTGCCCATTACTTGGGAAGTTGATTTTTTCTTGCTAAGTTTTCGAGTATTATAAATGTGAAAAAAGAAAAAAGTCCATTGTTCTTTGCCCTTGTAATCATTGTGTTTAGTATATAACTCTAGTATAGCATTTTTACTTACTTATTATTTGTTCATATGTTCTTTTCCCTTACTAGCTTGTAGCATCCTTGATATCAGGAACCATGTAGTATTCATGCTTCATTTTATCCCTGAGGTTTGACTCATTTTTGTTCTTAGTAGCTGTTGTTAAATGAAAGAATGAATGAAAGTTAGGTTATTGTAGAATAAGGTCATTTTTTTTTTCTTTAGTAAAACTTCATTTATATTTCAGCTACATAAAACTCTATTTCATTAAAAAATGAATAGTGAAGTTAGCCTTTTAGTTATAGAGAATTTGGGAGGCTAGGTTTTGATACCCAAATGTATACCTTGGACAACTTTTGGCACTGTCTTTTGTTAGAAACATTGAATTACATGAATTTTTATTTGTAAGCTACTTTATGATTATACATTTGTATTCTTTGCTATTGTCTCAGTTCATCTAATTCTTCAAACTAAAATTTACCTTTGTTTATGTGGTACCTTTTTCATTATTTTGGTTGAAAATTACAGTTAAGAAAAAGTGTTTAAACGAAATAGGTTATATTATTTGAGGAAAAAAAATTTTTTTAAGTGGAACTCCAGATTCTTTGACCTACTTAGCTCGTTTGTTTAATATTCACTTAATATAGGTTTTTAGTTTCAAAGGGAATTTCTGATGCTCATGCCTTTGTTGTTAAATTTAGAAAAAGATATCCTTTGGAGAAAGAAATGACTTTGGAGAAAGATGTCAAACTGTTTTATCATTTTAATCCTCCTTTGTAATGACCTTTTAGTATCTAATCTCCTCACCATCTTCATGCTTTTCAGTATTCTTTTGTGTATTTCAAATTTGTTTTCTCTTCTACCTCCTTGACTGAAACAGTGAGAAAATTAAGATAGGTTAAGGCATTTGCTCAGCACCTTATGAAGAATAAAATGGCACAGGTGAAACTCAAGTATAGGTCCTCTAAATCGAAATTCTTCCTACCCTTTCCCCCCAACTATATTTCACTGCCTCCCCAGGTTATTCACAACTATTTACCTGTAATTGGATAATCCCATTGTTTATAACACCCACCCCCCAAATTGTTTTCCTTAAATAATGTCTCATTCATTGAACTAGTAACTTTTCTTCAGACTAAAGCCTATAGTTTCCAGGATTTCATACGTCTAATCTAGGTTTATTTCTCCAAGGGAATTATAATCCCATTCTATAATCTATATGATTTTTTCTGATAAAAATATAAAACTCCTTCCGAGCATTTTAAATCTTAGCCACCTAGGAGTGAAATTGGTTGCTTACGTTTAACTGTTTTCAACTTTTTATTATGGAAAATTTCAAACAGATATAAAAGTAAAGAACATAGTACACTGAATCCCCGTGTATAGGGATCCATTTTCAGTCCTCACATTTCGTCTTTCTGTTAAGCGATCCAAATTTTAAAATATATAAGCTTTTTTTATAATTGTAAATGTAACATACATTCATTATATTAAAAAAAAAAAGAGAAAATGCCAAAAATTTTAAAAATGCCTGTGAGCCTACAACTTAGAGACAACTTCTACTAACATAAGTGTATCAGTTTGCTAAGGCTGCCATAATAAAATACCACAGACTAGGTGGTTTAAACAACAAATTTATTTCCTCACAGTTTTGGAGGCTAGAAGTTCTAGGTCAGAGTGTTGACAGGGTTGTTTCCTCAGAGACCTCTTTCATTGGCTTGTAGATGGCTGTCTTCTCACATGGTCTTTCCTCTGTGTGTGTCCATTTTTTAAGCTCTTCTTATGGCACCTGTCATATTGGACTAGAGCCCACCCATATGAACTCATTTGTACCTTAATTGCCTCTTTAAAAGCCCTATCTCCAAATACCGCTAATTCTGAGGTATTAGGGGTTAGAACTTCAGCATATCAATTTTGAGGGGATGCGTTTCAGACCATAACAATAAGTATAGTGTTGTTAGTCCTGTTTTTAATGTATGCGTTTCTTTAACATATTTGATTTACATCCTGTCCTTTTCCCTTAATGATCCTAGTTTCTACAAGTTCATTTTAAATATCTTTAATAGCTATGTAATAATCTATTTCATAAGTAGACCCCTGTTAGAAACTGCAGGTAGATCTTTCTACTGCTTAGTGTAGCAGGTTTCTTCCTCTATCCCAGATATGCAGTCAGGGTTCTTCTATCCTGGACATTTGCTCTCTAGTTCTCTCTGTGGCTGCCATCATCACTCAATCTATATTTGAGATTCCCTCCCCTTTCTTCCCTTGACATGATCGCTTCAGCAACCCACTTCCATATTATCCTCAGAGATAAGCACCTCCACATCCGAATAAGATGTTTCTGTTTATATATATAAATATAAATATATATATTTAAATTTATTTATTTATTTTTGGCTGCATTGGGTCTTCATTGCTGTGCGCAGGCTTTCTTTAGTTGAGGCGAGCAGGGGTTACTCTTCGTTGCAGTGTGAGGGCTTCTTATTGCGTTGGCTTCTCTTGTCGCAGAGCATGGGCTCTAGGTGCGTGGGCTTCAGTAGTTGCGGCACATGGGCTCAGTAGTTGTGGCTCACAGGCTCTAGACCACAGGCTCAGTAGTTGTGGTGCACGGGCTTAGTTGCTCCACGGCACATGGGATCTTCCCAGACCAGGTATCGAACCTGGGTCCCCTGCATTGGCAGGCAGATTCTTAACCAGTGCACCACCAGGGAAGTCCCAAAAAGGTAAAGTTTTTGAAGGTTGCTTCTTGCTGACTGTAACAATAGGAAAAGAAGTCAAAACAATACCTCTTACTTATACAGTTAGTTTTAGATTAAACTGCATACATTTTTTTTTTTTTTTCGGTACGTGGGCCTCTCACTGTTGTGGCCTCTCCCGTTGCGGAGCACAGGCTCCGGACGCGCAGGCTCAGCAGCCATGGCTCACGGGCCCAGCCGCTCCGCGACATGTGGGATCTTCCCGTACTGGGGCACGAACCCGTGTCCCCTGCATCAGCAAGTGGACTCTCAACCAGTGCACCACCAGGGAAGCCCTGCGTACTTTTTCTTTAACATCTTTATTGGAGTACAATTGCCTTACAATGGTGTGTTAGTTTCTACTGCATAACAAAGTGAATCAGCTATACATATACATATATCCCCGTATCTCCTCCCTCTTGCGTCTCCCTCCACCCTTCCTATCCCACCCCTCTAGGTGGTCACAGAGCACTGAGCTGATCTCCCTGTGCTATGCGGCTGCTTCCCACTAGCTGTCTATTTTACATTTGGTAGTGTATATATGTCCATGCCACTCTCTTACTTCATCCCAGCTTACCCTTCCCCCTCCCTGTGTCCTCAAGTCCATTCTCTACACCTGCATCTTTATTCCTGTCCTGCCCCTAGGTTCTTCAGAATCTTTTTCTCTTTAGATTCCATATATATGTGTAAGCATATGGTATTTGTTTTTCTCTTTCTGACTTATTTCACTCTGCATGACAGACTCTAGGTCCATCCACCTCACTACAGATAATTCAATTTCATTTCTTTTTATGGCTGAGTAATATTCCATTGTATATATGTGCCACATCTTCTTTAGCCATTCATCTGTCGAAGGACACTTAGGTTGCCCTGACTATTGTAAATAGAGCTGCAGTGAACATTGTGGTACATGACCCTTTTTAAATTATGGTTTTCTCAGGGTATATGCCCAGTAGTGGGATTGCTGGGTCATATAGTAGTTCTAGTTTTAGTTGTTTAAGGAGTCTCCATACTGTTCTCCATAATGGTTGTATCAATTTACATTCCCACCAGCAGTGCCAGAGGGTTCCCTTTTCTCCACACCCTCTCCAGCATTTGTTATTTGTAGATTTTTTGATGATGGCCATTCTGACTGGTGTGAGGTGATACCTCATTGTAGTTTTGATTTGCATTTCTCTAATGATTAGTGATGTTGAACATCCTTTCATGTGTTTGTTTGCAATCTGTATATCTTCTTTGGAGAAATGTCTGTTTATATCTTCTTTGGAGAAATGTCTGTGTGTCTTCTACACATTTTTGAATTGGGCTGTTTGTTTTTTTGATATTGAGCTACATGAGCTGCTTGTAATTTTTGGAGATTAATCCTTCGTCTGTTGCTTCATTTATAATTTTCTCTCCCATTCTGAGGGTTGTCTTTTTGTCTTATGTTTTCCTTTGCTCTGCAAAACCTTTTAAATTTCATTAGGTCCCATTTGTTTATTTTTGTTTTTATTTCCATTCCTCTAGGAGGTGCGTCAAAAAGGATCTTGCTGTGATTTATGTCAGAGTGTTCTGCCTATGTTTTCCTCTAAGAGTTTTATAGTGTCTGGCCTTACATTTAGCTCTTTAATCCATTTTCAGATTATTTTTGTGTATCGTTTAGGGAGTGTTCTAATTTAATTCTTTTACATGTAGCTGTCCAGTTGTCCCAGCACCACTTAGTGAAGAGGTTGTCTTTTCTCCATTGTATACTCTTCCCTCCTTTATCAAAAATAAGGTGACCATAGGTGTGTGGGTTGATCTCTGGGCTTCCTATCCTGTTCCATTGATCTGTATTTCTGTTTTTGTGCCAGTACCATACTGTCTTGATTATTGTAGCTTTGTAGTATAGTCTGAAGTCAGGGAGCCTGATTCCTCCAGCTCCATTTTTCTTTCTCAAGATTTCTTTAGCTATTCGGGGTCTTTTGTGTTTCCATATAAATTGTGACATTTTTTGTTCTAGTTCTGTGAAAAATGCCCTTGGTAGTTTGATAGGGATTGCATTGAATCTGTAGATTGCTTTGGGTAGTAGAGTCATTTTCACAGTGTTGATTCTTCCAATCCAAGAACATGGTATATATCTCCATCTGTTTGTATCATCTTTAATTTCTTTCATCAGTGTCTTATACTTGTCTGCATACAGGTCTTTTGTCGCCTTAGGTAGCTTTATTCCTAGGTATTTTATTCTTTTTGTTGCAGTGGTAAATGGGAGTGTTTCCTTAATTTCTTTTTCCCTGCGCCACCAGGGAAGCCCCCTTGGAAGATTTTTAATCACAGTTTTAATTTCAGTGCTTGTGATTGGTCTGTTCATATTTTCTATTTCTTCCTGGTTCAGTCTCAGAAGGTTGTGCTTTTCTAAGAATTTGTCCATTTCTTCCAGGTTGTCCATTTTATTGGCATATAGTTGCTTGTAGTAATCTCTCATGATCCTTTGTATTTCTGCAGTGTCAGTTGTTACTTCTCCTTTTTCATTTCTAATTCTTTTGATTTGAGTCTTCTCCCTTTTTTTCTTGATGAGTTTGGCTAATGGTTTATCAATTTTATTTATCTTCTCAAAGAACCACCTTTTAGTTTTATTGTTGTTTGCTATTGTTTCCTTCATTTCTTTTTCATTTATTTCTGATCTGATCTTTATGATTTCTTTCCTTCTGCTAACTTTGGGGTTCTTTTGTTCTTCTTTCTCTAATTCCTTTAGGTGTAAGGTTAGGTTGTTTATTTGAGACGTTTCTTATTTCTTGAGTTAGGTTTGTATTGCTATAAACTTCCCTCTTAGAACTGTTTTTGCTGTATCTCATACGTTTTGGGTTGTTGTGTTTTCATTGTCATTTGTTTCAAGGTATTTTTTGATTTTGTTTTTGATGTCTTCAGTGATCTCTTGGTTATTTAGTAGTGTGTTGTTTAACCTCCATGTGTTTGTATTTTTGCAGATTTTTTCTGTAATTAATATCTAGTCTCATAGCGTTGTGGTCAGGAAAGCTACTTGATACGATTTCAATTTTCTTAAATTTACGAAGGCTTGATTTGTGACCCAAGATATGATCTATCCTGGAGAATATTCCATGAGTGCTTGAGAAGAAAGTGAAATCTGTTGTTTTTGGATGGAATGTTCTATAAATATCAATTAAGTCCATCTTGTTTAATGTATCATTTAAAGCTTGTGTTTCCTTATTTATTTTCATTTTGGATGATCTCTCCATTGGTGAAAGTGGGTTGTTACAGTCCCCTATTACGATTGTGTTACTGTTGATTTCCCCTTTTATGGCTGTTAGCATTTGCCTTATGTTTTGAGGTGCTCCTATGTTGGGTGCGTAAATATTTACAATTGTTATATCTTCTTCTTGGATTGATCCCTTGATCATTATGTAGTGTCCTTCTTTGTCTCTTGTAGTAGTCTTTATTTTAAAGTCTAATTTGTCTGATATGAGAATTCCTACTCCAGCTTTCTTTTGATTTCCATTTACATGGAATATATTTTTCCATCCCCTCACCTTCAGTCAGTATGTGTCCCTAAGTCTGAAATGGGTCTCTTGTAGACAGCATATATACGGGTCTTGTTTTTGTATCCAGTCAGCCAGTCTATGTCTTTTGTCTGGAGCATTTAATTTATTTACATTTAAGGTAGTTATTGATATGTATGTTCCTGTTACCATTTTCTTAATTGATTTGCATTTAAACTGCATGTTTTTCCATTAGTGAAGCAATGAAAAATGTTTTCTGTCTCTCCAAATGTGTTTGCTATCACTTTAATTTTGTAAATAACATTGCAAAATCTTTTAATCTTAATTTAAGAAGAATAAAACTTGGTTAAAATGTATTTTCTTTTCTCAGGGAAGATTTCAAACTATCAGTTTATTAAAAATTTTTAACAATTTTTTTCTCCACAGTTCCATCTCCCAACCTTTATAGCCAGCTGAATGCACTACAGTTTACTGTGGATGAAAGAAGTATTCTATGGTTAAATCAGTTTCTGTTGGATTTGAAACAGAGTCTTAATCAGTTTATGGCTGTGTACAAGTTGAATGACAATTCAAAATCTGATGAGCATGTTGATATTCGAGTTGATGGCTTAATGCTAAAGGTACCATATAAACAAGTGGCTGTGAGAACAAAACCATTTTTACAGAAAAACGTTATTTCCAGGATTTAAGATGGGTGCTTAAATATGTCAACTTCATTGCAATATTAATTTTGATTTTGAAATTTGAATTTTAATTTCAGTTTTCAATTATGGAAGCTTTAAGAGACTTCTTCCCCACCCTTCTCCACCCCTTCTTTCTCTACTTTTCTTCCTTTTCTTTCCCCCTGCTCATCCATTTAGAGGTAAGCAGTAGAAATAAATTTAAATGTCTTTTTTTTTCTACTTCTTACTGGAGCTCATCCATTTGGAGGTAAGCAGTAGAAATAAATTAAAATATCTTTTTTTTTTTCTTGGGCTTCCCTGGTGGTGCAGTGGTTGAGAGTCCACCTGCCGATGC
>NW_006792108.1:185169-220113 GCF_000442215.2 Lipotes vexillifer | reverse complement strand
CAAAAAAAAAAAAAAAAAAAAATCTCTTTTTTTTCTACTTCTTGCTGGAGCTGATAAAATTTTTTTAAGAAGGGTAAATAATACAGTGACACTTTTAAGTTATATCTGGGTTTTATTTGTTACATTTATTCTGTTATTAATATCCAAAGATAATAGAAAGTTGTGTTTCATTATAGCCAAGTAGTTAATAATCAGAATTCCATGGATATTTAACCTTTAAAGGAAGGAAGCTAAAAAAAAAAACAAAAAAACAGTATAGTGTAGTAAATAGAATAAGATTTGGGCATGGATGAATATTTCAGTTTCTAGCTCTGTTGCTGGTAGCCTAAATTTACATACCCTTAATTTCTTCTCTGTAAAATGAGATTAATAATACTCAACGGTTGCATTGCAGAAATGTTTTAAAGATCATTTCAAAGACCTTAAAATATTCAATATAAAGAGACACACTTTATAACATTTATAATTATAATTTAAAACCCAATTACATACTGATCTTTACATTTTGTGAATATGGGCAGTTTGAGTTTTAAAACCAGTCAGTTTGAACTCTTTGTTGTGAATATTTTGAGGACTGGGCTTAATTATCTGTAGAAAATAATTTTACTAAGTCGTTTGACCTGTACTCCTAAGTTTCTTTTATTAATAGTTTTATCCCAGAAAAGTGATTCTAATGACAGTTATCCAGTCATTCCATTTACTTATCTAGTCATCCTCCAAATTGCTTGGATTTAAAATATCGTAACAAAAAATTATCTTTTCCAAACTTTGTGCTTTCTTATTTACTCAGGGCATATATATACTCAGGCATAGTCAGCATTTAATAATTGACTTAATTCAGTTTTGTTCCTTTTATTTTGTGATATATTGTCTACAAATATGTATGTGTTTGTTATGTACTTTATTCATTATTTATTGGGCTTTTTCCTTTGGTTCTTTTCTTAGTTGTTAATCATGTAAGCCTTTTTCATTTTGTTTAATAAGATTTGGGAGGGAGAGTATTTTATGTCAAGATAGAAAATTAATGTTTTGGGGCAAAATGTCAAAAAGAATTCCTGAACCAAGTCATGCTCTTGATTATTTTATCTTCAAGATATATGGATTTGTAAGTCAGACTAGATTAATGTTTTTTCTCTTCTAGTTTGTCATTCCTTCTGAAATGAAATCTGCATGTCATCAAGATCAACCACATGCAATTTCTATTCAGAGTTCAGAAATGATTGCTACAAATACAAGATACTGTTCAAACTGTCGACATTCTGATTTAGAAGCTTTGTTTCAAGACTTCAAAGATTGTGATTTTTTCAGTAAAACATATACCAGTTTCCCCAAATCTGGTGACAATTTTAATCTTCTGCATCCAATCTTCCAGAGACATGCTCATGAACAAGATACCAAACTGCATGAAGTTTATAAAGGAAATGTTACTCCTAAGTTGAATAAATACACTCTTAAAACTTCTGCTGCCACGGATGTTTGGGCTGTGTACTTTTCTCAATTTTGGATAGATTATGAAGGGATGAAAAGTGGAAAAGGACGACCAATAAATTTTGTAGATTCTTTCCCTCTTTCCATCTGGATTTGTCAACCAAAAAGGTATGCATTGTCACAAAAATTGCTGCAGACTTGTAATCAGATATCTCTAAATACATCACAAAGTGAGTCTAGTGATCTGACTGGCCGATGGAAGCGGAAAAAGCTCTTGAAGGAGTATTATAGTACAGAGTCTGATCCCTTGACAAATGGTAGTCAGAAACCTTCAGATACATTTTTAAGATTTTCCTCTTCATCATCAGATGCAGATATTCATGTCCTGGTTCACATTCATAAACATGTCAGTATGCAGATCAATCACTACCAGTATCTGCTCCTGCTTTTCCTCCATGAGTCACTTATTTTGCTTTCAGAGAATTTAAGGAAAGATGTAGAAGCTGTGACTGGCAATCCAGCTAGTCAGACATCCATTTGCATTGGAATTTTACTTAAAAGTGCGGAAGTGGCTCTTTTGCTTCATCCGGTAGATAAAGCAAATAGTCTTAAGTCTCCTGTTTCTGAAAGTGTGAGTCCAGTGGTTCCTGATTATTTGCCTACAGAAAGTGGAGAATTTTTGTCTTCAAAAAGAAAACAAGTTAATAGTGGTATAAAACAAATTAGAAGTGTAACTGTTAATCATATGTCAGACAACAGATCTATGAGTATTGACCTTAGCCATGTCCCTTTGAAGGATTCTTTGCTTTTTAAATCAGCTAGTGATACAAATCTGCAGAAAGGTATTTCTTTTCTGGATTATTTATCAGATAAAAATTTAGGGAAAATAAGCGAAGATGAAAGTAGTGGAATTGTTTGCAAAAGTGGCTCAGGAGAAATTGGATCAGAAACAAGTGGCAAAAAGGATTCGTCTTATACAGATTCAAATAGTGTCTTAAACTACAGAGAAGACTCAAGTATCCTGTCATTTGATAATGGTGGTAATCAGAACATACTTTCAAATAGTTTAACTAGTAAAGGAAATGAAACCATAGAGTCAATCTTTAAAGCTGAAGATTTGCTTCCAGAAACAGTTTCACTCTCTGAGAACATGGAAATCAGTAAAGAAGAAGCACCCACAGTCAGAACACCTACATCACAGTCATCTTTAAGGTAACAACTGACTGTTAGAATTTGGGGTGGGGGGTTTGTTTTATTTTTGCGTGTGTGTGTGTGTGTGTGCGTGCGCAACATGTGCATGCACTTATGAGTATATTTTGGCTTTGGACAGAAAACCATGATAAATGTGGCATTGTTAGAGTTAACACATGGAAGAGTAGGGTTTTCAAAATATGAAAATACTTTAAGCTTATATAATTTTAAAAATTGTGTATACTGTATAAATATATATTTATTTTGTTTGAAGTATTCTTTAGAAAGAATTCTTTTCCTTTTATTTGATGATTTTCTGATAATTTTGTTTGTTAACAGTAGAAAGCCTAAGGAACGTTGCCCACCCAACATGGCTCCGCTCTCTGTTTCTTACAAGAACATGAGAAGAAGCCCCTCACAAACCTCACTGGATACCATTTCACTTGACAGCATGATATTGGAAGAACATTTGTTAGAAAGTGATGGAAGTGATAGTCATATATTTTTGGAAAAAGGTAAAGCAATACAGTTTAAGAATTCATATTATATATACACAAATCTTAGAAGTGGTATTTAAGTTTTTAAATTTATATTCAATAATCAGTCACAGCCCCAAAAGACTTATTTATTTATACACACAAAAATGCACAATACAAAGAGCATTGTATCTAACTTTCTAATGGTTGTTTCGTTGCTTCTTTTGACCAGATACTCCTTCCTTTTTATGGACAACATCCAGCAATTATTTATATACAGTCATTTAGATCGTAAAGCAGACAACATTAATTCTACTAGCCTCTATCACAGGGACTCCTATATCTGGAATTTTGATTAGGTAGGCTTAATTTGCATGATGAATTCTCAACTATGTGGTCCTATGACTGGAATTTTTCCAGACTGGATCTGTTGATTCCCATAACCAGAATTCTCTTTCATACATGATAGTGTATGATGGAACTACATGATTCCCCTATTTTATTCAGAAGCAACTAATGCCCTAGTACAGACCACTAGGAATGACTTAGTATTAGATGCATCCCCATCACTAAGGCATTGGGGACTTTGTGAACAGGAATAAAACCATGAACCATAGCCAGAGAATAGTTGCCACAGACCCTAAAGCATAAGAGACCAGAGGCAAATGTGAATTACTTTGTATATGAAGAGTAATAAACCTATTGATGTAGTTGAAAACAGCTTAGGTAAGGAAAGGCTCATAGCTTTAGAAACTGAAGCTTAGAGAAATGAATATACAGTCAGGAAGTAATAGAGGCAGATTTGGAACTCAGCTAGTCTGAGTCAGGAACCTCAGTTTTTAACCAACCAGTATGCTATGCTAGTACCCCAGACTTGGGAAATGATTACTATATGTAAACTAAAAGCCTTAACCCAACACTTTTATAGGCAATTCATAGCAAACCCGTTTCCAGCATACTTTACCAGTTAAATGTAGACAAGTTACTGGTATGGGTCAAAAAATCTATTCTAGATACACAGATAGCTCTATTGCCTAGTTCCCTTGCCCCCTTATGGCTTAAAATTCTACTTTAATAGAGGATTTCTGTTTTGTGATCAAATAATGCTTCAAAAACAGTTCCTGTAGAAAATATCTCTACTTACTCGTAAAAAAGCATCAGTGATTTTCTTCTTATTTCTGAAAATTAAATAATTAATAAAAGTGACTACCACTCAATGTGGAGAACTTGGAAAATATAAACAACTACAGTTTGGAAAATAAAATAACCCAAAAGTCCCACAATCTAGAGATATCTATTATAATTTATCTTATAAATGTGTATATATATACATATATATATATGTATTCACATATATGTATATTTGGTATTACATCACATATATGGTTTTTCAACCTGCTTTTTATCACTTGTCTATATTAACTTGTCATAAGAATGTACCCTCACCTTTTAATTGTTTCCCTGATACTGGATGTTTAGATTGTTTATAGTTTTTTCACAGCTATAAAATGCTATAATTATATCATTGTTCATAAATTTTTGTCTTCATTTCTAATAGCTGTCTTAGAATAGATTCCAGCAGTAGGCTGTTTTTAGGATCTTGAAAAATACAAGGGCATTAATTTTATGTGTAACACTTAGACGATATGTGACTCTACATTCATTATTCTCCTGAACTGTAATAATTTTCTGTCAAAGGAATTGATTTTCATTGGGAAAAGACTTGTTTTTTCTGAGTTCTCTTTTGTTTTGTTTTAATTTTACAAGGAATATATGAATACTTTCTCTTTAAAAAAAAAAATCAGATGTCATGGGGATATCTAGAATATCACTTTAATACCACCCTTACTCTACCCTGATACCATTCCCCATTACGGAAGTAACTACCATTGACTTTGGTATATATTGACATAATTCCAGACCTTTTTCTCTGTGTTTTTATATACATGTATGTTTATACATATGCACACTAATGCACACATATATATACACATACACATACACATACATAGGTATATTGTGAGTACATATTTTTGAATATACATGCATATTTATAAATGAACAAATGTGTAGCTGGAGTACCACTCCACCACAGGCTTCTAACTAGTCTCCCCAATTCTCTTCTTGTCAATTTCTTGTTCATACTTCATTCCACAGGCAGAATATTCTTTTAAAAATGTATATACTATCATGTCAATTTCCATTTTAGTCCCGATAACTTCTAACAACTATAAGCCTATTAAGTTTAAAAAACTTAACATTACTGACAGTTGCTCCATGTGATATGGCCCCAGCTTACCTTTTCTGCTGTTTTCCCACGTGCTTACTACACTTTAATTATACTATAGTATATTTGTCTTTCTGTCAATCTCTTTACTATGACAAACTTCTTTAGCCTTTGTACCTGTGCCTAGAGTGTTCTTTTTTCTTTCTGTTTACTTTAGCTTAAATATTATTTTATCTGTGAAATCTTAACCTCTGGCAATGTTAGGAATTCCCTGTGAAATGGGAGTTTATTATCTCCTCATACCACAATTGTATTTATGCATTTTCCCTGGCCCTAAAAATCATTTTATTCATCCATTCAATAAATAATTTATTGAGCACCTACCGTTTTGTCAGGCACTGGGTTAGAACCTAATTATATAGTAGTAAATATAATAATAAAAAATTATTACAAAGAAAGACAAATACTATATGATGTCACTCATATGTGAGATATATTTTTTAAAAAACCCAAATGAAAACAGAACAAAAACAAGCTTATAGATACAGAAAACAGATTGGTGGTTACCAGAGGGTAAGGGAGTAGGGGAATGGTCAGAATGGATGAAGGGGATCAATTGTATGGTTATGGATGGTAAACTAGACTTTTGGTGGTGATCACTTCGTAGTGTATACAGATATCAAATTATAATGTACATCTGAAAAGAAAGAAATTTTTAACCAGCTACTTGCAAGCTGCATTCAGCAGTGTTCTTTCAGTGAATGGAAGTGATACTCATTCTATAATGCGTGCACTGAAGTGTTATGAAGACATAACAAAGATGTTTCTAACAACAACAGCAACAAAGTAAAGCTTTGTAAAATACTATCGCTTAAGCAAAAGGATTTAGTGAAAGAGTAACTTGATTGCTTGTATCATTCAGTGAATTAATCCTTGAAATCATTTTCAGAATTATTAGCTTTTTTTTTAATATAAACTCAGAATCCATGCAAGATTGAAGTGAAAAAAAATTGAGGCTTTGTTTTGTGTCTTTGGTTCTTCTGATTTTTCTAGATTCATTTTCAATAATTATTTTTATAGTATTTTTTTAAAGTATTGACGTGTTATGGACACAAATTTTTTTTTAAATTGCCTTTTACCACAGACAGTTTGAGAAATATTGAAATATAGCATGTTGAGAAATTAAGGCAGGTCGATAAGGATGGAGAACAATCACATTGACAGTAGTAGTATTAACTTCATGTAGATGAAGAACCGTAGGATACTGAAAAGGGAAATGAAGTGGTCAGACTGGGACCACTGAATGTTGGGTAGAATAGAGGAGGCAAAGCTGGCTGACCAGGAACCTGCTAGTAACGCCAGCACCACTCCTGCAATGGGAAGAACACAGATTGTGGTCGGCTGTGGTAGATTTCTTTTCATACTGTCTAAGTTTAGGGTTTAGTATCTCTAACGTTTTATTGTGGAAAGTTATTTCTTATTATTTGCTAACTAACCACAGTCTAATTTTTCTTTGCTTATTGTCTTTTAAACATGGCTGTGCTTGAGAAAGTGTTGAAGAAATAATCTGTTTTGGTTAGATAAATGTAACATTGTTGGACCATGTGTAAACTGATTTTAATTTAGTAGTTTATTTCTGTATTCTTTCAGGTATTAAAAAGAACTCAACTACAAATTACCAGAGCCCAGCAGATCGGGCAAATGCCAGTGCAAACCTACAGAATTATGGTGAAACCTCTCCAGATGCCATCAGTACAAATTCAGAGGGTGCTCAAGAAAATCATGACGACCTGGTAATCTTTTGAGACATTCTATGAAGAGAAATGCCACCAACTTTATCTCATATTCAATATGTACACATTTAAAGACATTAATATGTAAAATGAATTGACTTAGATTGTGGGTGATTTACTTTGCTCTTTCTACTCTTGAAATTTTTCCTTTGCTCTTACTGAATTATTTTTCTCTGAATTTCACTTTTCTAAATTTTTTTTTTTTTTTGTATTAAGGAAGGAAGGTTCTTTGTTTCTTTTTTCAGTTCTTTATATTTTGATCTTAGTTCAATTTAAGTACACTTTGAGAAAGTTTGATAGTAAAGATGGTGGTCAGTCCTTATGAGGGGCTGTCTACAAAAGAAAAGTTACTGGTTTATTTTAAGCCATCTTCACCGAGTGAAATATTCTTATGGATGACTTAGAAAATAAGTTCAGCATTTAGTGAAAATAATTTCACACAGAAATGTCATATAATTAATCTTTGTGACCTAAAAATATTCTCTTGACTAAGTAGGAAGAAATGAAGTGGAAGTGTATCACTGTAGTGCAATAACTGCTTTCTGTTGATCACAAATATATTTTTGGTTTATTAAGTCACAGTTGTATTTTTAGAGGTTATAGTAGTTTCCTGTGTTATTTCCTAAATTTTGTTTTAAATTATTTGGTATACTAATATTATTTATGCAACCCTTATTAGATGTCAGTTGTGGTGTTTAAAATTATTGGTGTTAATGGAGAAATTGACATCCGAGGGGAAGATATGGAAATCTGTCTTCAAGTAGACCAAGTGACACCAGATCAGTTAGGCAATATCAGTCTACGGCATTACCTTTGTAATCGTCCAGTAGGTAAGACTTTAACATGATTTAAACTTTTTTTTTAATTTAATTTTTTTTAATTAATTAATTAATTAATTTTTGGCTGAGTTGAGTCTTTGTTGCTGCATGGGGGCTTTCTCTAGATGCGGCGAGAGGGGGCTGCTCTTTGTTGTGGTGCATGGGCTTCTCGTTGCAGTGGCTTCTCGTTGTGGAGCACGGGCTTTAGGCATGCGGGCTTCAGTCATTGTGGCTTGTAGGCTCAGTAGTGGAGCACGGACTTAGTTGCTCCACAGCATGTGGGATCTTCCTGGACCAGGGCTTGAACCCGTGTCCCCTGCATTGGCAGGTGGATTCCTAACCACTGCGCCACCAAGGAAGTCTAAACTTGTTTTGTTTTTACCCGTGTGATTTATCAGCAATTCTGTCTTTGATATAAATGCATTCACAGAAAATGACATTTATTTATAATAATGCAAGAGATTTGTTCTTTTAGATTACCATATTTCAATAAAGTACTTTAAGTTATTAGAAACATAACCTGTTGAAGAGGTACTTCCTCATTTCTCTTTGTTTCTGCTGTTAAGTTCCATCTTTTACTTTTTCAGTCGTCTCATTCTTTGAGATGATAGATCTGAGAAAACTAAAATCTTTTCTGTATTAAAAGAGTGATAGGGGCTTCCCTGGTGGCGCAGTGGTTGGGAGTCCGCCTGCCAATGCAGGGGACACGGGTTCTTGCCCCAGTCCGGGAAGATCACACATGCCGTGGAGCGGCTGGGCCCGTGAGCCATGGCCGCTGAGCCTGGGCGTCCAGAGCCTGTGCTCCGCAACAGGAGAGGCCACAGCAGTGAGAGGCCCGCATACCGCAAAAAAAAAAAAAAAAAAAGAGTGATAAAGTAATCCTAAAAGGTCAAATTTAGTTCCACACTAGAATTTAATTCCATTAAATTCTTGCTTATAAGCAAACGTTTTCTGAGTCTGGCATGTTACTTGATATTTGGTAAAATCACGTATCCTGTTCTTGTGGTTTTTCATTCTAAGATCAACACATTCACTTAGACATAGAGGGATATAAGCAACAAAATACACAGTGTATGACGAGGAATACCACATTAAACCATCCCTTTCTCAAACTTTATGTGGAATTATCACTCACGGTTTTCAGTTATTTAAAGAAATGAATTTATTAAAATAGTTATACTAAGAAATTTAAATGACAATGTTCTTTTGAAAAGTCACTGAGCTAGAATATTTTTCTTTGCTATATACACAGAATGCTATATCTGATATATAACATGTTAAAATACATATAGTCCTGATATTAAATAAGTATGCTATCACATCACA
The DNA here is from genome assembly GCF_000442215.2 of Lipotes vexillifer. Classification (NCBI taxonomy): domain Eukaryota; kingdom Metazoa; phylum Chordata; class Mammalia; order Artiodactyla; family Lipotidae; genus Lipotes; species Lipotes vexillifer. Next base: position 210,854 of record NW_006792108.1, on the reverse strand, counting down.
TCCTGGGAATTGCAAGTAATTTGTCTATACACCAGCATCATAGAAAAAAAATTGGCTCCTGGCTTTTTTCTGTGTGTAGGCCTTGCACTTTGCAATGTATCTCCTAAAAAAAAATTCAAGAATTTCATATTAGCAAGTGTAAATCCTAATAGCATACAAAATGGAGGAAGATAAGTATATATAGTTGGAAAGGTTTTGTAGTCAATGAAAAATCAACAAAAAAAGATTGAACGTAAAATTTCAAAAGCTAGACCCTATTCTATACCCAACACAAACACTTTTTTGCACAGTTGTTTACTCCTTTTTATAGCCCACTTATTACCATGGCCCACTTATTACTTTGTTTCATGTTGTTCCTGACTGAAGAAATCGTTTTGAAATGCCTTATATGTATGGGTTATACAGTCAGTGCTGTCTAATACCTTATTTTTTCACAGCTGTCTTGGTTGTTTAAAAATAAACAAAATAACAAGAAAGAAAGGAAAGGAAAGGGAAAGGGAATAAAGGGAAAAGGAGAAAAAAATAGTTTCAACATTTAAAACATTAATAAGCCGTATGAACAAAGATTGTATTTGATCTACAGTTTATATACACTGACATGAACAGTTAAAATTGCAAAGTTGGGGCTTCCCTGGTGGCGCAGTGGTGGAGAGTCCGCCTGCCGATGCAGGGGACACGGGTTCGTATTCCGGTCCGGGAGGATCCCACATGCCGTGGAAAGGCTGGGCCCGTGAGCCATGGCCGCTGAGCCTGCGCGTCCGGAGGCTGTGCTCCGCAACGGGAGAGGCCACAGCAGTAGAGGCCCACGTACCACACACACACACACAAAAATTGCACAGTTGTTTCTGCTTTTGTTTGTTTTTGTTTTTCTATAATGGGTGGACTTTGGATTCCTTTAATAGGAAGACCTTAATGTAAGTTTCTTGGCATAAAAGGTAATAAGCAGGAGTGATTTTTGACTAACGAGAATTTTGTTTTGTTTTACCTCTGTTCCAAATACTCTTTTTTGTTTGAAATTATTTATGGCTCTCAGCTCCCTGGAGTGAGTAGTGTGTATGTGTGTGTGTGTGTGTGTGTTTGTGTGTAGATAGACATGTATAGACATGTATAGATATATAGATAGATAAAAGGCAAAATAAAATCACATTTACCAAGTTGTTTGTTTTCAGTTGCTCTTACTGTTAAGTAGACAAGTTGTTTTTCTTGGTACAGGAAAGAACACTAACCATGATCAGTTTGTGACCATTTCTTTTACCTTCTATTTAAAAAAATTAAAATATCGAGTTCTTAATTGTTTAAAGAATTTTTTGGGAGTTTTTTTTTTTTTTTTTTTTGGCAGCTAAGTCCCACGTGGCTGTGGGATCTTAGTTCCCCGACCAGGGATTGAACCCAGGCCCCGGTAGTGAGAACACCGAGTCCTAACCACTGGACAACCAGGGAATTCCCTAGGAGTATTTTTAATCTTTTCTAGTATCTATACCATTTATTTATTTTGAATTGTTAATGAATAGTGCTAACATTAATTAAATATCAATTTTTACCTGAAATAAAAGTTTTAAAAACAACTCTCCACTTTATGTTGCATGTGGAGATCTATCCGTGCTGCGTAAATACAAGTATCTTTAATTTCGTGCACCTTTCTCCCCTTCATAAATATATATACATTTTAATTCTGTAAGACTAGAGTATTCACACGCATACTGAGGAAAATTAAACATCTTTCCATCATGAATTTGATAAATGGAGTCTTCTTATGAGGGCCCATGGGACAGATAACTTGGACCCTCAATAACTGAAACAGCTTCACCTTTCCAGAACAGTTTGTTTTTAACTCACGGGTTCTATGAATTGTGTGTGAAACTGATCGTATTTTTCTTTTTTCTGCTAGGAAGTTATTTTTGGTCTACCTTTGGCACAGAAATTTAAATAATGTATTTTAAGTTAATAATCTTACCACTTGTCTTTACTTTTCCATTCCGTACTTATTTTTTTATTTTTAGTTTTTACATCTTTATTGGAGTATAATTGCTTTACAATGGAGTGTTAGTTTCTGCCTTATAACAAAGTGAATCACTTATACATATACATATGTTCCCATATCTCTTCCCTCTTCCTCTCCCGCCCTCCCACCCTCCCTATCCCACCCCTCCAGGCGGTCACAAAGCACGGAGCTGATCTCCCTGTACTATGCGGGCTGTTCCCACTAGCTATCTACTTTACGTTTGGTAGTGTATATATGTCCATGCCACTCTCTCACTTTGTCACAGCTTACCCTTCCCCCTCCCCGTGTCTTCAAGTCAGTTCTCCAGTACGTCTGTGCCTTTACTCCTGTCTTACCCCTAGGTTCTTCATGACATTTATTTTTCCTTAAATTCCATATATATGTGTTAGCATACGGTATTTGTCTTTCTCTTTCTGACTTACTTCACTCTGTATGACAGACTCTAGGTCTATCCACCTCATTACAAAGAGCTCAATTTCGTTTCTTTTTATGGCTGAGTAATATTCCATTGTATATATGTGCCACATCTTCTTTTTTTTTTTTTAACATCTTTATTGGGGTATAATTGCTTTACAATGATGTGTTAGTTTCTGCTTTATAAAAAAGTGAATCAGTTACACATATACATATGTTCCCATATCTCTTCCCTCTTCGTCTCCCTCCCTCCCACCCTCCCTATCCTACCCCTCCAGGCAGTCACAAAGCACCGAGCCGGTATCCCTGTGCCATGCGGCTGCTTCCCACTGGCTATCTACCTTATGTTTGTTAGTATATATATGTCCATGTCTCTCTCTCGCCCTATCACAGCTCAGCCTTCCCGCTCCCCATATCCTCAAGTCCGTTCTCCAGTAGGTCTGTGTCTTTATTCCTGTTTCACCCCTAGGTTCTTCATAACACTTTTTTTTCATAAATTCCATATATATGTGTTAGCATACGGTATTTGTCCTCTTTCTGACTCACTTCACTCTGTATGACAGACTCTAGGTCTATCCACCTCATTACAAAGAGCTCAATTTCGTTTCTTTTTATGGCTGAGTAATATTCCATTGTATATATGTGCCACATCTTCTTTATCCATTCATCCAACGATGGACACTTAGGTTGTTTCTATCTCCAGGCTATTGTAAATAGAGCTGCAATGAACATTTTGGTACATGACTCTTTGAATTTTGGTTTCCTCAGGGTATATGCCCAGTAGTGGGATTGCTGGGTCATATGGTAGTTCTATTTTTAGTTTTGTAAGGAAGCTCTGTACTGTTCTCCATAGTGGCTGTACTAATTCACATTGCCACCAGCAGTGCAAGAGTGTTCCCTTTTCTCCACACCTTCTCCAGCATTTCTTGTTTGTAGATTTTTTGATGATGGCCATTCTGACTGGTGTGAGATGATATCTCATTGTAGTTTTGATTTGCATTTCTCTAATGATTAATGTTGTTGAGCATTCTTTCATGTGTTTGTTGGCAGTCTGTATATCTTCTTTGGAGAAATGTCTATTTAGGTCTTCTGCCCATTTTTGGATTCGGTTGTTTGTTTTTTTGTTATTGAGCTGCATGAGCTGCTTGTAAATTTTGGAGATTAATCCTTTGTCAATTGCTTCATTTGAAAATATTTTCTCCCATTCTGAGGATTGTCTTTTGGTTTTGTTTATGGTTTCCCTTGCTGTACAAAAGCTTTGCAGTTTCATTAGAACCCATTTGTTTATTTTTCTTTTTCTTTTCCTTTCTGTAGGAGGTGGGTCAAAAAGGATCTTGCTGTGATTTATGTCATAGAGTGTTCTGCCTATGTTTTCCTCTAAAAGTTTGATAATTTCTGGCCTTACATTTCGGTCTTTAATCCATTTTGAGTTTATTTTTGTATATGGTGTTAGGGAGTGATCTAATCTCATACTTTTACATGTCGCTGTCCAGTTTTCCCAGCACCACTTATTGAAGCAGCTGTCCTTTCTCCACTGTACATTCCTGCCTCCTTTATCAAAGATAAGGTGACCATATGTGTGTGGGTGTATCTCTGGGCTTTCTATCCTGTTCCATTGATCTATATTTCTGTTTTCGTACCAGTACCATATTCTCTTGATAACTGTAGCTTTGTAGTATAGTCTGAAGTCAGGGAGCCTGATTCCTCCAGCTCCGTTTTTCGTTCTCAAGATTGCTTTGGCTATTCGGGGACTTTTGTGTTTCCATACAAATTGTGAAATTTTTTGTTCTAGTTCTGTGAAAAATGCCAGTGGTAGTTTGATAGGGATTGCATTGAATCTGTAGATTGCTTTGGGTAGTAGAGTCATTTTCACAGTGTTGATTTTTCCAATCCAAGAACATGATATATCTCTCCATCTATTTGTATCATCCTTAATTTCTTTCATCAGTGTCTTATAATTTTCTGCATACAGGGCTTTTGTCTCCTTAGGTAGGTTTATTCCTAGATATTATATTCTTTTTGTTGCAATGGTAAATGGGAGTGTATTCTTGATTTCACTTTCAGATTATTCATCATTAGTGTATAGGAATGCCAGAGGTTTCTGTGCATTAATTTTGTATCCTGCTACTTTACCAAATTCATTGATTAGCTCTAGTAGTTTTCTGGTAGCATCTTTAGGATTCTCTATGTATAGTATCATGTCATCTGCAGACAGTGATAGCTCTATTTCTTTTCTGATTTGGATTCCTTTTATTTCTTTTTCTTCTCTGATTGCTGTGGCTAAAACTTGCAAAACTGTTGAATAATAGTGGTGAGAGTGGGCAACCTTGTCTTGTTCCTGATCTTAGTGGCAGTGCTTTCAGTTTTTCACCATTGAGGACGATGTTGGCTGTGGGTTTGTCATATGTGGCCTTTATTATGTTGAGGAAAGTTCACTCTATGCCTACTTTTGGGGTTTTTTTAATCATAAATGGGTGTTGAATTTTGTTGAAAGCTTTCTCTGCATCTATTGAGATGACCATATGGTTTTTCTCCTTCCATTTGTTAATATGGTGTATCACATTGATTGATTTGCGTATATTGAAGAATCCTTGCATTCCTGGAATAAACCCCACTTGATCATGATGTATGATCCTTTTAATGTGCTGTTGGATTCTGTTTGCTAGTATTTTGTTGAGGATTTTTGCATCTATGTTCCTCAGTGTTACTGGCCTGTAGGTTTCATTCTTTGTGACATCCTTGGCTGGTTTTGGTATCAGGGTGATGGTGGCCTCGTAAAATGAGTTTGTGAGTGTTCCTCCCTCTGCTATATTTTGGAAGAGTTTGAGAAGGATAGGTGTTAGCTCTTCTCTAAATGTTTGATAGAATTCGCCTGTGACGCCATCTGGTCCTGGGTTTTTATTTGTTGGAAGATTTTTAATCACAGTTTCAATTTCAGTGCTTGTGATTGGTCTGTTCATATTTTCTGTTTCTTCCTGTTTCAGTCTTGGCAGGTTGTGCATTTCTAAGAATTCGTCCATTTCTTCCAGGTGGTCCATTTTATTGGCATAGAGTTGCTTGTAGTAATCTCTCATGATCTGTTGTATTTCTGCAGTGTCAGTTGTTACTTCTCCTTTTTCATTTCTAATTCTGTTGATTTAAGTCTTCTCCCTTTTTTTCTTGATGAGTCTGACTGGTGGTTTATCAATTTTGTTTATCTTCTCAAATAACCAGCTTTTAGTTTTATTGATCTTTGCTATCGTTTCCTTCATTTCTTTTTCATTTATTTCTGATCTGATATTTATAATTTCTTTCCTTCTGCTAACTTTGAGGGTTTTTTGTTCTTTCTCTTATTGCTTTAGGTGCAAGGTTAGGTTGCTTATTCGAGATGTTTCCTGTTTCTTAAGGTAGGATTGTATTGCTATAAATTTCCCTCTTAGAACTGCTTTTGCTGCATCCCATAGATTTTGGGTTGTCGTGTCTCCATTGTCATTTGGTTTGAGGTATTTTTTGATTTCCTCTTCGATTTCTTCAGTGATCACTTCATTATTAAGTAGTGTATTGTTTAGCCTCCATGTGTTTGTATTTTTTACAGATCTTTTCCTGTAATTGATATCTAGTCTCATAGCGTTTTAGTCGGAAAAGATACCTGATACAATTTCAATTTTATTAAATTTTCCAGGCTTGACTTGTGACCCAAGATATGATCTATCCTGGAGAATGTTCCATGAGCAATTGAGAAAAATGTGTATTCTGTTGTTTTTCGGATGGAAAGTCCTATAAACATCAATTAAGTCCATCTTGTTTAATGTATCATTTAAAGCTTGTGTTTCCTTATTTATTTTCATTTTGGATGATCTGTCCATTGGTGAAAGTGGGGTGTTAAAATCCCCTACTATGAATGTGTTACTGTCGATTTCCCCTTTTATGGCTGTTAGTATTTGCCTTATGTATTGAGGGGGGGCTATGTTGGGGGCATAAATATTTACAATTGTTATATCTTCTTCTTGGATCGATCCCTTGATTTTTATGTAGTGTCCTTCTTTGTCTCTTGTAATAGTCTTTGTTTTAAAGTCTATTTTGTCTGATATGAGAATTGCTACTCCAGCTTTTGGTTTCCATTTGCATGGAATATCTTTTTTCATCCCCTTACTTTCAGTCTGTTTGTGTCTCTAGGTCTGAAGAGGGTCTCTTGTAGACAGCATATATATGGGTCTTGTTTTTGTATCTATTCAGCCAGTCTGTGTCTTTTGGTGGGAGCATTTAATCCATTTACATTTAAGGTAATTATTGATATGTATGTTCCTATTCCCATTTTTTTTATTGTTTTGGGTTCGTTATTGTAGGTCTTTTCCTTCTCTTGTGTTTCTTGCCTAGAGAAGATTCTTTAGCATTTGTTGTAAAGCTAGTTTGGTGATGCTGAACTCTCTCAGCTTTTGCTTGTCTGTAAAGTTTTAATTTCTCCATCAAATCTGAATGAGATCCTTGCTGGGTAAAGTAATCTTGGTTGTAGGTTTTTCTCCTTCATCACTTTAAATATGTCTCGCTAGTCCCTTCTGCCTTGCAGAGTTTCTGCTGAAAGATCAGTTGTTAACCTTATGGGGATTCCCTTGTGTGTTATTTGTTGTTTTTCCCTTGCTGGTTTTAATATGTTTTCTTTGTATTTAATTTTTGACAGTTTGATTAATATGTGTCTTGGCCTGTTTCTCCTTGGATTTATCCTGTATCCTTGAATTTATCCTGTATGGGACTCTCTGTGCTTCCTGGACTTGATTAACTATTTCCTTTCCCATATTAGGGAAGTTTTCAACTATAATCTCTTCAAATAATTTCTCAGTCCCTTTCTTTTTCTCTTCTTCTTCTGGAACCCCTATAATTTGAATGCTGGTGCATTTAATGTTGTCCCAGAGGTCTCTGAGACTGTCTTCAGTTCGTTTCATTCTTTTTTCTTTATTCTGCTCTGCAGTAGTTATTTCCACTATTTTATCTTCCAGGTCACTTATCCGTTCTTCTGCCTCAGTTATTCTGCTATTGATCCCTTCTTGAGTATTTTTAATTTCACTTATTGTGTTGTTCATCGTTGCTTGTTTCATCTTTAGTTCTTCTAGGTCCTTGTTAAATGTTTCTTGCATTTTGTCTATTCTATTTCCAAGATTTTGGATCATCTTTACTATCATTATTCTGAATTCTTTTTCAGGTAGACTGCCTATTTCCTCTTCATTTGTTAGGTCTGGTGGGTTTTTATCTTGCTCCTTCATCTGCTGTGTTTTTTTCTGTCTTCTCATTTTGCTTATCTTACTCTGCTTGGGGTCTCCTTTTTGCAGGCTGCAGGTTTGTAGTTCCCGTTGTTTTCAGTGTCTGTCCCCAGTGGCTAAAGTTGGTTCAGTGGGTTGTGTAGGCTTCCTGGTAGAGGGGACTAGTGCCTGTGTTCTGGTGGATGAGGCTGGATCTTGTCTTTCTGGTGGGCAGGTCCACATCTGATGGTGTGTTTTGGGGTGTCTGTGGACTTACTATGATTTTAGGCAGCCTCTCTGCTAATGGGTGGCGTTGTGTTCCTTGCTAGTTGTCTTGCTAGTTGTTTGGCATAGAGTGTCCAGCACTGTAGCTTGCTGGTCGTCAAGTGAAGGTGGGTGCTGGTGTTGAGATGAAGATCTCTGGGAGATTTTCGCCGTTTGATATTATGTGGAACTGGGAGTTCTCTTATGGACCAGTTTCCTGAAGTTGGCTCTCACACCTCAGAGGCACAGCACTGACTGTTAGCTGCAGCACCAAGAGCCTTTCATCCACACGGCTCAGAATAAAAGGGAGAGGAAGAAAGAAGGAAAAGGAAGCTGGAAAGAAAGAGAGAGAGAGAGAGAGAGAGAGAGAGAAAGAAAGAAAGAAAGAAAGGGAGAAAGGAAGGAAGGAAGGAAGGAAGAAAGGGAGGGAGGAAGAACGAAGGAAGAGGATAAAAGAATATAAAATAAAGTAAGGTAAAATAAAATAAAGTTATTAAAATAAAATAATAATTATTTAGAAAAAAAAATTTTTTTAAGTAAAAAACACAAACGGACGGATAGAACCCTAGGACAAATGGTGAAGCAAAGCTATACAGACAAAATCTCAGAGAGAAGCATACACATACACACTCACAAAAAGAGGAAAAGTGGACAAAATCATAAATCTTGCTCTCCAAGTCCACCTCCTCAATTTGGGATGATTCGCTGTGTATTCATGTATTCCAGATGCTGGGTACATCAAGTTGATTGTGGAGCTTTAATCCACTGCTCCTGAGGCTGCTGGGAGAGATTTCCCTTTGTCTTCTTTGTTCGCACAGCTCCCGGGGTTCAGCTTTGGATTTGGCCCCGCCTCTGCGTGTACGTCACCTGAGGGTGTCTGTTCTTTGTTCAGACAGGATGGGGTTAAAAGATCTGCTGATTCGGGGGCTCTGGCTCGCTCAGGCCGTGGGCAGGGAGGGGTTTGGAGTTAACGGCGAACCTGCGGCTGCAGAGTCCGGCGTGACGTTGCATCAGCCTGAGGCACGCCGTGCATTCTCCCGGGTGAGTTGTCCCTGGATCATGGGACCTTGGCAGTGGCGGTCTGCACAGGCTCCCCGGAATTGGGGTGTGGATAGTGCCCTGTGCTCACACACAGGTTTCTTGGTGGCGGCAGCAGCAGCCTTAGTGTCTCATGTCTGTCTCTGGGGTCCGTGCTTTTAGCCGCGGCTCACGCCCGTCTCTGGAGCTCCTTTAAGCATCGTTCTTAATCCTGTCTCCTCGCGCAGAGATAAAGAGGGAAGAAAAAGTCTCTTGCCTCTTCGGCAGGTCCAGACTTTTCCCCGGACTCCCTCCCGGCCAGCCGTGGTGCACTAACCCCCTTTAGGATGTGTTCACGCTGCCAACCCCAGTCCTCTCCCTGTGCTCCGACCGAAGCCCGAGCCTCAGCTCCCAGCCCCGCCCGTCCTGGCGGGTGAGCAAACCAGCCTCTCGGGCTGGTGAGTGCCGGTCAGCACTGATCGTCTGTGCAGGAATCTCTCCGCTTTGCCCCCCGCACCCCTGTTGATGTGCTCTCCTCTGCGGCGCCGAAGCTTTCCCCTCCGCCACCCACAGTCTCTGCCCGCGAAGGGGCTTCCTAGTGTGTGGAAACCTTTCCTCCTTCATATCTCCCTCCCAGTGGTGCAGGTCATGTCCCTGTTCTTTTGTCTCTGTTTATTCTTTTTTCTTTTGCCCTACCCAGGTACTTGGGGACTTTCTTGCCTTTTGAGAGGTCTGAGGCCTTCTGCCAGTGTTCAGTAGGTGTTCTGTAGGAGTTGTTCCACGTGTAGATGTATTTCTGATATATCTGTGGGGAGGAAGGTGATCTCCGCGTCTTACTCTTCCGCCATCTTCCCCCTCTCTCGCCTACTTATTTTTTTAATCTGATTATACTATGTGCATGTTTTCTCCTATTCTTTTTGGAGCTAGGTAATGTAAAATAAACAAAATAGTTACCATGAGTGCCAATTCACTTAAGTAGTTCCACTAGGAACTTTTATTTTTAAAGATATTTTATGGGTGTTTATTGAAATTAAAGAAATTTGTTTTGAACTCGAGTATTTATAGCTCTGTAAGCCACCTCAAATTCTTTTTTGGAGCAAGGCCAAAGCATAAATAAATGTAAATATAAGTATAAATATAAACATAAATATATTTCCTTTGCTATAATTTTAGTTTCAAGATTGTCTTTAGTAGTAACATGGGGTTACTAATGGGGTCTTCTCTATTTACCTTTCCAGTTATTTAAGGGCCCAATTTTAAAGAAGAATGTACAAAACTTCAGGCTTTTGTCACTACTTGAGAAATGGCTTGAGTCACTTTAAATGCCATGACTGTTTCTTCATCACAGTTGTCCATTATATCATAAATGTATAGATATGTACACACTCAGACACACTCAAAATATCTGAGTTATGCATCATCAGATTTATATCACAGCATGTTTTTCCATGTTACCAAAAAATAAAAATATATATAAAAGTATAGACAAGACAGGGCTTTCCTGGTGGCACAATGGTTAAGAATCTGCCTGCCGGGCTTCCCTGGTGGCGCAGTGGTTGGGAGTCCGCATGCCGATGCGGGGGACACGGGTTCGTGCCCCGGTCCGGGAGGATCCCACGTGCCGCGGAGCGGCTGGGCCTGTGAGCCATGGCCGCTGGGCCTGCGCGTCCGGAGCCTGTGCTCCGCAAGGGGAGAGGCCACAGCAGTGAGAGGCCCGTGTACCACAAAAAAATAAATAAATAAAAAAAATAAGAATCTGCCTGCCAATGCAGGGGAAATGGGTTCGAGCCCTGCTCCAGGAAGATCCCACATGCCGTGGAGCACCTAAGCCTGTGTGCCGCAAGTACTGAAGCCCGCACGCCTAGAGCCCGTGCTCCTCAACAAGAGAAGCCATCGCAGTGCGAAGCCTGTGCAGCATAACGAAGAGTAGCCCCTGCTCCCTGCTCGCCGCAGCTAGAGAAAGGCCATGCACACCAACGAAGACCCAATGCAGGCATAAATAAATAAATAGATAGATAGATAGATAGATAGATAGATAGATAGATAGATATTTTAGAAAAGTATAGACAAGACAGCATTATTGCAGTAGAAGATTGTCTATAAAAATGGAAATTGGGAAAATTTAGGTGGGGTACATGTGGTATATGTACTGTAAATATCTTAAATTAAGAGTAAATATTAAAAGTTTATTATTGCTTTAACATTGTACAAAGTGACAATAATGACCAATAATTGAGAGTGACATTTCTGAGTAGTGCTACAAAGTTATAATTTTTATTTGTTCTTTTTTCATAGGTTCAGATCATAAAGCTGTAATTCATTCTAAATCCTCTCCTGAGATTACTCTGAGATTTGAAAGTGGGCCTGGAGCTGTAATACACTCTTTGCTTGCAGAAAAGAATGGCTTTCTGCAGTGCCATATAGAAAACTTTAGCACTGAGTTTCTTATATCTTCTCTTATGAATATTCAACATTTTTTGGAAGATGAAACTGTTGCAACAGTGATGCCAATGAAGATACAAGTTTCTAACACAAAAATAAATTTAAAAGTATGTTAACAAATATTTTTATATTTTCATGTTATAAATGTTTACTTTGCCTACCTGGACTTTGATTCATGTCTAGAAATACGAACTTGTTGGTGTTTGTGGTGATGATGTAGAGATTTTTCATAGAAATTAGAAAATATCAAAATAAAATGAGCAGTTTTCTCACTGTATGAACTAAAGCATGTTAAAGATATATTTCAAACTCATTAAGAATATTATTGGCTGAAGTAATGTTTAAGAAAATGATTAATTGAAGATGATTAATTTTATCTTTTACTTTAATAACAACATGCCAATACTATTTATCTTTCCTGTAGGATGACAGTCCTCGTAGTAATACAGTATCCTTTGAACCAGCTCCTGTAACTGTTCATATTGATCATCTTGTGGTAGAGAGAAATGATGATGGCTCTTTTCATATCAGAGGTATATATGAAAACAGTTTAAGTGAACATTTAACTGAAATATGTCATTATTAGTATGCTGATTGTTTTTTTTTCACTCATACTTTTTATATACTATTTTATATGTGTATGCATATGTAGTAGTAGATGATTTAGGGACACTGTGAGTACATTGTGATAAAATATCATCCATGTATGAACTTCTAGCTCAGGAATAACTCATCTATAATTGATTTAGTATCTATTCTACAAATGTGTTTTGAATGAAGTCCTTCCAGGGTTATCTCAAGCTTCTCCTTTTCAATGAACCCTTCTCTATAACTTGATGTGACTTCTTAAAATTCTTGAGTACTTATTCTCCATACATTAGTTACTTATAGTATATTGCTATGTATTTAGTTCTGTTTTAGTGCTTGTATCTCCATTCTAGCAAGATTTCTAAGGTCTCTAATGTAAGGACTGTGTCTTCTAAGGTAGTGTGGAGTAGTGGAAAGAGCTCGAGTTGGTAGACCTAGGTATTCTAGTCCTCACTTTGTTAGTAGCTACTTGAGGATGAAATGTGAGGGACTGAAAGAGACGAACCAGAAAAATCTGTAGCCAGAAACCATGAAAGAGAAGACTATTGCTGAGGTAGAAGCAGTTTGTGGGGCACTCTTGACTGAAGAGTCCTTCCTCTCTGGAGCTGGGGAACAGCTACAGCAAACATAGAAGTCAGGCCAACAAAGATCAAAATGTCATCTTCATTACTGATAAAAGCTCAGGTGAAGATAGCTCAGGTGTGAGAAGTTAGGTTTGCTGTATGGCTTTTGCTCCCAGATGCTTTAGATCCCCAAACTGCAGGTCTGTCTTACACAAAACCAGAACAGAGTGTTCCAGTGCTTCAGAGTGCTGAAGAAAATTTGAGACTTTTAAAGAAATATAATTAATATCCTCAGACAGATGATAGGATTTTGAATTCAAAACAAGAACAAGCTTTTATGGAAAATAACCAGCTAGAAATCCTTGAAAATTAAAAGCCTGATCTTTGAAGTAAAAAATAGTAGGTCACCTAAAATCTATCAGCTCTACCTTCAAGAGATATCCAGAGTCAGACCTGAATCATACATTATGTAGCTGTCTCAGATTGGCTTCTTTTTTTTTTTTTGAGGTACGCGGGCCTCTCACTGTTGTGGCCTCTCCTGTTGCGGAGTGCAGGCTCTGGATGCGCAGGCTCAGCAGCCATGGCTCATGGGCCCAGCCGCTCCGTGGCATGTGGGATCCTCCCGGACCGGGGCACAAACCCGTGTCCCCTGCATTGGCAGGCGGACTCTCAACCACTGCGCCACCAGGGAAGCCCTCAGATTGGCTTCTTTCACTTAGTTATATGATTTAAGGTTTCTCCATGTCTTTTCAAGGATTAATAGCTCATTTCCTTTTAGAGCCAAATAATATTCCATTGTCTGAATGTTCCAGTTTATTTCACCTACTGAAGGACATCTTGGTTGCTTCCATATTTTGGCAGTTATGAATAAAACTGCTGTACACATTCACATGCAGGTGTTTGTGTAGACGTAAGTTTTCAGCTCCTTTGGGTAAATACCAAGGAAATGTGATTGCTGGATCTTATGGTTAAGAGTACGTTTAGTTTTGTAAGAAAATGGCTGTACTATTTTACATTCTTACCGGCTGTGGATGAGATTTCTTGTTGCTCTATGTTCTCACTAACATTTGGTGTTGTCAATGTTCTGGATTTTGGCCATTCTAAATAGGTGTGTAGTGGTATGCTGTTGTTTTAATTTGCATTTCCCTGATGACATATGATGTACGCATCTTTTCGTATGCTGATTTGCCATCTATATATCTTCTTTTGTGAGGTGCGTCTTAAAGTCATTGGCCTCAGAGAGAGATTCCTTATTGATAAAAGATCCCCCAAAACATACCTCAGTCATAAACCTTTATCCATCTAACAGCATAACTGAAAAATATAAAGCAAACCTATTTGAAGTAAAGAGAAATGGAATCATATCATATCGAGAGGCTGCAATCATAGAGAAACTTTTACATGCCTCTCAGAGTACAAGTATAGATACATAAATATAATATGTGTGTGTGTGTGTGTGTATGTGTGTGTGTATATATATATATATATATATATATATATATGAATTCAACAAATGGGTAATTTCAAATACCCATAAAACTTCTCTATTAATTCAGTCTCAAAGAAAATATCAACAGATTCCAAAACATAAAGTTCATGCAGACCATTTCTCTGATATCAGTGCAATAAAGTTTGTCATTGACATAAAAATGTAGCAGAAAATAAAATATTTTTTAAATTAATTAATTTTATTTTTGGCTGCGTTGGGTCTTTGTTGCGGTGTGGGGGCTACTCTTCGTTGCAGTGCGTGAGCTTCTCGTTGCAGAGCACGGGCTCTAAGCACACGGGCTTCAGTAGTTGTGACACACAGGCTCAGTAGTTGTGGCGCACGGGCTTAGTTGCTCCGCAGCATGTGGGATCTTCCCAGACCAGGGCTCTCACCTGTGTCGCCTGCATTGGCAGGTGGATTCTTAACCACTGCGCCACCAGGGAAGTCCCAAATAAAGTATCTATACTTGACAAAATTTAAAACAATCCTTGCTCTAACTGTTGGGGATTTATTGGCAACTGAGTGAGATTAATTACTATTTGCTAAAGAAAACAAAAACAAATATTTGTTTTAAATGAGAGGTTTATAATATCTAAAGAAAAATATCCACTTGCATACACATAATGGAGAAATAAAGAATTAAATAAACATCAATTGAATGAGTAAAAACTAATTTAAAATCAAGGTGCTTTGAAAAATTTTTCTCTGTATTTTCCCCTATATTTCTTATCTATATTTTACAATTAGTGAAATATCAATACATTTTTTACCAATTGTGAACTGTATTTCAATGTAGTAGCTAAGGCAAAAGTGAATCACTGATACAGCAAGGGCATATATTTGCAAGAAGATCATTTCAATATGGAAACTGCATTTGGATTTGTCTTTAAAGTTGTATGGGTTAAAAAAAAAAATCACATATGAGGGACTTCCCTGGCGGTCCATTGGTTAAGACTCTGCACTTCCATTGCAGGGGGCACAGGTTCGATCCCTGTTCGGGGAACTAAGATCCCACATGACCCGTGGTGTGGCCAAAAAAAAAAAAAAAATCACATATTTATTTTTTCAGAATATGTCACATATTTATACACTTCATTTCTTACATTTTTGAAAACTCTTGCTCCTTATCAAATGTTTTATTACATTTTAGGAATATAATTTTTCTTATTTCATATTTTTACAGTGACACTTGGATCTTTTCAGCAAAGCCATTTAGGTAGTGATGAAATGTTAGAGAAAATCATATCCTAGATTTTCTTTAAGTGGGCATCAAAACTCAGGGTATTATTTAAATATAGCAGCAGTACTCATGTATATAAAATTTTCTTTTTAAGCATTACTTTTTAAAAAAAAATATTTCTTTTTGGCTGCGTTGGGTCTTCGTTGCTGTGCACAGGTTTTCTCTAGTTGTGGCCAGTGGGGGCTACTCTTTGTTGCTGTGCGCGCGCATCTCATTGCAGTGGCTTCTCTTTTTGCAGACCACAGGCTCTAGGCGTACAGCCTTCAGTAGCTGTGGCACGCAGGCTTAGTAGTTGTGGCTCGGAGGCTCTAGAGCACAGGCTCAGTAGTTGTGGCACACGGGCCTAGTTGCTCTGCGGCATGTGGGATTTTCCTGGACCAGGGCTTGGACCCGTGTCCCCTGCATTGGCAGGCGGATTCTTAACCACTGCGCCACCAGGGAAGTCCTGTAAATTGTTGATGTACCTTTCAAAAGCTCATTGAGACGATGGAAAAGTTTGTTGTGTTATTCAGGATATTAGCATTGTACAAAATTTAAGACAATTTATTTTAAAGTAGTTTTCCATTGTCTCTGGAAAGAACAACATGTTTTAAGCATAAGAAAGTATGCTTTGTTTTATACAGAGTGTCTCATGTTTTATTTCAGTGTATTCCTAAGAGCAATATCATGAAGCAAATTACATTATGTTATTTTTCTTATCATGTGGAAATGAATTGCATGAGGGTCTTTGGTGTATGATGTACGTAATGTAACACATAGTCTAATGTACCACACATAAAGTTTGTATGATAATGTATCATAAATATGACTCAAATTAATATATTAGCCATGATAAACAAGTATTTAACAGTTTTATTTGCTTCTTAGAATTTTGAAGCACTTTGGGTAAATAATTTGAATGGCCCTACTTTTTCAAGTAGCTCTTTAAGAAATTTTCAGGTATGGGCATTCCCTGGTGGTCTATTGATTAGGATTCGGTGCTTTCACTGCGTGGCCCAGGTTCAATCCCTGGTTGGGGAACTGAGATCCTGCAAGCCACGTGGCACAGCCAAAAAAGAAAAATAAGGAAAGAAATTTTGAGGTATGCTGAGTTTTTCTCCCTTAAAACAAATTTATTTAGCAAACAGGAGCATTCAGAATAATCTGACCAGTAGGTGTTTCAAAAATTAGTTTTAGGTGTTTGTTGCTGTGATAATAGCAGCTTACCTAATATTTTTCTTTACTCCTTCCTGTTCTTTTAGTGTACTATGAGGTATACTTGCAGCTGCTCTGGATGTGATTAAATAAAGTTCATCATGAAGGAATAGGTGTTTTTTGTTTTTATTTATTTATTTATTTATTGCCACTTATCATAGTACTCCACACTTCTTGGGAAAGACTAGTTTTTCAGTAAAGAGAAAGTTAAAATAATTTTTCAGAAAATTACAAAGGTATACTACAATTTCTTGTTGCTCCAGTGAAATATGACTAATTGAGTAACTTAATAACACTATTATAAGAGAAAAAGACAGAAAATGTTTGTTGTGTATGTGTTTGTGTGTGTGTGTGTGTGTGTGTGTGTGTGTGTATAGTATGTGTGTATATCCTATGCCATTTGCTGTTAATTAATTTTAATAGTAGTGTCCTCTCTCTCAACATGTCTTGCACCCAACACACCTAGGACCTGGCATACTCCCATCTGAGAGAGTGGCCATTGTGGCATTGACTCCCAGCAAAAGTGTTGTGAGGGAGTACCACCCAATAGATTATATTGGAATGTTGGGGGTAGGATGGGGCATTGTATATTTAACGGTCTGTGATGAACAACTCTTTGCCATATACAGCCTTAGAATCACTGCCATAATACTTCCTCACTGGGAATGAGGGAAGAATTTTTAAATTACTAAACCTAAGGAGTAGTGTGAAACCTAAACTCGGAAGAGTGCCTGTATGACACTCAGAGAAGACAAATGAATAGACATCTTCTGTCTGAATAAACAGAGAACTGTTAAAACCTCGATTTAAAGTCAAATATTTATTGAACACCTGCTGTGGTACTAACAGCAATTAATATTTGAATAATGCTTTCCAGTTTGTAAAGTTCTTTTACATTAAATATTGACTCACTTAATTATTACCATAACCCTTTGAGATAATTAAGGCAAGTATTCTTATCATCTCCTTTTTGCAAATGAAGAAATTAAAGTTTAGATAAGTTGAATGGCTTGTCCAAGGTACAAGATCTAGAAAGTAACTAGCAGAGCCTATGCGAGGGGAAAAGTGTACATTGTCGTAAGGTGCACATTTCATACATGAGGGGCATGGATTTGTTCATCAAAATTTGTCTTATAAACTAGAAAGAAGGGTTTCCCTGGTGGCGCAGTGGTTGAGTCTGCCTGCCGACGCAGGAGACACGGGTTCGTGTCCCGGTCTGGGAAGATCCCACATGCCGCGGAGCAGCTGGGCCCGTGAGCCATGGTCGCTGAGCCTGCGCGTCCGGAGCCTGTGCTCCGCAACGGGAGAGGCCACAACAGTGAGAGTCCCGCGTACCGCGAAAAAAAAAAAAACAAACTAGAAAGAAGCTCTTTTAAAGTAAATAAAAGGAAATATGTCTTTCTATAGTAATAGACTCCAATTACCCTTGTCAATTACAGGTTCTCTCCTATCCCTTTCCAGTCCCTCCCATTTTTACACTTGTTTCTTCCTGCCTCTTCCTCCTCATTCCTCCCCTTCTTATCTCTTCCTTTTCCCTTCCTACCTGCTCCTCCCTACTTATCTCTCCCTCTTTTTTTTCTAATTGAAGTATTCTTGATTCACAATATTATATTAGTTTCAGGTGTACAGTATAATGATTCAATATTTTTATAGATTATACTCCATTAAAAGTTATTACAAGATAATGCCTATACTTCTCTGTGCTATACAATATATCCTTGTTGTTTATCTATTTTAATCTATTTTATACCTAGTAGTTTGTATCTCTTAGTCTCATATTCCTCATTTGCCCCTCCCTGCTTCCTTCTCCCTTTTGGTAACCACTAGTTTGTTTTCTGTATCTGTGAGTCTGTTTCTGTTCAGAGCAGCACTCTTTACAGTAGCCAAGATATGGAAGCAACCCAAATGGATAAAGAAGATATGAGATATATATATATATATATATATATATATAAACACATACACTGTGGAATATTGCTCAACCATAAAAAAGAATGAATTCTGCCATTTACAGCAACATGAGTGTACCTAGAGAATATTAAGCTTAGTGAAATAAGTCAGACAGAGAAAAAGAAATACTAATGATTTCCCTTATATGTGGAATCTAAAATTTAGGTGCTACAAATGAGTGTATATGCAAAACAGACTCACAGTTAACTCTCCATCTTTATCTCCAGTTACAGCTACATCCCTCTTCCTCTTTTCCCATCCTCACTCCTCTGTCTCCTCCACTCTCTAGCTCTCTCTCCTCCCTCCTCCTCTATTTCATTCCTTCTTTTTTTCTTCCCATATTTCTTCCTCTTCTCTTCTTTCCCTCTCCTTCCCTTTTCTCTCCTCATTCCACCTGCCAGTGATTGAAATTAAATGGGTTTCAGAATTGTTTGGTCAGTGGTTTTTTCATTATTCTTAGGATCCCATGAGTAGTGAGATATAGGCTAAATAAAATGGGTCTTGGACCCTCTATTTTCCTCACTACAGCCTATGTAACTCAGCTTTTTTTTTTTTTTTTTAGTTCATACTAGCATTCTATGTCAGATTTCATTTAAAAGAAGAGTTTTGCTCCTTTAAAAGTTTGAAAAACAAAAGTATGTTATAAATTTGTAATCAAGTAGAATTTTAGGGGTGTTATTAATTTTTTGAGGTTGAAAGAGTGGAGAATTTGGCTTTTCCATGGCATAGTACTTTAGGATTTCTCTTACAGTCACTGCCAAGCTGAATTGTATGCTAGTCTGAACCAATACAACAGTTTTTGTAGTTTTTTTCCTAGTTAATACTACTAAAAACATAATCAGTACAGGACAATATTGTAAAACGTAGTTTCTGATTTGAAACCACTGTAATATAATGAACCCAAGAACAAACCAAAACTCAACGTGATGTCATTTATCCATCTTGATGGAACTATTCCATTTTTATATATACAGAATAGGGGTAAAGTTGATAGAACCATTATGGAAGGTAATTTGGCAATATGAACAAAAGCTTTAAAAAATATTTTTGTTCTTTGACTTAGCTAACCCCTTCTGGAAATCTTTTTTTTTTTTTTTTTTGCAGTACGCGGGCCTCTCACTGTTGTGGCCTCTCCTGTTGCGGAGCACAGGCTCCAGACGCGCAGGCTCAGTGGCCACGGCTCACAGGCCCAGCCGCTCCGCGGCATGTGGGATCCTCCCGGACTGGGGCACAAACCCGTGTCCCCTGAATCAGCAGGTGGACTCTCAACCACTGCACCACCAGGGAAGCCCTGGAAATCTTTTTAAGGGGAAAAATTATTTTGAGCAGTATTACTCTTTTGTCTGCTCAGCATAATTTGATATGGTGAACTGCCTTCCTATCATGACTGTTGCATGTGATTTTGGTGGACTTAGCAATCATATGACCCTATCACAAAAATGGAGATGGGACCCAGCAGGGCCAATCAAAAGATTTCAGCCCTTGGGACACTGAGTGATACATGAATGGACTGTGACCCAAGCATTCTGAGTCTTTTTTTGTGAATTGAAAAGGACACTGAGAGAGAAGGGGTCACAGGCTGTAAAACTTACTTGTTTGGGGTCACCAGAGTCTACCTTTGCCATCATATGTCTGAACTAACCCAGAAGAGAAGAAAAGTGGACCTGATAAGTAGAGAGAGTCAGGTTCCTAAATTGACACTCCTGAGGACATCATATGAATTTCAGTATCTGGCTATACCTGAAGCACCATCACTTGTTTTTGATTACTGATTTAATCTTTTTACCTGTTGTATTTATGTCTATTTTGGTAGCTTGTGTCTTTGTAGGAATTTTTCTATTTCATCTAAGCTATCTAATTTATTGGTATACAGTTCTTCACAGTATTCCTTTACAGTTATTTTTATTTCTGTTAGGTTGATAGTAACGTCCCCTCTTCCATTTCTGATTCTAGTAATTTGTTTCCTTTTTTATTTTTTGGTCCATCTAACTAAGGTTTTATCAATTTTATTCATCTTTTCAACAGATGAGCTTTTGGTTTTGATTTTGTTCATCTTTTCAATGAATGAGCTTTTTTGTTTTATTGACTTTATTGTTTTTCTGTTTCGTAATGTCTTCCTAGTAATAGAGACACTCATTTTTAAATTAGTTTTTCACAAGAGAACTTAAGATTTATCAAGTATTTAGAAATGTTATCTGAGTATTTATTTGTTATATTAGATTCTCAGATGCTTAACACTAGAAATGATTTGAAAGAAGATGTCAAAAGTGATTCAGTGCTGCTTACCAGTGGAAAGTGTGATCTGAAAAAACAACACAGTGTCACTCAAGCCACTCAGACGAGCCCAGAGGTTCCTTGGCCTTCTCAGTCAGTCAACTTTCCTGAGTGCTCCTTTGACTTTACTAGGGAACAGGTAATGGAAAAACTAGTTCATTCTCATTCAGTTTCAGCAATTAAAATAAATATTAAATAGTTAAGACATTATTTACTTATTTAACATTTGTTGAGTGCTTGCTATATGCCAGGCACTGTGCTAGGTGCTGTTGATACAGTATTGAGCAAGGTATGGACATCCCCAGCCTTCACGGAGTTTGTAGTCTGATGGAAGATAAAGGAGTAAGTGTGGGACAGTGCCAGTTTCTGGAATCTACAAAGGCTTGTTGGAAGATATATTCACTTTGATGTCTTATTTTTAAGTTGCAAAAGTATTGTTATGTTTCAGAACTTTGGAAAAATATTTTTAAACAACTCTAACATATTGTAACCTCTTACAGTGCTGTCAGTATTTTTAAATTTTTCCTCCCAGGCTCTTTCCATAATTTTTCTAAACAATTACTATTCTAGTGTATATAACTGTATTTTTTTTTTTACTTAACATTGTTTAACAAATATCTTCCATATTACTACATATGCTTCGTATATGTATTTTATTTGTTTTTTTAATTCAAGTGTAGTCGATGGTTCATATTTTTTGTTAGTGGCAGATTAATATGGGTGTGGATGTGTTGTCATTTCTAAAGGTTCCTCTTAACATTTGTTACTATTTGAGTTGCTTCTTATTTTTTGCTGTTATCAAATTCTGTCCAGCAGAATTTTAATTCTCTATGATAGAACCACAGAATGAGTTCATTCATCTGTTTAACAGGATTTGTTGGATGTCAACTCTAAGCTAAGGATATAGAATTGTAACAGTATACCACTCCCTGTCTATTAAGAAACTCAGAGTTTAGTGGGAAAGACAGAAGCATGTAAACGGTAGTCAGAACATACTGTTTCATGTGTTATATGTACTAGAGTTTGGGAAGTATAGTGAAATACCCAGCTTGGTCTGTAAGGCAGGCATTCTTAAGCTGGTACTAAAAGGTCTGAGAACTCTTTGAAATTGAACAAATTTATTTTAATATATCTGTGTAAATGTGTTTTCCTGTGGAGAAAGTTTTATCACATCTTCCTGGTTAGGGGTTAGGGAATGGTTCTAGGAGGATAAAATGCTTGAACCGAGTCTTAATGAGGGGAGACCTATTGACATCTAGATGAAAATGTCTAATGAGATATTCAGAATGTGGGTCTGGGGCTCCAGAGAGAGGCTTGTGCTGGATCAGGCTATCTATAGTTATTGGAGCCACAGGAGTAGATGAGATCATCTAAGAGAGTGGCTCCAGTGATAAGAGAAGGCGACCAATTATGGAATTTAATAGAATACGAAAAATTTAAGGGTTATTAAACAGCTGAGGAAGAGATGAAAAGTCCATAGGTAGAGAGGGATAAACAAGAAAGAACTGTAGCATAAAAGGCAAAAGAGGAGAGAGGCTTAGCAAGGAGTGGTGAGGCAGCAGCATCTTAAGAGAAATTGAAATTAAACAAAATCACTATTAGATTTGGAAATTAGAAGTTAATTAGTGTTTTGAATTGCTGGGTCAAAACTTACGGACATTTTTAAGTGCTTGGTATGTGTTTCCAAATAACTTCTCAAAGCAGTTTTCTGCTTAAGTGCATCCTCACCAGCATTGGGTAATTTTACTGACTCATGTGTCACACCTTTGATACTGTATAAATAGTTTGTGTTTTCTGAAAATGGTTAAGTTTTCTTATTTTCCAAATTTATCATTTCAGCTCATGGAAGAGAATGAATCTCTTAAACAGGAATTGGCTAAAGCTAAAACAGCTCTTGCAGAGGCTCATTTGGAAAAAGATGCTCTTCTCCATCATATAAAGAAGATGACAGTTGAATAGCAGGAGTGGCAGTCAGAAACTCAAATTATAGCTCTGGAGTATGGTGGTTATATTTATAATGTGATGTTTCCAATTAGTGGAAGACTTTCCTTTTCATGAAAAGACAATAAAATGAAATAGAATGTGATGAAGTGGTGACTATTCCAAAGCCAGTTTAGAAAATATTAGGTACGGGCATTACAACCTTTTGGTTGTTTTGTGTTTTGGGGTTTAAACCCTCTTTTAAACTGGTGTGATATAGGGAAGTCAATGCATACTGTAAAATAATTACCTGCCTAATGAATAGAAGATGTCATTTCCTAATTTTGATATTACATTATAGGCATTTTTTTAAAGAAAAATTAAAATCTATGTGTTCCCACTATTTATCACTATTTGTTAATAATTTACTATTATTTACAAAGATTCAGATGCTTTTAGGGCTAATGTAAAATAAAAGGAGGCTTACGTTTTAAATGTTATTAAAATTATGTACTTAAATCTATATTTAATTACTGTAAAAAAACGTCCAATCAAATTAATAAATATCTAATGGCTCGGTTTGAAAATTCTAGAAAATCATTGCCCTACTGCACTTATGAAGTACCTTGAAAATGTGAAAAAGAATCATTTTAAGTGATGGGTAAACTGTGTAAGTTGAAGCTATAATTTTCAACAAAGAAGATGGCACAAATGTTAAAATAAAAAGCATAAACTGTAAAAAAGCAAGACATTAGAGTATATGGCCAAATGATTTTAAAAGCATTATTTGTACATTCCTTTAAACATTTATTGTTAGAAGTAAAAGAGTAATTTATCCTACTAAATTTAGCATTTGTAACTGTAAGAATTTTAACTAATACTATTTATATTAGTTCTTTACCTTCATCTTTCCTTTATTTAAGGAAGGGAATGTTTTCAGGGAATTTTTTTTTCACATGCATAAAACAATTTCATACCATTCCTGTAGTATCACAACAGGTGGATGTTTGCACATATCAAATTTTTAATGCTAGTTTTGATTAAAGTTCTATGTGACTTATATATTATCTTCTATAATAAGAAAAACTGGTAAATTTTGAATTCTATTTTCTAGGGATTGTTAAGTTTGAAAGCAACATGAGAGAGAATCTCAATCATGCATTATGAAATAAAAGTTTATGAGTATTTAAGAAACAGAGGCTTTTAACAATTTAAAATATATTTCTGATAGAATTAAACTAAGTGGGGTCTATTTTAAAATTCACATTCTTAAACATAAATATATCCAAGATAGAACATGAAATAGCTGGACTGCTCTCTCTTTAAGATACTTGAAAATTTTCAAATTTTCAACCACGTTTGGACACTTTATGGTGCTTTGCTTGTTTGGTATGATTTATATAGCCATCCCTCTATCTAAGTACTTGGAAGGAAATACATGTTTCATTTTACATTAAGTGTTGGAGTGATTTTAGATTTTATTGAAAATGGTACTGGCTTTTTTTTTTTTCTATAATGTCCATTTTAATTAACATTATTTAAAATACAGGCCCTGTTTTGGGAGCTAAGGATACAGCAAAGAACAAGTTAAATTGTAATTATTTTACCTCAGAGTGTTTTAAAAATCCTGATAAACTATTTTAATCTAAGACTATTATATAGTTTTAGATTAAAAGCAAAGGTCTAATTAAATATTTTAAATGTATAGCTTATATCCTTAGTAGAGTACTTTTGATCTGTAGGTATATAATCAACAAAAGCAGTCTCTATTATAGAAAAGCTGGATTGATGGGACATTAACTTCGTCAGAGCTTGCAGTGTTTCTCAGACTTGAGCTATTTGCTCTATATGAATTTTAAATTTATGATATAATTATTTAGTGTTATAGATGCTGAATGTTTTTCTTATTTTCAATTTATTTAGCCTTCTCAAGAAAATCATATAAACAGTAGAGATGATAATTAATGTGGATCTGAACATTCTGTATGATTTGTTAGATTTTTAAAAATTTGTAGTGATTACTATTTTTATAGAGATTTAAAATTAATAAAACACTTCCAAAACCATTATGTAATTCCCACAGCAAACCTGGGAGGTAGGTATTATTCACATTTTTAAAGTTAAATAAAAACCTTAAGGCTCAGAAAGAACAAGTGACTTGACTGAAATCACAATAACCTGCTCTTTTTACTTACATCCCAATTATATGCTTTTATCTTATTCCTTATTTCACAGATTTTTCCTGATGTGGGGAAAGGAATCACTTGTTGGTCTTTTATCTGTTTTTCTTTTAAACATAAATAATAATACTTTTAAAGTGTGTGTGTGTATGATGTGTGTATTATTCAAACTATTTAAAAGATAAGGGGAGAATTTTTTTTAAATTAACCCCAACCTTTTTTAGCTGTGTGAGAAATATAGGAATCAACCTGTAATAAACTTACCAGAGTTTTTAAATGACCACAAATTAGATATAAAGTTGCCATGTCTTTGCTAAATCCCTAGCAGAGATGTTAGTAATCAGGGGAAGAAAATGATATTTGTGTTTTCCTTTTTAATTTTATGTATGTGAAAAACATTTTCTTGGCATCTTGTATTTTTTTTCCTTTTCTCATTTTATCCCAGAATTCAAAAGATCACCATGTGACACTAGTTGTAATGAAACATTATTTTTATTTAAGCCATGTAAGAATGGCTATATAAGATTGCAGGCAAATATATTGAAAAAATTAACCAGAAACTCCTTTTAGATTTTTACTGTAGTTATTGTTATTCAGTACTTGTCAGTACAGGGGTTAAAACTTCCTCTTTATGTTTTTATTAACGTATCCAATCTAAGGTACCACCATCACCCTGGTTTCCAAGCTGGTAACCTAGAGCTCCTCTTAGACACCTTCCTCTCCCTAACTGCAACCCCCCACCCCCAAATCAGTTCACTACTGCATCTTGTCATTTTACCTTGTAAATTTGTCTACTTCTCTTCACTTACCACCTTCCTTATCTAAGCTACCATCAGCACTTTTTACCTGCATTACTGCAGTCAGCTCGTAACTGGTCTTCCTAAGCTACTCTGGCCTTCCTGATTCATTTTTTTTTTTTTTTTTTTTTTTCGTTC
>NW_006792108.1:184113-185139 GCF_000442215.2 Lipotes vexillifer | reverse complement strand
AGGCTCCGGACGCACAGGCTCAGTGGCCATGGCTCACGGGCCTAGCTGCTCCGCGGCATGTGGTATCTTCCCGGACCGGGGCACGAACCCATGTCCCCTGCATCAGCAGGCGGACTCTCAATCACGGCGCCACCAGGGAAGCCCCTGATTCATTTTTATAGGCAGGGAGAATTCTCTTTTTTGAAGTGCAATTTTAATCAAGGCAACCCACCTACCCCAGTTTCACCTGTAGCTTAAAACACATTAATGGCATTTCATTGCTCTTATGATTAAAATAAAAATATGTTGCCTATGAGATTATGTATTAGGGCCACTATTTATATTATAATTATGAACGTTGAAAAAGTTAATGTCTCAAAACATTAAAACAATGACTGCCACATCACCTTAAAAAGCATTTAATAGAGGTTAGTTATTATTATTACTTCTTAGTTTCATTTTGCACCATGTTTTACTTTCTTTGTGTTCTACCCTCGTTGCACTTTAACTGTCTGCAATAAGTGAGAATCAAAGTGCCTCTTCCACCATAGGAACCTTTGTTCATGCTATTCCTTTGGCTTGAAGTACTTCCATCGCTTAGTTAATTCCTGTTTGTCTTTTGGATCTTAGCTCATTCATCACTTCCTCAGGGAAGCATTCCCTGATTTCTTTCACCAGAGTAAGACCCACTGTTGTACATTATCACGCGAACACATACCACTACTTAGCATTGAACACCTTTGTAATTTTATATGTTTTTGATTAATGTAGACCCTCTACATTGTAAACTCCATGAGGACAGGAATTGTGTGTGTTTTTGTTGCCACTGTTCAACTTTGTATTCCTTGTGCCTCATACAGTGCCTGGCACATAGTAGGTTCTCAATAAATTTGTTGAAAGAATAAAATGAATGGATGAGGTATCAAAGATGTTTTTCAGGTATTGGGTTCTTCCCCTCAGTTGGATTGAGGGGAAATGGAACATAGGCATAAAAGTTGGAGGTGGTAGTTATTAAAAGTGGCAGACTACTTGAGTCCATAGGGAAAG
>NW_006792108.1:170592-184039 GCF_000442215.2 Lipotes vexillifer | reverse complement strand
GGGAAAGAAAAAGATGGAGAATGGATAAATTTGCCATATTATGTCCTTCTGAATTTTAAATACCTGAAATTCTAGATGATTTATCACAAATCACCACAAAAGAGAAAATTAGCACATCGATCCCCCCAGCCACTGCAGTGCCAGAATGTCATCTGGCTTTGATTGTAACATATGGTGTTGCGGCTGTTGAGATCTGCCAATCCTGTCAGCTAAACAGAATGGAAATAAGGCCAAAAAAGTAGTGGCTGAAATAGTTTTCAATTTTGAGAAATTGATACACAGGATCAGTTGTGCCTAATTCCTTAAGGTGTTAACAATCTCATTTTACCTTGCACCCAGGGCTACTAAAGAGAATAAATTTTGAGCTATGTTTCAATTTCCTTTTAGAATAAAATATCCAAAGATGGAATTATGCAGGATATATATAGAAACATTAAAGAAGTAATGTTTTTAAACACTGATTTCTTCATTAAATTATACTTGACATTTAAAAAAATTTTTGCTGCTTTTTTGAGAAGTACAAAAATTAAGGTAATGAAGCAAAATGTAAGCATGATGATTTTTATAAACCATTAGATATTATCTAATAGATCATTGTACACTGGAGGGAAATTCATGTTAATGTTACAATATTGAAATTCAATATAAGTGCTGCCCACACTACTGGGCTGGTAGTTCTGAGGATTTGAAACTCTTTTACAAGAAAAATTTTAATACATGAAATCAACTAAATGTCTTTTTTTTCTGTTTGTATAGTATGCTAGTTTTTTCTAGTCTTAGGGGAAAAAAATGTATCACTAAATCACCAAGAGGAGTAATCGGGGTTTTAAAAGATTTTGAAACCATTTGGATTAAAAGGCAATAGTAAATAATTTATACATGAGGTTTTATTTTCACTTTGCTTGTGTCACCAATCAAAAGTCAATTCATTCTTTCCAATAACTTATATTAAGCTGATTGAATGGTAAGTAAAATTTCTCATTCTTGACTTTAATTCTTTACTTTTATGTGAAGATATATTTGATTGTTTAGGTGAAGAAATATACCTGAGCGTTTTGGAGTTTAAGAGAGTACAGTGAGGTGATTAACCTTCTTCTTGCAACCACTTAGGAGAATTGTTTTATTGATGTAACAAAAACTCAAATACTGAATTACAACCATCAAGACTGAGAATTTTAAAAATAAAAAAGAGGGAGACCTTCAAGATGGCAGAGGAGTAAGACATGGAGATCACCTTCCTCCCCACAAATACATCAGACATACATCTACATTTGGAAAAACTCCTACAGAACATCTACGGAATGCTGGCAGAAGACCTCACACTTCCTAAAAGGCAAGAAACTCCCCACGTACCTGAGTAGGGCAAAAGAAAAAAGAGAAAACAGAGACAAAAGAATAGGGATGGGACCTGCACCTCTGGGAGGGAGCTGCGAAGAAGGAAAAGTTTCCACACACTAGGAAGCCCCTTCATTGACGGAGATGGGGGGGTGGCAAGGGGGGAAGCTTCAGAGCCACAGAGGAGAGCACAGCAAGAGGGGTGCAGAGGGCAAAGTGGAGAGATAACCGCACAGAGGACTGCTGCCGACCAGCGCTCACCAGCCTGAGAGGCTTGTGTGCTCACCCACCGGGGCGGGTGGGGGCTGGGAGCTGAGGCTCGGGCTTCAGAGGTCAGATCCCAAGGAAAGGAGTTGGGTTGGCTGTGTGAACACAGCCTTAAGGGGGCTAGTGCACCACAGGTAGCCGGGAGGGAGTCTGGGAAAAAGTCTGGATCTGCCCAAGAGACCACTGTTTCAGGGTGTGGGAGGGGAGGGAATTCAAAGCACCGCCTAAAAGAGCTCCAGAGATGGGTTCGAGTCGTGGCTATCAATGCAGATGACAGAGATGGGCATGAAATGCTAAGGCTGCTGCTGCAGCCACCAAAAAGCCTGTGTGCAAGCACAGGTTACTATCCACACCTCTGCTTCCAGGAGCCTGTGCAGCCCACCACTGCCAGGTTCCCATGATCCAGGAACAACTTCCCTGGCGGAACACACAGTGCACCTCAGGCTGTTGCAATGTCATGTTTGCCTCTGCTGCTGCAGGCTCGCCCTGCATTCCGTACCCCTTCTTCCCCCCGGCCTGAGTGAGCCAGAGCCCCCGAAGCAGCTGCTCCTTTAACCCCATCTTGTCTGAGCAAAGAACAGATGCCTTCAGGTGACCTACATGCAGAGGTGGGGCCAAATCCAGAGCTGAAACCCAGGAGGTGTGTGAACAAAGAAGAAAAGGAAATTTCTCCCAGCCTGGGAGCAACTGTAGACTTGCGGTTTGCTTTCTGCATCTAATGTGTTTCTGGTTTTATGTTTATCTTAGTATTTAGAGTTTATTATCATTGGTAGATTAGTTTATTGATTTGGTTGTTCTCTTACTTTATATATATATATATATATATATATATATATAATTTTTTTTCCTTTTTCTCTTTTTCTGAGTGTGTATGTATATGCTCCTTTGTGGGATTTTGTCTGTGTAACTTTGCTTTTACCATTTCTCCTAGGGTTCTGTCTGTTTGTTTGTTTGTTTTTTTTTAGTATAGTTTTCAGTGCTTGCTTTCATTGGTGGATTTGTTGTTGTTTGGTTTGGCTGCTGTCTTCCTTCTTTTTTTTTTCCTATATTTTTATTAATTTTTAATAATTTTTAAATTTTAATTATTTTATTTTGTAGTTTTCTTTCTTTCTTTCTATTTTTCTCCCTTTTCTTCTGAGCCATGTGGCTGACAGGGGCTTGCTGCTTCAGCCGGGTGTCAGGCATGTGCCTCTGAGGTGGGAGAGCCAAGCTCAGGACATTGGTCTACTAGAGACCTCCTGGCTCCACATGATATCAAACGGTGAAAGCTCTCACAGAGATCTCCACCTCAATGCTAAGACTCAGCTCCATTCAATGATCAGCAAGCTACAGTGCTGGACACCCTATGGCAAACAATTAGTAAGACAAGAACACAAACCCACCCATTAGCAGAGAGGCTGTCTAAAATCATAACAAGGTCACAGACACCCAAAAACACACTACCGGACACAGACCTGCCCACCAGAAAGACAAGATACAGCCTCGTCCACCAGAACACAGGCACCAGTCCCCTCCACCAGGAAGCATACACAACCCAATGAACCAACCTTAGCCACTGGGGACAGACACCAAAAACAATGGGAAATACGAACCTGCAGCCTGAGAAAAGGAGACCCCAAACACAGTAAGTGAAGCAAAATGAGAAGACACAGAAACACACAGCAGATGAAGGAGCAAGGTAAAAATCTAGCAGACCAAACAAATGAAGAGGAAATAGTCCGCCTGAAAAAGAATTCAGAGTAATGATAGTTAAGATCCAAAATCTTGGAAATAGAATGGAGAAGATACAAGAAACATTTAACAAGGACCTAGAAGAACTAAAGAGCAAACAAGCAATGATGAACAACACAATAAATGAAATTAAAAGTTCTCTAGAAGGAATCGGTAGAATAACTGAGACAGAAGAACAGATAACTGACCTGGAAGATAAAATAGTGGAAATAACTACTGCAGAGCAGAATAAAGAAAAAAGAAAGAAAAGAATTGAGAACAGTCTCAGAGACCTCTGGCACAACATTAAGCAGACCAACATTTGAATTATAGGAGTCCCAGAAGAAGAAGAGAAAAGGGGCTGAAAAAATATTTGAAGAGATTATAGGTGAAAACTTCCCTAATATGGGAAAGGAAATAGTCAATCAAGTCCAGGAAGCACAAAGGGTGCCATACAGGATAAATCCAAGGAGAAACATGCCAAGACACATATTAATCAAAAATTAAATACAAAGTAAAAATATTAAAAGCAACAAGGGGAAAACAACAACTAACATACAGGGAATCCACATAAGGTTAACAGCTGATCTTTCAGCAGAAACTCTGCAAGCCAGAACAAAGTTGCAGGACATACTGAAAGTGATGAAAGTGAAAAACCTACAGCCAAGATGACTCTATACAGCAAGAATCTCATTCAGAATTGATGGAGAAATTTAAACCTTTACCGACAAGCAAAAGCTAAGACAATTCAGCACCACCAAACCAGCCTTACAACTAATGCTAAAGGAACTTCTCTAGGCAGGAAACACAAGTGAAGGAAAAGGCCTACAATAACAAACCCAAAACAATTAAGAAAATGGTAATAGGAACATACATATCAATAGTTACCTTAAATGTAGATGGATTAAATGCTCCAACCAAAAGACATAGACTGACTAAATGGATGCAAAAACAAGACCCGTATATATTCTGTCTACAAGAGACCCACTTCAGACTTAGGGACCATACAGACTGAAAGTGAGGGGATGGAAAAAGATATTCCATGCAAATGGAAATCAGAAGAAAGCTGGAGTAGCAATTCTCATATCAGACAAAATAGACTTTAAAATAAAGATTATTACAAGAGGCAAAGAAGGACACTACATAATGATCAAGGGATCAATGCAAGAAGAAGATATAACGATTATAAATATTTCTGCACCCAACATAGGAGCACCTCAATACATAAGGGAAATGCTAACAGCCATAAAGGGGAAAATCGACAGTTAACACAATCATAGTAGGGGACTTTAACACCCCACTTTCACCAATGGACAGCTCAACCAAAATGAAAATAAATAAGGAAACATAAGCTTTAAATGCTACATTAAACAAGACGGACTTAATTGATATTTATAGGATATTCCATCCAAAAACAACAGAATACACTTTCTTCTCAAGTGCTCATGGAACATTCTCCAGGAGAGATCATATCTTGGGTCACAAATCAAGCCTTGGTAAATTTAAGAAAATTGAAATCATAACAAGTATCTTTTCTGACCCCAGCGCTATGAGAATAGATATCAATTACAGGAAGAAATCTGTAAAAAAATACAAACACATGGAGGCTAAACAATACACTACTTAATAACCAAGATATCACTGAAGAAATCAAAGAGTAAATCAAAAAATACCTGGAAACAAATGACTATGAAAACATGAACCAAAACCTATGGGTTGCAGCAAAAGCAGTTCTATGAGGGAACTTTATAGCAATACAATCCTACCTTAAGAAATAAGAAACATCTCAAATAACCTAACCTTATACCTAGAGCAATTAAAGAACAACAAAAAGCCCCCTAAGTTAGCAGAAGGAAAGAAATCATAAAGACCAGATCAGAAATAAATGAAAAAGAAATGAAGGAAACAATAGCAAAGATCAATAAAGCTAAAAGATCTTTCTTGGAGAAGATAAAAAAAAAAATTATTACAGGGCTTCCCTGGTGGCGCAGTGGTTGAGAGTCCGCCTGCCGATGCAGGGACCACGGGTTCGTACCCCGGTCCGGGGAGATCCCACATGCCGCGGAGCAGCTGGGCCCGTGAGCCATGGCCGCTGAGCCTGCGCATCCGGAGCCTGTGCTCCGCAACGGGAGCGGCCACAACAGCGAGAGGCCCGCATACCACCAAAAAAAAAAAAAAAAAAATTGATAAACCATTAGTCAGACTCATCAAGAAAAAGCAGAAAAATCAATAGACTTAGAAATGAAAAAGGAGAAGCAACAACTGACACTGCAGAAATACAAAGGATCATGAGAGATTACTACAAGAAACTATATGCCTGTAAAATGGACAACCTGGAAGAAATGGACAAATTCTTAGAAAAGTACAACCTTCGGAGACTGAATCAGGAAGATATAGAAAATATAAACAGACCAATCACAAGCACTGAAATGGAAACTATGATTAAAAATCTTCCAAAAAACAGAAGCACAGGCCCAGATGGCTTCACAGGCGAATTCTATCCAACATTTAGAGAAGAGCTAACACCTGTCCTTCTCAAACTCTTCCAAAATATAGCAGAGGGAGGAACACTCCCAAACTCATTCTCCAAGGCCACCATCACCCTGATACCAAAACCAGACAAAGGTGTCACAAAAAAAGAAAACTACAGGCCAATATCACTGATGAACATACATGCAAAAATCCTCAACAAAATGCAAACAGAATCCAATAGCACATTAAAAGGATCATACACGATGATCAAGTGGGGTTTATCCCAGGAATGCAAGAATTCTTCAATATATGCAAATCAATCAATGTGATACACCATATTAACAAATTGAAGGAGAAAAACCATAGGATCGTCTCAATAGATGCAGAAAAAGCTTTCAACAAAATTCAACACCCATTTATGATAAAAACCCTCCAGAAAGTAGGCATAGAGGGAACTTATCTCAACATAATAAAGGCCATATATGAGAAACCCACAGCTGACATTGTTCTCAATGGTGAAAAACTGAAACCATTTCCTCTAAGATCAGGAACAAGACAAGGTTGTCCACTCTCACCACTATTATTCAACATAGTTTTGCAAGTTTTAGTCTCAGTAATCAGAGAAGAAAAGAAGTAAAAGGAATCCAAATTGGAAAAGAAGAAGTAAAACTGTCACTGTTTGCAGATGACATAATACTACACATAGAATTCTAAAGGTGTTACCAGAAAACTACTAGAGCTAATCAATGAATTTGGTAACGTGCCAAGGTACAAGTTAATGCAGAGAAATCTCTTGCATTCCTATACACGAATGATGAAAAACCTGAAAGAGAAATTAAGGAAACACTCCATTTTCCATTGCAACAAAAAGAATAAAATACCTAGGAATAAAGCTACCTAAGGAGACAGAAGACTTGTATGCAGAAAATAGTAAGACACTGATGAAAGAAATTAAAGATGATACAAACAGATGGAGAGATATACCATGTTCTTGGACTGGAATAATGAACACTGTGAAAATGACTATACTACCCAAAGCAATCTACAGATTCAATGCAAGCCCTATCAAACTACCACTGGCATTTTTCACAGAACTAGAACAAAAAATTTCACAATTTGTATGGAAACACAAAAGACCCCGAATGGCCAAAGCAATCTTGAGAAAGAAAAACGGAGCTGGAGGAATCAGGCTCCCAAACTTCAGACTATACTACAAAGCTACAGTAATCAAGACAGTATGGTACTGGCACAAAAACAGAAATATAGATCAATGGAACAGGATAGAAAGCCCAGAGATAAACCCACACACATATGGTCATCTTAATTTTGATAAAGGAGGCAAGAATATACAAAGGAGAAAAGACAGCCTGTTCACTAAGTGGTGCTGGGAAAACTGGACAGCTACATGTAAAAGAATGAAGTTACAGCACTCCCTAACACCATACACAAAAATAAACTCAAAATGGATTAAAGACCTAAATGTAAGGCCAGAAACTATCAAACTCTTAGAGGAAAGCATAGGCAGAACACTCTATGACATAAATCACAGCAAGATCCTTTTTGACCCACCTCCTAGAGAAATGGAAATAAAAACAAAAATAAACAAATGGGACCTAATGAAACTTAAAAGCTTTTGCACAGCATAGAAAACCATAAGCAAGGTGAAAAGACAACCTTTAGAATGGGAGACAACATTTCCAAATGAAGCAACAGACAAAGAATTAATCACCAAAATTTACAAGCATCTCATGCAGATCAATATCAGAAAAACAAACCCAAATGAAAAATGGGCAGAGGCGCTAAATAGACATTTTTCCAAAGAAGATATACAGATTGCCAGCAAACACATGAAAGGATGCTCAACATCAGTAATCATTAGAGAAATGCAAATCAAAACTACAATGAGGTATCACCTCACACCAGTCAGAATGGCTATCATCCAAAAATCTACAAAGAATAAATGCTGGAGAGGGTGTGGAGAAAAGGGAACCCTATTGCACTGTTGGTGGGAATGTAAATTGATACAGCCACTATGGAGAACATTATGGAGGTTCCTTAAAAAACTAAAGATAGAACTACCATACAACCCAGCAATCCCACTACTGGGCATATACCCTGAGAAAACTGTAATTCAAAAAGAGTCATGTACCACAATGTTCATTGCAGCTGTGTTTACAATAACCAGGACATGGAAACAACCTCAGCGTCCATTGACAGATGAATGGATAAAGAAAATGTGGCACATATATACAATGGAATATTAGCCATAAAAAGAAACGAAATTGAGTTATTTGTAGTGAGGTGGATGGACCTAGAGTCTGTCATACAGAGTGAAGTAAGTCAGAAAGAGAAAAACAAATACCATATGCTAACACATATATATGGAATCTAAAATAATTGGTTCTGAAGAACCTTGGGTCTGGATAGGAATAAAAACGCAGACGTAGAGAATGGACTTGAGGACACGGGGAGGGGGAAGTGTAGGCTGGGACGAAGTGAGAGTGTGGCATGAACATATGTACACTACCAAGTGTGGAATGGATAGCTGTTGGGAGGTGGCCACATAGCACAGGGAGATCAGCTCGGTGCTTTGTGACCACCCAGAGGGGTGGGATAGGGAGGGTGGGAGGGAGACACAAGAGGGAGGAGATATGGGGATATATGTGTATGTATAGCTGATTCACTTTGTTATAGAGTGGAAACTAACACACCATTGTGAAGCAATTATAGTCCAATAAGGATTAAAGAAAACAACAACAACTGGAAGTCAGAGCTAGAGTCTTGGTTGAATTCAGGTCCTTGTTTTTATTTTTTTCTTTTCTTTTTCTTTTTTGGCAAGAATGTTTTATAGGTGGCTCTGTATACTTCATATTATATCACAGCAAATGCACATAAAGCCTGTTTACCCCACTTTTAGTAATACTTACTTTCCTTAGTGGATTCAAATTCTCATAGCCTAATCTCTCAAATTTATACTTTCTCATCGACTTTTCACCTAATGGCTTTAGTAGTGATTGGTGGTCCCTGCCTATATCCATTATTTCATTAGAGATTTTAAAATGGTGATGTTGTCATTGTATAATAACTAATTGTTTTATTATATCTGTTTCTTCTATAATAAAGTAACTGTCGCCCACAAATAACAACAACAACAACAAAATGTCTAGTGGAGTGTTCAGCATCTCTGCACCTGAACCATTCAGCTGTGATGCACACCCATATTCAGCAAAATGCAATCCCTGAAAATAACTCTCTTCCTTACACAAAGTTAAGAACCATCTACTGTGGCTTGATCATCTCTTTACTCTGAGTGTGTGTTGTGGGGGAGGTGTGATGGGTTTTAGTTCCTTCGCTAAGAAGTTTAGGAGAAGAGTAAGGAGGGAATGATTATAGATAAAAAGCAGAAGAAGTTTAAAGACTGAGCTGTTTGCTGATCCACTGTTCAGAGTTCAGAGAGGTGAGGAAGAACCAGGACAGGAGACCAAGAAGCAGTGACAGAAGGAAAACTGGAAAGTGGTGCCCTAAATGCCAAATGAAGAAATTGTTTAAAGGAGGGAATGGTTGCCTATGTTAAATGCTGCTCAGAGCTCAAAAAGGTAAGGAGTGAAAACTGACAATCAGATTTAAGGATAAGGACATGTTTGGTGACCTTGAAAACAGCTCAATGGAGTAGTGTGGACAAGACCTTTTTGAAATGGGGCACAAGAGAGAATGAAAGGTGAAACATTGGATAGAATGAGCACAGACAACACTTTCAAGGAGATTTACATCAAAAGGTAAGCTAACTATGTAATTTACAATCCAAATGAACACATTTGAAAAGGTTACTATTAATAATTAAACCAAGATTTAATTAAATAATTAAGTGTAAACTGCAACTGTCATGGCAAACTGAAATAAATGTTATTTTGTGGAGAAAAGAAGAGACAGAGGGCTATGGCTGGAAGAGAAGTGGAAGAAAAAGTGGCGGTTGATTAGTTTTTTTAAGAAGGCAGAAATAATAGCTAATAGAAATGATCTGGTAGGGAGGGAAAGTTTTATGATAGAGGAGGGAAAGGACATTTTTAGAGCAATTTCTTTGATTAGGGAAAAGGGGATAGTATATTGTGTAAAGGGAAAGTCTGGTTTTAGCCAGGAGCATGAATAGAAGGCTAAGAACATGGGGACAAACTCACGTAGATGAGATGATGTCATGGGAGCTTGTGGAAATTTTCTTATGAAGGTTATTGTAATAGTGAGGACATTTACTAAAAATGAGGATTAGGGAGAAGTTATTGGAGATTTTGAGAGAGAGATATGAAATAGTTTTATTTTTGTTTTTGTTTTTAAAAGATTTATTTATTTATTTGGCTGTGTCGGGTCTTCGTTGCGGCTCTCGGGCTTCTCTCTAGTTGTTGTGTGAGGGCTCAGTAACTGCTGCACGCAGGCTCTCTAGTTGTGGCCCACAGGTTTAGTTGCCCTGTGGTATGTGGGATCTTAGTTCCCCAACCAGGGATCGAACCCACGTCCCCTGCATTGGAAGGCAGATTCTTAACCACTGGACCACCAGGGAAGTCCCTGAAATAGTTTCATAGGAGAAAGAATGAATGGAGTAGACAAACACAATATGATTGCAAGCACCATTCAGGTCCAGTTGCATTTAATCACCATGTGTTTTAAGTAAGATCGATCAACATGGTTGTGTGCTTTTCTTAAGCCACGTTTTTTACTGTGCAACTCTGGTCATGAAGAAAGCTGAAAATGGGATTTAATCAGGGTTTATTGTTTAGCCAAGTACAATAAAGTAAGAGAAAGGGAAGGGAACTCAGAGTGTATTCACGGGAATGATTTCATCATTAGGCCATTTAATAACTTTTATCATGATGTCATCATCTGACCATATATATCAATAGTTTAACCCGGGATATTGGTTTCATAGGGCTTCTGTAACAAAATACCACAAACTGAGTGCTTTAAAATAACAGAAATGTATTGTGTCACAGTTCTGGAGGTTAGAAGTGTGCAATCAAGGTGTTGGCAGGGCCAGGCACCTGTTCTAGCTTCTGGTAGCTTCAGGTGTTCCTTGGCTTGCGGTAGCATAATTCAAATCTCTACCTCTGTCGTTGCATAGTTGTCTTCCCTTTGTGTGTCAGTGTTCAGATTTTCCTCTTTTTATAAGTACAACAGTCATATTGGATTAAGGCCCACCCTAATGACCTCATCTCAACTTGATTACATCTGCAAAGCCCCTATATTAAAATAAGATCTCATTCACAGGTGCTGGGGAGTACTAGGACTTCAACATATCTTTAGAAAGGACACAACCCATAATACCTGAGTAGAGAGAGAGAAGTAAGGACATGAGGGGGTAAGAGATGATAAAATAGTGGTAGGATCAATGGATTGTAGATCCCAATAGTACTGAGGGGTGTTTGGAGTTGGAATTCTAGAAATAACGTAGAGATTGGAGGATGGAATATTTGAAATTGAGATTATGTAGAGGTTAATTAATGGTAATGAAAGATCTATTAATAAAATGATTTTAGGAATGAGTAGCTAACAAAGAGTGAAAGGCAATATCATTGGAAGAGGGGAGACCAGAGAACTGAGAGGGCAGGGCATTGGATGGTTCATCAGTGAGGATCTTAAAATCCCCAAGATTAACGACAGGAGGAGTCTTAGAGAGAGTGAAGTGATCCAGGAGCTAAAATGTTCAAGGATCAAGGAGGAGTAAACTGTGGGGTTGGAAGGTAACATCAACAAGAGTGGGTAATGGATGCTGTGGTCTGATGGTACAAGATTCAAAGGTGACTTTTTCAAAAGAGGAGGGAGGGAAAATGTTCTGGAAGCATTAATAAATTACACCTACCCCACCTCCAGGCTCTGTGATATGAAGACTGTGGAAGGAAAAACTGCCACTACTTGAAGCAGGGGCCTTAGGAGAGAGACGGGTTTCAGTAAGATAAAGTCAGCAAAAGGAATATTTAAAGAAGACATTAGGGAAATGTGATTTTGCTGATAATTGAGTTCCAGAAGGACTCATGGGGGAAAGGTTTTGGGTGCTGGAGAGAGATGGAAGATTGAATCAGGAAAGGTGATGTACAGATCAGTATAGGGATTAACGGCTGGAGATTGAGGGATGTGTAAGGAGACCATGGCTTGTGATGAATGACATAAATAGGGATCAAGGGTATAAGGATGTTTGTTCTTTGGGTCCCAGAGATAAAGGCAGTGGTGAGGCTATGAGTCTTAAAGGGAAGAGAAGTGTAGTCTTGTCTGGATCCCATAAGATTTGGAAGCTCCCATTTGATTTTGGCTGATGGAGATAATACACGGAGGCTTGCAGAGCATGGTCTGGCTCTAACACATGGACTCTCTCTTGACTGCTTTATAGCAATTATCAATATTCAAAATAATCTTGTATATTCATTTGCTTGTTTACATGTTTTCATTCTTCCACACTAGAAATTACAATCTTTGAGGGCAGGTTTATTGGCTGTCTTCTTCATTCTCACAGCACTGGTGCTTAGAACTGAGCTTGGCACATAG
The DNA here is from genome assembly GCF_000442215.2 of Lipotes vexillifer. Classification (NCBI taxonomy): domain Eukaryota; kingdom Metazoa; phylum Chordata; class Mammalia; order Artiodactyla; family Lipotidae; genus Lipotes; species Lipotes vexillifer. The sequence continues at coordinate 171,727 of NW_006792108.1, read as the reverse complement.
CACTCAATAACTATGTTGACTGGTGAAAATATCAAAATTCCATTCTCTCAACCTAATGATGGGTTTAAAGCCTTCTGAAGACACTCCTTCAGTTAAACCCCATCTCCCTCACATCTTCAAACTCTTACTATCAGATCATTTATCAGCATTCAAACATATATTTGTGGGGACTTCCCTGGTGGTCCAGTGGTAAAAAATCCTCCTTACAATGCAGGGGACAAGGGTTCAATCCCTGGTCAGGGGACTAAGATCCCACATGTTGTGGGGCAACTAAGCTCGCACACCACAACTACTGAGCCCCACGTGCCCTAGAGCCTGCACACCACAACTAGAGAAGAGAAAACCCACATGCCACAACTAGATAGAAGCCTGCACGTAGCAACAAAGAGCCTGTGGGCCACAACAAAAGATCTTGCCCACATGCCTCAATGAAGATCCCGCGTGCCAGCAACTAAGACCCAATGCAGCCAAAAATAAATAAATAAATAAATGATATATCTTTTAAAATATATATACTTGTATTTCCCATCCTTAAATTAAAAAACAAAAAACTTCTCTTGAGCCTTTGTGTCTCTCCAGTCTATCTCCAAGATATTGTTCCAATCTTCTTAATGGCCAGACTTCTCAGAAGAGTTACCTAAAACAAGCTGTCTCCACTTCCTCACATTCTCTTTATTCTCAATTGTACTGCAACCTGAATTTCCACCCCCACCAACACTAGTCAACTGAAACTGTTTTTGTTATCATTAGCCTCTATGTTGCTATATCTAATGAAAATGTGCATGTCTTCAACTTATGAGACTTTTTGCAATTTTGGACACAACTGAATACTCCCTTCTTGATCTTGGCTTCCATGATTCCAACACTCTCCTGGTTTTCCTCTTAATTCATTGCTTGTTTCTTTTATATCTCCTTTATTTTCTTCTCTATCCAACCTTTGTGTGCTGGAATTTCATTTTTCTTTTCTTAGGTAATGCCATTCATTTACTGTAGTTTTAAATATCTTCTATATGCCAAGACTTCCAAAAATATATCTCCCGCTCAGACCACTATTCTGAACTTCTTAACATCTTCACTTGGATGTTTCATAGGCATCTCACACAATGTTCAAAATAGAGCTCTTGGTCCCTCTTTC
>NW_006792108.1:151865-170581 GCF_000442215.2 Lipotes vexillifer | reverse complement strand
TCTTTCCCTTTCTCTTCTCCCCACGTTAAGATGCAACATGATAATCTTTTGGTATCTCTCATTTTAGTAAATGGCACTACCACCCACTCAGCCAAAAGTTTGCATCTTTGTTTCTCCAATCTCCCTCAAATTATCCTCATATACATGCAATCCATCAGCTTGTCCTATTGAGTCTCTCTACACATATTTCCAATTTATCAATTGCTTACCATTTTTATTTACACTTCTTCCCAGTCCAAACAATATGATTTCTTATCTTCAATAGCCTCTCAGTTTCCATCCTTGCCCTGCCTCCCATCTGCTGTTTTAAAGAGCAACCAGAATGATCTTCTTAAAATAGAATGCAGATATGTCATTCCTCTACTTAAAATATATCACCGATTTTCAATATACTTAAAATAAAACTCCAAATCCCTAACATGGCTCATGAGACTCAGCACAATCTGACTCCTGCCTCATCTAACTTGTATTTATCTCCAGCCTTAAAGAAATGTTCCCATGTTGTTCCTTCTGTCTGTAATGCTCTTCTCCCAATTCTTCACCTGTCTAAACATTGTTTTCAGGTAGCAGCTTAAATGTCATTTAGGCCTTTGGTTTTTAATATAATTTGCAGAGATACTTATCAAAAACAAGTAATTAGACTTAACTTTGTTTCACTTGATTACCAGCTCTTTCATAACATGATTTCCCCTTTTTGAGTTGCTTTGATTCTTCTCTTAGTCATCTGCAATATTTTCAAGAAAAAATTTCAGTACAGGTATATGGGTAGTATAGTTTTTCGAAGTATTTTTATGTCTGAGAATATGTCCTCATAAAAACTCAGTTTAGTGGGTTGTGTTTTTTAAAAATTTTTATTTATTTTTGGCTGCGTTGGGTCTTCGTTGCTGTACGTGGGCTTTCTCTAGTTGTGGTGAGCGGGAACTACTCTTTGTTGTGGTGTGCGGGCTTCTCATTGCGGTGGCTTCTCTGGTTGCGGAGCACGGGCTCTAGGCATTCAGGCTTCAGTAGTAGTGGCTCACGGGCTCTAGAGTGCAGGCTCAGTAGTTGTGGCTTAGTTGCTCCGTGGTATGTGGGATCTTCCAGGACCAGGGCTTGAACCCATGTCTGCTGCATTGATAGGTGGATTCTTAAACACTGTGCCACCAGGGAAGTCTTTTAGTGCCTTTTAGTGGGTTTTTTATTTTTGGGTTACAATATTTTCTCCCTCTCATGAAAGAGGCACTGTTCGTTACCTACCCAATAGCCATTTCCCCTTCTTCCTTATTAAGAGAACTCTGGTTTTGTTTGGGTAATCTATCGTTCTCCACCCAGTCACACACTATACTAAGCCAACTGCATTGCCCTTATAAGTGATTGGCTTAGGAAAGGGTATGTGACACAACACTAACCAGTGAGATTCTTCTTCTGCTTGATGTTGTCATGTCTACATGTAATGCCTGGAACTTCAGGACCACCTTATGAACAAGAGGATGATTAACTCAGGGCAAGACTGATCCCCTGAGCTTGGCAAAGAATGATGGAAAGAACTTAGATCCTTAAACTACTAAATTAACCAATATCAGAGCCAATTTAGAAATTCTTATGTGAGATAATAAATCTGCTTTATTGTTTATATTAGTTGTGGTGCCTTTTCTATTTCTTGGAACTAAAAATTTCCTGGTACACAACTTTAACTCTATATGTTATTCCATTGCTTCTTCAGGGAAATATGAGGTCAGCATGATTCTTGTTCCTTGAAATATAACTTGTTTTGTTGACTGATTACTAGAAATACTTTTTAAAAATATTTATTTATTTATTTATTTGGTTGTGCCAGGTCTTAGTTGTGGCATGTGGGCTCCTTTGTTGCAGCTTGCCTCCTCCTTAGTTGTGGCATGTGAACTCTTAGTTGCAGCATGCATGTGGGATCTAGTTCCCTGACCAGGGATCGAACCCAGGCCCCCTGCATTGGGAGGGCGGAGTAGTCCTCTCCACTGCACCACCAGGGAAGTCCTGCTAGCAATATTTTTAAAAATACTAAAATTTTTAAATGTCCTGACAGCATGTATAGACGTTGGTCTCTATTTTTCTTGGCCCTTGGCATTTTAACTTGGCAGATTCAATTCTAACACTGAAAGTTTTCTTCAGTTATTTCAGTAATTCTTGCTTCTTTTCCTGATCCTTCTGCTGATTTTGCTTTAAATTTATGGCCACCGAACACTAAGCCATCAGGGCTGCCTTCTAATCCCTCTATATTCACAGGTCTACTCTTCAACTATTTTATGCTTCCCTCCTCTTTCCACAAACCTCCAACACTCCTTCTCCTCTCCTTCCACTCAAGCCCATGACTTTGATTATTATTTCACTGTGAAGATGGAAATAATCAAAAGAGAATTTCTACAGTTGTTGGTCTTCTCTGTCCATACTCACTTCCTAGGTGATCTCTTTCAGTCTCATGGATTTAAATACCACAAATGCACTGACTAGTCCCAGATTCATATAACTAGCCCTAACTCTTCCCTGGACTCCAAACTCATATATTCAACTTCTGGGTATTTCTTGGTCTATACTTGGTGTCACTAGGCTTACCATGCACAGAGAAGGAGACATCAATTTTGATAATTTGAGATTAGTACCTTTCATCAAGATTTTCTATTTTTTAAGTTTACAATTACATGTGATATTTTAAAAATAATTTTGTTTGGATGCCATTATTTTTTACTTCATTTATTTTCTTTCTTCCTATTGTATGATTTCTCAGAGAAAGGTTTGAGGTTGTTTTACTTTAAAAAAGATATTTACTAGTCACAGTCATTCAGGATCTACGTTAGCCATTTTCAGGTGTGTAATTTAATAATTTTGGTGAAAAAAATTATTTTTTCTTCTAGTGATCATTTGAAAAGATGTTGATAAAATATATGCTTTATCTCTTCTATAATTTTAGTATCATGCTTATTAGCCTTTAACCTCTGCAATCTACTTTTTTATGTTTTGAAAATGGAAACATCTGTACATCTTCAGTCTTCTGGCAAGTCTTGTGTTCTTCTCCATTTCTCAAAATTACTGACAATGATTCTGTCATTACGTCACCTAGTACTATGTTTTATACCCATACTTCATCCATGGCTGAAGACTTTAACCAGTTTAAAGGAACTATGTGTATTCTTACTATGCTTCAATTGTCTCATAATCATGTTTATTTAACCCTCTTAAATTTGAAATTTTTTCTTAATGAATATAAGCAGCACAGTAGTTAATAGTAGTTTACTGCCTCAGACAATAGGCTTTTCCATCTATTTTTTCCACATCCAGTAAAAATATCCAAAATGATCTAATTATCATTTTTGTTTTAAACTGTAGTAAAGAATACATTTTAAAGAAAGATTAATCATCCTTTTTTGCCTATTATTGTATTTAAATTTAGATAAATTGTATGTTTCAATGGAAGTTATCAAACATGATTATTTTTCTCTAAACACTATCCCATTCTTCAAGATTAAAAACGAAAGAATTCATAAGGATAGACATATAGATCAATGAAACAGAACTGAGAATCCAGATATGGACTCACACTTATGTGGTCAATTGATCTTCAGTAAAGGTATCAAAGAAAGTCAATTGGAAAAGAATAGGCTTTTCAAGAAATGTTTTTGCAATAACTGTATATCCACATGGGAAAGAAATGAACTTTGATCTTTCTTCAAACCATACACCAATATTAATTCAAAATAGATCACAGACCTAAATGTAAGGGCAAAAACACATACATCCTACAGAACAAAGCATAGGAGAAAACCCTTCATGACCTTGGGACAACACAAAAATAGCATGAACCATAAATTTTAAAAATGATAAATAGACTTCAAAAAAATTAAAATCTTTTGCTTGTTGAAATCATTAAGAAAATGAAAAGACAAACTACAGCTTGGGAAAAAATATTTGTAAAGCATATATCTGACAAAAGACTTGTGTCCACATCTAATTAAGAATTTTTACAACTCAATAATGATATAAATAACTCAATTTTAAGAAACAGGAAAAAGATCTGTACAGGTACTTAACAAAAAAAAGATGCTCAACTTGATTGGTCGTTAGGGAAATGCAAATTATAACCACAGTAAGATACTACTATACACATGTTAGAATTTCTTAATTTAAAAAGACTGAAACGTCAAGTGTTGGTGAAGATATGGTACAACTGGAACTCTCATACATTGCTAGTGGAATTGCAAAGTGGTGCAGGTACTGGAAAACAGTTTGTCAGTGTCTTAAAAATTGAAATGTACACCTACTACATGACCCAGCAATTCTACTCCTACGGGTTTACCTAAATGAAGTGAAAATATATGTCCACACAAAGATTTATACCCAAATGTTCATAGCATCATTATTCATAATAACCAAACAATAGAAACAACTCAAATATCTATCAGCTGGTCCATGTATAAACAAAATGTGACATATACATTCAACAGAATACAACTGCAAGGAAAGCAGAATAAACTACTGATATACAGAACAATGTAGAAGTATCTCAAAAACATAATGATAAGTAAAAAAATGAATGACACAAAACACATATGAAATATGAAATTCTGGAAAAAGCAAAGACATAACAGCAGAAAGTGGATCAGTCCTTGCCTTGTGGCTGGGGGTGAGGGACAGCTTGACCACAAAAGGGCATAAGGGAATTTGGAGGGTTGATTAAAGTGTTCTAAAACTTATTTCTAGTTGTGGTTGCACAACTCTATACACTCACTAAAACCATACTACTTTACACTTAAAATGGGTGAATTTTGTTATATAAATATGCTTCAAAATGATCTTAAACGTGTATACATTAAACCTTAAGGGGGGTTCTCTTAAAAAAAAGGATTGCTATTCAGCAAATAACTTGTTGCTGAGAAGCATCAATTAAAAATGCCTAACAATACATATTCTACAAAACATAATTATCTCTGTGCAGTACAGTTTTAATATTTAAAAATCTTAATCGTATTGTAAATAATTTGATACCTATCATGATTTGAGTAACAGACAATGAATTGTGGGATTACGAATTTAATATAATAGTAAGGTTTCCAGTAAAACTCATTTATTTGGAGTTTAGTTGACTCTTTATCTCATATGTCTATAACAAATTCAGGAACATGTAAGTAATCAAAAATGTATTTGTACAGCTAATTTTGAGATCACAATGTCTATACTTTAAAATTATAGATATATTTTTAAGGGAAATGTTGGTTAAGTCACCTGAAAAATATAGTACATTATTTGCCAAAATTAATTGAATAATTTACACATGGAATAAAAAATGTATAAATGAATAAAACTGTATTTAGTTATTTATTACTTTCATCATCTTTGGCTCCTCTACCTATCTTCATCTACTATTAGAAGAAGGATACATTTTTTAATTTACTTCTTGTTATGGACCAAAACTTCTCTATGTCCTTCCACGTCTCTACAAATGACCCAATTTCGTTCCTTTTTATGGCTGAGTAATATTCCATTGTATATATGTACACATCTTCTTTATTCATTCCTCTGTTGATGGACATTTAGGTTGCTTCCATGTCCTGGCTATTGTAAATAGTGCTGCTATGAACACTGCGGTGCATGTGTCTTTTGGAATTATGGTTTTCTCTTGGTATATGCTCAGTAGTGGGATTGCTGGGTTATATGGTTGTTCTATTTTTAGTTTTATAGGGAACCTCCATACTGTTCTCCATAGTGGCTGTCTCAATTTACATTCCCACCAATAGTACATGAGGGTTCCCTTTTCTCCTCACCCTCTCCAGCATTTATTATACGTGGAATCTAGAAAAATGGTATAGATGATCTTATTCGCAAAGCAGAAATAGAGATACAGATGTAGAGAACAAACATGTGGGTATCAAGGGGGGATTGGGGGGTTGGGAGGAATTGGGAAATTGGGATTAACACATATACACTGTTGATACTATGTATAAAATAGATAACTAATGAGAACATACTGTATAATAACAGGGAGCTCTTCTTAATGCACTGTGGTAACCTAAATGGGAAGGAAATCCAAAAAACAGAGGATATATGTATATGTATAGCTGATTCATTTTGCTGTACAGTAGAAACTAACACAACATTGTAAAGCAACTATTCTCCAATAAAAATTAATTTAAAATAAGTATTAGGAGGAATATAGGAAAATGGGAAGATGAAATACTACACCTCTTTAGTCCTCTATAGGATGGCACCTCTGCTAGATCTTTACTCCAAAACATTAGGGGACATTCATTGGACAATTTACTTGCAGGTATATAGGCAAGAATTATTCTGCATTGCTATCAGTTATCTAGAATTTACAGAGTTCTGAAATAGCTTACAGGCAACAAAAGGCACAGAACCTCCACATAATCGGAATCACATAACCCTGAAGAGTGTGCTCTAAACAGTGCAAAGTTCTCCATTAAAGCACATTCCCCCCCTCTACAATCCTAAGATTTTTACCCAGATGAGCAAAGATTTTGTTCAGATAAATTCATTTTAAGGAAGTACCTGAAGGAAACAGTGAAATTATTTATTGGTTCATAGAATTGTCTCCCTGGGAAAGAATTTCCTGGAGTAAATTTAAAAGTCATGTTGACACAGATGACCTCAGTTCTCAGTACCAGTATTTAAGCTGTATGGGTGTGGGTGGTCTCAATTTTCTATCCCAGGATGGGGGTGAGGTGAGGAGCCCTGTTATCCTCAATTCCCCCTCTCTTCATATTTGAAATGCCTCATCCTTCTCTTAAGGGCCTAAGATTTTGGAAGCCAAAAGCCAGGAAGAGAACTTGAGGTTATTTACCAGGTACCTCCTTTGAGCAATGGGATACTTTATTTATTTATTTATTTATTTATTTATTTATTTATCGTGGGAGATGGATTGCTGAAGGTGAGGAACAAAGGGAAAAGGGAATGGGAGAGGAGGATTTTTTGTTTTTTTTATCTTACCACATTCTTACAAGTATAAAGTGATGTATATCTAGAGAAGGTTAGACAGTGGAGTGAGTTTTAAATGTTCTATGTGGGGGGTGTTTTTAATGAGTTGATCTCTTTCATAGTGTTTTTTAAAATTAACTATTTTAATAATTATTATTTAAAAAATAATAAATAATTACTAAAATATTTTTTAAATTAATAATTTTAATAATTATTTTTAAAATTAATTATTTTTTAATTAATTAATTAATTTTTGGCTGCTTTGGGGCTTCGTTGCAGTGCGCAGGCTTCTCAATGAGGAGCACAAGCTCTAGGCATGCAGGCTTCAGTAGTTGTGGCATGTGGGCTTCCGTAGTTGTGACTCACAGGCTCTAGAGCACAGGCTCAGTAGTTGTGGTGCACAGGCTTAGTTGCTCTGTGGCATGTGGGATCAGGGCTCAAACCCATGTTCCTTGAATTGGCAGGTAGATTCTTAACCACTGAGCCACCAGGGAAGCCCAGTTCATAGTGTTTTAAGAGAAGTAGTTCACTGAGTCCCTACCTACCCTAGCAGTTTGAATGTCTCAGTATTTTCTTTCCCCATCCTTCCCAAATTCCCTGGACTCTCTGGAATTTTCTCTATGCTGCTTCCATAATTATAGATACTAGAAAATAATTTCATTTTTTTCTTTTTTCTAGACTCTAGGTGTTTACAATGTTTTTCTTATCAAGTTGGGCTGCAGTAATCATCTTTGCTTATAGGTTCCTTCACCTAAAACAACATATTCCAACCAGGAAACACACAAGTGAAATACTTTTTTCAGTTCGCATATTCTGTAAATGGTTTAATTCTTTGTTCTTCTTCATTCATATTCTTAGAGCAAACTTATTTGAGTCAAGTAAATATCTGTACTTTTCTATTAGTGCATGTGATCCTGTTTAATAAAAGGACACTTCATAGCTACTGAAAATCATCATAAAACAGGGCTGGCACAGACTTTTCAGGCTCCTTCTAAGTTTCTGAACACATAGAAATTGCCACTTGTCATGGTCTTTCAGAGAAAAGCGGAGGCTAAGCCGTCTGTATTTGGTTTTTGGTTTGCAGCTCTCAGAGTGTTGAAAATGAAGAAATATTGTACCATAGTTACAAAATTATAACATATTATAAATGCTTATGTTTCACAAGAAAAAAAAACAAAAAAACTGGGCTGATAGTTTTTAAGAAAAGGAATTCCATGATTGAGAGAGTATTGGGGGGGTCCTTATCTTTCCTCTTTCCTGTTTAGACTAGGTCCCTTCAAAAGTACAGAGAGTTTCATATACTTTTATGTATGAATTATAGTAATAATGCATTTATTGATGTAGTATTGATTATTGATGTATTTATTAATATTAACACAGTATTTTTCTAATTTTACTGTTTTTCTACATGCGTGGGAAACACATACATACACATATGTGTTTATACACATTTTGGATTTCTACATCAAGCTATGAAACTTAGAAGTTTGACTCTAGTTTAGAAACAAAGCCTTGAGTAAAATTAATTCCAATTACTAGGATGTTTAAAATACTCAGAATTCCCCCAAAGAGAAAATTTTTATGATCCTCATAAACCATATGATCACATGGATACTGAAGGGAAGTAATTTCTCCCTTATTACTGTTGATTCTCAAAGGCTGTAAAGGAATTAACTCAAACATTTTGGATTACTTTATTACAGAATTGTAGCTGTGTATCCCTATAGGAAGTACAGATTTCTTATTTAAAATTTACCTTCAACATCAAATGTTTCTGGATAACATTACATTAGATATGGATGCTATAAAAGTTGTACTAAATAAAAATATAAAATGGATATTTTAAAAATTACTTGTTTAGATTTAACTGGCATTTATCGCATATCTACTAAGAGTCAAATGCCTTCACTTTTTTTCTTTTAACATCTTTATTGGAGTATAATTGCTTTACAATGGTGTGTTAGTTTCTGCTTCACAACAAAATCAATCAGTTATATATATACATATGTTCCCATATCTCTTCCCGCTTGTGTCTGCCTCCCTCCCACCCTCCCTATCCCAACCCTCCAGGCGGTCACAAAGCACCGAGCTGATCTCCCTGTACTATGCGGCTGCTTCCCACTAGCTATCTACCTTACGTTTGATAGTGTATATATGTCCATGCCTCTCTCTCGCGCTGTCACAGTATTACCCTTCGCCCTCCCCGTATCCTCAAGTCCATTCTCTAGTAAGTGTGTGTCTTTATTCCTCTTTTACCCCTAGGTTCTTCATGACATTTTTTTTTCTTAAATTCCATATATGTGTGTTAGCATACGGTATTTGTCTCTCTCTTTCTGACTTACTTCACTCTGTATGACAGACTCTAGGTCTATGCACCTCATTACAAATAGCTCAATTTCATTTCTTTTTATGGCTGAGTAATATTCCATTGTATATATGTGCCACATCTTCTTTATCCATTCATCCGACAATGGGCACTTAGGTTGTTTCCATCTCCGGGCTATTGTAAATAGAGCTGCAATGAACATAGTGGAACATGACTCTTTTTGAATTATGGTTTTCTCAGGGTATATGCCCAGTAGTGGGATTGCTGGGTCATATGGTAGTTCTATTTGTAGTTTTTAAAGGAACCTCCATACTGTTCTCCACAGTGGCTGTATCATATTACATTCCCACTAACAGAGAAAGAGGGTTTCCTTTTCTCCACACCCTCTCCAGCATTTATTGTTTCTAGATATTTTGATGATGGCCATTCTGACTGGTGTGAGATGATATCTCATTGTAGTTTTAATTTGCATTTCTCTAATGATTAGTGATGTTGAACATTCTTTCATGTGTTTGTTGGCAGTCTGTATATCTTCTTTGGAGAAATGTCTATTTAGGTCTTCTGCCCATTTTAGGATTGGGTTTTTTGTTTTTTTGTTATTGAGCTGCTTGTAAATTTTGGAGATTAATCCTTTGTCAATTGCTTCATTTGCAAATATTTTCTCCCATTCTGACGGTTGTCTTTTGGTCTTGTTTATGGTTTCCTTTGCTGTGCAAAAGCTTTGAAGTCTCCTTAGATCCCATTTGTTTATTTTTGTTTTTATTTCCATTTCTCTAGGAGGTGGGTCAAAAAGGACCTTGCTGTGATTTATGTCATAGAGTGTCCTGCCTATGTTTTCCTCTAAGAGTTTGACAGTTTCTGGCCTTACATTTAGGTCTTTAATCCATTTTGAGCTTATTTTTGTATATGGTGTTAGGGAGTGATCTAATCTCATACTTTTACATGTAGCTGTCCAGTTTTCCCAGCACCACTTATTGAAGCAGCTGTCCTTTCTCCACTGTACATTCCTGCCTCCTTTATCAAAGACAAGGTGACCATATGTGTGTGGGTTTATCTCTGGGCTTTCTATCCTGTTCCATTGATCTATATTTCTGTTTTCGTGCCGGTACCATACTGTCTTGATTACTGTAGCTTTGTAGTATAGTCTGAAGTAAGGAAGCCTGATTCCTCCAGCTCCATTTTTCGTTCTGAAGATTGCTTTGGCTATTCGGGGTCTTTTGTGTTTCCATACAAATTGTGAAATTTTTTATTCTACTTCTGTGAAAAATGCCAGTGGTAGTTTGATAGGGATTGCATTGAATCTGTAGATTGCTTTGGGTAGTAGATTCATTTTCACATTGTTTATTCTTCCAATCCAGGAACATAGTATATCTCTCCATCTATTTGTATCATCTTTAATTTCTTTCATCAGTGTCTTATAATTTTCTGCATACAGGTCTTTTGTCTCCTTAGGTAGGTTTATTCCTAGATATTTTATTCTTTTTGTTGCAATGGTAAATGGGAGTGTTTTCTTGATTTCACTTTCAGATTTTTCATCGTTAGTATATAGGAATGCCAGAGATTTCTGTGCATTAATTTTGTATCCTGCTACTTTACCAAATTCATTGATTAGCTCTAGTAGTTTTCTGGTAGCATCTTTAGGATTCTCTATGTATAGTATCATGTCATCTGCAAACAGCGACAGCTTTACTTCTTCTTTTCCGATTTGGATTCCTTTTATTTCCTTTTCTTCTCCGATTGCTGTGGCTAAAACATCCAAAACTGTGTTGAATAAGAGTGGTGAGAGTGGGCAACCTTGTCTTGTTCCTGATCTTAGTGGAAATGCTTTCAGTTTCTCACCATTGAGGACAATGTTGGCTGTGGGTTTGCCACATATGGCCTTTATTATGTTGGGGAAAGTTCCCTCTATGCCTAATTTCTGCAGGGTTTTTATCATAAATGGGTGTTGAATTTTGTCAAAAGCTTTCTCTGAGTCTGTTTAGATGATCATATGGTTTTTCTCCTTCCATTTGTTAATATGGTGTATCCAGTTGATTGATTTGCATATATTGAAGAATCGTTGCATTCCTGAAATAAACCCCACTTGATCATGGTGTATGATCCGTTTAATGTGCTGTTGGATTCTGTTTGCTAGTATTTTGTTGAGGATTTTTGCATCTATGTTCATCAGTGATATTGGCCTGTAGTTTTCTTTCTTTGTGACATCCTTGTCTGGTTTTGGTATCAAGGTGATGGTGGCCTCGTAGAATGAGTTTGGGAGTGTTCCTCCCTCTGCTATATTTTGGAAGAGTTTGAGAAGGATAGGTGTTAGCTCTTCTCTAAATGTTTGATAGAATTCGCCTGTGAAGCCATCTGGTCCTGGGCTTTTGTTTGTTGGAAGATTTTTAATCACAGTTTCAATTTCAGTGTTTGTGATTGGTCTGTTCATATTTTCTATTTCTTCCTGATTCAGTCTTGGCAGTTTGTGCATTTCTAAGAATTTGTCCATTTCTTCCAGATTGTCCATTTTATTGGCATAGAGTTGCTTGTAGTAATCCCTCATGATTTTTTTTATTTCTGCAGTGTCAGTTGTTACTTCTCCTTTTTCATTTCTGATTCTATTGATTTGAGTCTTCTCCCTTTTTTTCTTGATGAGTCTGGCTAATGGTTTATCTATTTTGTTTATCTTCTCAAAGAACCAGCTTTTAGTTTTATTGATCTTTGCTATTGTTTCCTTCATTTCTTTTTCATTTATTTCTGATCTGATTTTTATGATTTCTGTATTTAGGTGCTCCTATGTTGGGGGCATAAGTATTTACAATTGTTATATCTTCTTCTTGGATCGATCCCTTAATCATTATGTAGTGTCCTTCTTTGTCTCTTCTGATAGTCCTTATTTTAAAGTCTATTTTGTCTGATATGAGAATTGCTACTCCAGCTTTCTTTTGGTTTCCATTTGCATGGAATATCTTTTTCCATCCCCTTACTTTCAGTCTGTATGTGTCTCTAGGTCTGAAGTGGGTCTCTTGTAGACAGCATATATATGGGTCTTGTTTTTGTATCCATTCAGCCAATCTGTGTCTTTTGGTGGGAGCATTTAGTCCGTTTACATTTAAGGTAATTATTGATATGTATGTTCCTATTCCCATTTTCTAAATTGTTTTGGGTTCGTTATTATAGGACTTTTCCTTCTCTTGTGTTCTTGTCTAGAGAAGTTCCTTTAGCATTTGTTGTAAAGCTGGTTTGGTGGTGCTGAACTCTCTCAGCTTTTGCTTGTCTGTAAAGGTTTTAATTTCTCCATCAAATCTGAATGAGATCCTTGCTGGGTAGAGTAATCTTGGTTGCAGGTTTTTCTCCTTCATCACTTTCAATATGTCCTGCCACTCCCTTCTGGCTTGCAGAGTTTCTGCTGAAAGATCAGCTGTTAACCTTATGGGGAATCCCTTGTGTGTTGTTTGCTGTTTTTCCCTTGCTGCTTTTAATATGTTTTCTTTGTATTTTGTTTTTGACAGTTTGATTAATATGTGTCTTGGCGTATTTCTCCTTGGATTTATCCTGTATGGGACTCTCTGTGCTTCCTGGACTTGATTAACTATTTCCTTTCCCATATTAGGGAAGTTTTCAACTATAATCTCTTCAAATATTTTCTCAGTCTCTTTCTTTTTCTCTTCTTCTTCTGGAACCCCTATAATTCGAATGTTGGTGCATTTAATGTTGTCCCAGAGGTCTCTGAGACTATCCTCAGTTCTTTTCATTCTTTTTTCTTTATTCTGCTCTGCAGTAGTTATTTCCACTATTTTATCTTCCAGGTCAATTATCCGTTCTTCTCCCTCAGTTATTCTGTTATTGACCCCATCTAGAGTATTTCTCATTTCATTTATTGTGTTGTTCATTGTTGTTTGTTTCATCTTTAGTTCTTCTAGGTCCTTGTTAAATGTTTCTTGCATTTTGTCTATTCTATTTCCAAGATTTTGGATCATCTTTACTATCATTATTCTGAATTGTTTTTCAGGTAGACTGCATATTTCCTCTTCATTTGTTAGGTCTGGTGGGTTTTTTTCTTGCTCCTTCAACTGCTGTGTGTTTTTCTGTCTTCTCATTTTGCTTCACTTACTGTGTTTGGGGTCTCCTTTTTGCAGGCTGCAGGTTCGTAGTTCCTGTTGTTTTTGGTGTCTGTCCCCAGTGGCTAAGGTTGGTTCAGTGGGTTGTGTAGGCTTCCTGGTGGAGGGGACTAGTGCCTGTGTTCTGGTGGATGACGCTGGATCTTGTCTTTCTGGTGGGCAGATCCACATCTAGTGGTGTGTTTTGGGGTGTCTGTCGACATTGATTTTGGGCAGCCTCTCTGCTAGTGGGTGGGGTTGTGTTCCTGTCTTGCTAGTTGTTTGGCATAGGATGTCCAGCACTGTAGCTTGCTGGTCGTTGAGTGAAGCTGGGTGCTGGTGTTGAGATGGAGATCTCTGGGAGATTTTCACCGTTTCATATTATGTGCAGCTGGGAGGTCTCTTGTGGACCAGTGTCCTGAAGTTGGCTCTCCCACCTCAGAGGCACAGCACTAACCCCTGGCTGCAGCACCAAGAGCCTTTCATCCACACGGCTCAGAAGAAAATGGAGAAAAAGTAGAAAGAAAGAATTAATAGAAGTAGAAAGAAAGATAGAAAGAAAGGAAGAAAGAAAGAAGGGAGGGAGGGAGGGAGGAAGGAAGGAAGGAGGGAAGGAAGGAAAAAAGAAAGAAAGACGATAAAGTAAAATAAAATAAAGTAAGATAAAATATAATAAAGTTATTAAAATAAAAAAATAAGTATTAAGAGGAGAAAAAAACCCAAAAAACAAAGAAACGGATGGATAGAACCCTGGAACAAATGGTGGAAGCAAAGCTATAGAGACAAAATCTCACACAGAAGCATACACATACACACTCACAAAAAGAGGAAAAGGGGAAAAAAATCATAAATCTTGCTCTCAAAGTCCCCCTCCTCAATTTGGTATGATTCGTTGTCTAAAGGAGGGAAGGAAGGAAAGAAAGAACGAAGATAAAGTAAAATAAAATAAAGTTATTAAAATAAAATTAATTATTAGGAAAAAAGTCAAAAAAAATAAAAAGCGGAAGGATAGAACCCTCGGACGAATGGTGGAAGCAAAGCTATATACACAAAATCTCACAAGAAGCATACACATACACACAAAAAAAGGAAAAGTGGAAAAAATAATAAATCTTGATCTCAAAGTCCACCTCCTTAATTTGGGATGATTCGTTGTCTGTTCATGTATTCCACAGCTGCAGGGTACATGAAGTTGATCGTGGAGCTTTAATCCGCTGCTTCTGAGGCTGCTGGGAGAGATTTCCCTTTCTCTCCTTTGTTCTCACAGCTCCCAGGGGCTCAGCTTTGGATTTGGCCCCGCCTGTGCATGTAGGTCTCCGGAGGGCATTTGTTCTTTGCTCAGACAGGACGGGGTTAAAGGAGCCGCTGATTTGGAGGCTCTGGCTCACTCAGGCCGGGGGTAGGGAGGGTCACGGAGTGCGGGGCGAGCCTGCGGCGTGATGTTGCACCAGCCTGAGGCACGCCGTGCATTCTCCCGGGTGAGTTGTCCCTGGATCATGGGACCTTGGCAGTGGCGGTCTGCACAGGCTCCCCGGAATTGGGGTGTGGATAGTGCCCTGTGCTCACACACAGGTTTCTTGGTGGCGGCAGCAGCAGCCTTAGTGTCTCATGTCTGTCTCTGGGGTCCGCGCTTTTAGCCACGGCTCACGCCCGTCTCTCGAGCTCCTTTAAGCATCATTCTTAATCCCGTCTCCTCGCGCACCAGGAAATAAAGAGGGAAGAAAAAGTCTCTTGCCTCTTCGGCAGGTCCAGACTTTTCCCCGGACTCCCTCCCGGCCAGCCGTGGTGCACTAACCCCCTTCAGGATGTGTTCACGCTGCCAACCCCAGTCCTCTCCCGGTGCTCCGACCGAATCCCGAGCCTCAGCTCCCAGCCCCGCCCTCTGCGGCAGGTTAGCAGACAAGCCTCTCGGGCTGGTGAGTGCCGGTCGGCGCCGATCCTCTGTGCGGGAATGTCTCCGCTTTGCCCTCCGCACGCCTGTTGCTGTGCTGTCCTCCGCGGCTCCGAAGCTCCCCGCTCCGCCTCCCGCAGTCTCCGCCCGCGAAGGGGCTTCCTAGTGTGTGGAGACCTTTCCTCCTTCACAGCTCCCTCCCACTGGTGCAGTCCCGTCCCTATCCTTTTGTCTCTGTTTATTCTTTTTTCTTTTGCCCTACCCAGGTACATGGGGAGTTTCTTGCCTTTTGGGTGGTCTGAGGTCTTCTGCCAGTGTTCAGTAGGTGTTCTGTAGGAGTTGTTCCACGTGTAGATGTATTTCTGGTGTATCTGTGGGGAGGAAGGTGATCTCTGCGTCTTACTCTTCCACCATCTTCCCGGAAGTCTCTTGCCTTCACTTTTAAAATCTCATTTAATCTGATCCACAAAACATCCATCAACCCTCTTATGGACTGTATTGTGTCCCCTCTAAATTCATACATTGAGGTCCTAACCCCCAGTACCTCAGAATGTGATTGTATTTGGAGATATGGTCTTTAAAGAAGCAGTTAAGTTAAAATGAGGTTATTAGAATGGGCCTTAATCCAATAAGACTGGTGTCTTTATAAGAAGAGATTAGGACATATGCACATAGAGGGAAGACTATGTGAAGCATAGGGAGAAGGTGGCCATCTATAAGCCAAAGAAAGATGCCTCAAAAGAAACAAACCCTGCCTTCAACTTGAAGACCCTAGTCTCCAGAATTGTGAAGAAATAAATTTCTTTGTTTAAGCCACCCAGTCTGTGGTACTTTGTTATGGCAGCCATAGCAAACTGATGTAAAGGTATGTATTACACTTGTCTATGGACTGATGGCTGTAGAAGTTTTCTAAGCTAAGAAGAGGTCACACCAGGATTGAAACCCAGGTCTTCTGACTACAGTTCTAGGTATGTGTGTGTGTTTAAATTACAAAACCGTAATTTGTGGTATAACAGAAAAAGTGCTTTGGAAAGCATTTAGGTACCAATGAAGAAGACACATTTGGTCAGATAATGTTAGCTACTGAGTCCAGGAAAATCTCACAATTACTCCCCTTCTGTTCTTGGCTGCAAATCCAGCCCAGCTTGGTCCCCCAGTTGGCAGGCTTGGACCTCAGCTGGGTAACAGGAAGAAAATGGTCCATGAATATGGAAGGTGGGAGGACTTTGGATTGTGGTAAATAAATAGAGAATTAGTTGCACATGTTTCTTTGTTAGTGTAATATAATTAAAAAGCATATGTATGCTGGACGATTATAGTTAGAATTAACTATTCATTTTTTCTCATTCAGCTTATCTTTATTTTCAAGTTGTTTCATGCAGCTAACTCCCATTCTTATTCATTGATCCATAAAGTATACATAGACATTAAAAAACATACAAGCCATGGTTTATTTATTTTTATTTTTTTTCATATGAAGAAAGAGGGAAGCTCCTTTGAAGTGGGCAAATATCATCAATTAAAAAAGGAATCAGAAGAACTTCCCTGACAGTTCAGTGGTTAAGACTTCGCCTTCCAATGCAGGTGGTGTAGGTTCAATCCTTGGTGGGGGAGCTAAGATCCCACATGCCTCACAGCCTAAAATCCAAAGCATAAAAAAACCCAGAAGCAATATTGTAACAAATTCAATAAAGACTTTAAAAAAAATGGGAAAAGAACTCCTATTTTAAAAAAAAAAGAATCAGAGAACACATGCAAGTGAAAAAGCAACTCATTTTTAGAAAAAGTATTTGTATAATACTTTATATAATTTTGAAATTAAGAACATTCAATAACAATAATACACTTAAATTCCATAAACAATACAAACATGATTGGGAGATGTGAGTGAATTATTACAAGATAGGAGCAGAGGTAAAGAAAAAGATGGCAGGAGGTAACATAGGGATTTAGTTCTGAGAGTATAATTCCCAACTGCCTTCTAAAGAGCAAAGTGTACAGATTTCCAAACAGTGTTCTTCATGGAACACTCTTTTTCCACCTCCTGCTTCCCTTTGCCATATATCTCTCAAGTCTCAGTTTAAGTATCTCCTCTGGAGACAAGTCTTCTGCTCATCTCAAGAAAGGATCTTTCTTGAGATTGAGAGAGTTAGAGATGATTTGCTGATGGGAAGCATTCCTTTCTGCCCAGGCTGGGCATATTTGGCTGCCTGAGGGGATAATTTGATTCCAGGCTCCTGCCCTCCTCTTCCCTCTAAACAATCAGGCCAAGCAAAGAAGTAGTATCCACCAAAAGGGCTTTAGAATAAGTCACTCCTAAATCTGTAGGCTTATGCCTCATGGACCAAAACCTACCCATGGCCTATATGGCCAGTAAACTAAGAATGGTTTCTGCATTTTTATTTAGTTTTTTCTTTTATTTATTTTGGCTGCGTTGGGTTTTCCTTGGTTGCAGCCAGCAGGGGATACTCTTCGTTGCGGTGCACGGGCTTCTCACTGCAGTGGCTTCTCTCTTGTTGAGGAGCATGGGCTGTAGGCACACAGGCTTCAGTAGTTGCAGCGCATGGGCTCAGTAGTTGTGGTGCATGGGCTTAGCTGCTCCACGGCATGTGGGATCTTCCCACACCAGGGATTGAATCCGTGCCTCCTGCATTGGCAGAATTCTTAACCACTGTGCCACCAGGGAAGTCCCTGCATCTTTAAATGGCTGAAAAAAAGTCAAAAGAAGAATATTTTGTGACACGTGGAAATTATACAAAATTCAAATTTACATAAATTTACATACAAGTATACATAAATAAAGTTTTATTGGTTCACAGCCACACTCTGTTTTGAATATTGCCTATGGTTACTTTCATGCTACAATGGCTAGCTGAGTACTGTGATAGAGACTGTGTGGCCCACAAAGCTGAAGATATTTACTCTCTGGCCCTTTAATGAAAAAGTTTGTGACCCATGTGTAGGAGAAAGACAGAAGTAGAGGATGGGGTGTAAGAAGGAGGTATTAGCCCTTGAGAAACATGAGATGAGATTCCAAAAGTGCATATTACATTCTTTGTGTCTTCTTAGTCACCCCTCTAGATATTGTGTAATAGGTTTATCAGGATGCTAGCTCTTTTCCTCAATGGAAAATAAATAGAGATGGTAAAAATTATTTATTTTTTGGCATTTCAGGGGTTTCTCTCTGTGAGAAATAGTTTGGAGACAAGACTACATTTTTCAGTGGGCTGTGTACTGGGTCACCTGTGGGGCACACAGGTTTTCAAAGGTAGTAGCACATAGGCAGGGGGGCTCTGAGAGAGGAGGAAGTTAATGATAGAATCAGCAGGATGGTGGAGGAATGTTGTGTGGTGTGATGTGATGGTCTTGGGGGAAACCCTTATTTTTCCACATCAAATTTCCCTAGGGGGGAAGAAACTTCTGCTCCTTTTTCCAAGAGGGAATTGTATTATAGCAAACACTTTTGCTTTCTTTCCCT
>NW_006792108.1:148090-151796 GCF_000442215.2 Lipotes vexillifer | reverse complement strand
TTTCCCTACTTGCTTCCATTGGAATCACTTTACCAGTGGGTGGGAAAACTTTGCTTTAAAACAAGATACACGTTCAATGCTGGCTTGCTTTCTCTCTTGCAATGCCTGTCTCATGGATCACTAAGAAGGGCAGTGGGCTTTCTTCTGCTACCTAACAAGATGGTGGGCATACTTGGGCATCAGTACCTGTCTCAGGATGCTTTCCAAAGGCAGCCCTAGAAACCTATCATTCTCTCTGATCTTCTGATTCCATTTGTGAGACATGCTTTAGGCTGGCTGGCTATATGAATTTTCAGATCTAACTTTCTCCACAGGCAGGTCTCAGGGTGCACATTTACAGAGAGGAAGTTCCTAGTCTCATTTTCAGTCTAGTTTTAGTATGGATCCCTGCACTTTGTGGGTTATTAGATACTTACCTCATCCAGGTAATAAAGATGACACTCTAATGAGATGCTCATTTGGTTCCTTGTGTCTGTTCTCAGTCGGTTAGAACCTGGAGAAGATGGGTGATTGACATTCCATGGCCTTCAACATTCATGACCATAAATTCAGAAAGACTGCAAACATGATGATATGCTTGGTGTCTGGGTTTCCTCAGGAAGACGATGAAGGGCAAAGTTTTTGCCATGTAGGCATGAGGAGACAAACTTAAATGGAATGCAGAAAGCAAGAACTTGGTGTTCTATTCAGATGTCTAATATCTTCATAGTATTCTGTAACCTGGAGCTGGTAACTTCTGTCCCACAGCCTATCACAGTCCCAGTTATGCAGAGTAACTGTAGAGCTCAAGATGGAGAAAGTATATATTTTCCAAATCCACTCCCTAAATCACAGAGTTATCCTATCTTAGCTCAGCTGATAACTTGATGCTATAAAACATCATCTTCTCCTCTTCCTCACTGCAAACAGACCTTGGTATGCAGTTCTAAAGATTGATCTTGATTCATGTTCCTTCACTTTATGTTTCCAAAGGCTTCTTATACTTGCTTTGTCTTTTGCTTTATCTCCCTTTTCTAGTCTCAACCCCTAGTCCCTTCTTTTATTAGTCAACCCCAAGAGGAGTGACTTGCAATAATTCTCAACTTGCTTAAAAGTATACAGAATTACATCTGTGTATATCAGACTTTAGAGTAAGGGATTCAGAGCTTCTGCAGGAATTATAATATCTAGTATATATATAGATAATATTATGCTATTATGTACCAGGAACAATACTAGATTCTTTCCTTTGTCTCATTTAATCCTGACTGGTTTGTATGTGTGTATGAAACATATATACAATAATATCTAACAATATGTAATAAACATGCATAATGATATATATATATATATACAATATATACAACATGTGTATATATACACAATATGTTATATATAAAAATAAATAAAAAGAGAAAAAATACTCTAGTATTGTTCCTGGTACATATATACATTTACTATAATTAATACTGTCCATTGAGAATAGCAAAGATAGATTTTGATGAATAAAAAAGGTTCAATTAGAAAAATGTGGAGAATAAATATATTTTTATTTTTGTTATTAAAACAGAATAGAAATTGATCTCAAATTTATCCCCATACTTTATTTCTAGCTTCAATTATGCATATAACCTAATGGACTAAGACCATATTTCATCATAGGCATACAATATAAGGCCAGTGGAGACCATCAGACATAACTTCATTTTACATATGTGCCAACTGAGATCTAGCCTGTGCAATTGGTTCCCAAGATTTTCTGGCTCTTTCCACTACACACAGATGCAAAATACCTTGATGAAATCTGGATGTTTAAAAAAATCTGAATTTTTTTTTGGCCTCTCCAGATTTTTGGAAGAATGTTTTCACTTTTAATTTGCATGTTAGTTCCCATGCAGTCCAGCCTTTGTCCTCTTCAACAAGAAACTATGATGTAACTACAAACAAAGAGTTTGAAGTTGAAAACTGGCTTGGAGTATCATATACCACTAGAGTACCTGGAACTGTGGAACTGATTCTTGGAATAAATCATTACTAATGGTTTCCCATTGGGGGTTGACCCTTCTGATCACTAACTCAGCCATGATGAAACATTGTTGCTTCTCAAAATTGTGGGTTCTTTTTAGCTCTGACCAACTGAATACTTATAGTATATTCTGGGATACATGTGTTTTGCTTAGGTGGCAACATTAGGAAAGTGGAAGAAGGATTTCTGTGTGCCATTTTCAAAGTGAAATTAATTGCTCCTTACCTCTTGTTTCTTTAACTGGTCTGCTAGTCCCAGAATATCAGGGATCATATTATTATCATATATAATATCAGCTTATTATTAAAACAGATTCAAAAACAAAAACAAAACAAAAACCCACTAGCTCAAAATCTACTTCTTTCAGGAAACCTCCCATAAGCAGCCATAATATACCTAACACTTTGAACCATTCAAATAAAATCTCAGAATACTAAATTTCATTAAAAAAATTTTAACATATACATTTCTTGTTACTTATCTCTGAATGTCTTTTAAGTTTTCTCCAGTTATTTACTTAGAATTTCCGCCTATAGCAGGCAGTCATGGATTTGAGTCTTGGCTCACTTTCTAGCTCCATGATTTTGGGCTAATCAGCGTCCTCATCTGTAAAATAAGGATAAAAATGGCACCCATCTCATGGGATTGTTATGAAGGCTGAGATAACATGAAAAAAACTTAGCATAGTACCTGGTACCTAGTAACTGCTCATCCAATGTCTGTGATAATTATTGTCTGTCCATTTTATTTTTTCATGGGGGCAGTAAGGTATGTGGGGAAGAGCATGGGCTAGCAGTGAGTCAGTTCTGTGGTCCAGTTCTGTCAGCCACTTACTATGTGCAGCATCTTGAGAAATTTAATTAACCCTTTGACCCACTATTTCCTCATTACCAAAATGTATATATGGTAGTAATATCCAGTTCACTGAATTGTTGTGAGGAAAGTGCCCATTATGTCCCTTTCCTCCCAAATGATTACCAACAAGTTAACATTTATGAAGTCTATTCCAAGGGCAAGGCAGCGCGCAGGGTGTCACAGGAAGTTTCAAAAGAAAATAAATGCGTGTTCTCCATCGCGGGCAAGGAGAGCAGCTAACAAAATCAAGCCAACCATGCACAATGAATTGCTGATGAATATGCAAATTAAAGTGGGTGTCTAATCCATGCTCATTTATATTTTTTCCCAGTGTGAATGTGTTAGAATTTTCAATGAGAGCCTTTTTCCTGGTATTTTCACAAGTCAGCAGATCCTCAAAGCCCAACTGAAATAGAGGACTGATGAAAGACCTTAGAAAAACTGGAACAGTCACAAACCATTCCAGTGGCCAGGGTCACAGAAACTAGAATAAAACAAACCTCTTCTTTCTAAGCAAGGGCAGGTCTCAGTCGTCTCTGGAGGTAAACGGAAGGACGAAAACCGGTCCAGTCACCCGGACGCCGACATAAGCGGTGGCAGAGGGCTCCTTTCCAGCATCACCAGCCTCCCATCCCGGACATGGAGGATTTTCCTCAGCGTTGTGACTGACCCGAGGCGTGGCGCCGGCACCCGCCCGGCTGAGGAGTCGCAGCGGCCCGGAGAACTCCAGTCCTCACACGGTTAAATCTCTCCCAAGGAGACTGGAAGAGGGAGGGTCCCCGCCCACGAAAACCAGGAGAATCTCGTCCCGGCGCCCCGCCCCCATCTCCTCCCCCCCACCCCCAC
>NW_006792108.1:121415-131242 GCF_000442215.2 Lipotes vexillifer | reverse complement strand
GGGCCGCGGACGCCGCCGCCTTAACGGCCGAGCGGGCCGGGCGCGAAAGCTGAGGAGAACCCGGGCCGGGGCGCGAGGGCGCGCGGGCCGCCGCCGCCGCCGCCGCCGCCGCGGGCGTTCGCGGTGCTCGGGCTCAGGCGAGGACGGTCTCCGTCTTCTCCTCCGACCTCCTCACTCCTCACCATCCTCCTCCGGCTCCTCAAAAGCACCCCCGGTCCCCACCCCCTCACGCCCCACCCGCGGGAACCAGGCCTCGGGAATTCAGGGGAGTGGCTGTGAGGGCGCGTCGCGGCTCCCAGCTCAGCCAGACCCTCTTCCAAGACATGGTCTGATTCTCATTGTGAAAGCTGCGCCCCGAAGAGGAGCGGAGAGTGGTGTCCCCGGCTGGGGGCTGCACGCATCTCTCGGTGCTGAAGCTCTGGCATTATCTTAGGGTGGGGCGGGGAGGGCCCTGGATTTGGGGCCAGTGGGGGTGGGCGGGGAGGAGGACCCGAAGGGGAAAGGACTCTCTGTGAGGGAGTCGGTGAGAGACTATGGGGAAGGACCAGGAGCTGTTGGAAGCTGCTCGCACTGGAAATGTGGCTCTGGTGGAGAAACTCCTGTCTGGCAGGAAAGGAGGGATCCTGGGCGGTGGATCCGGACCCCTGCCCCTGTCTAATCTGCTAAGGTAAGGACTAGAACCGGCTCCGGGTCTGCACACCTCGTTGTGCATCGTGATGGATACGTCCTGCGCCTCATGGTTATTGCACCTGGTGGCTGCCAGCGATTCATTCTTAAATTAGGTAGGAAAACAATGTGTGTATGGAGAGGAGGCATGAACCTCCCAGTCAGATTGATGCCTTAGATTCTTTGAGTAATTTTAAGATAGCCTTCCATCAATGCGTCGGTAGCTACTTTTTTCTGAGCTGTGGTGCAGAACTTATACATGTACTAGTGTTGCTGGAAGAATTTCTGCGTTTCACCCTCTTTACATCAGTGTTTATTATATATTTTCTGATTCGAACCCGGCCTTTTGTGTGTGTGTGTGTGTGTACTTAAATCAAATTGGCAAAGAAGTATTGCATGCGTGCAATTATTCTGCAAAAGCCACAGCCTTTGGTTGCTGCTACCCTTCCCTTGCAGAAGGCAGTTGCTGTGCTGTGGGATATGATCCCACAAAATGAAGAAAGTGAACCTTCTGATGAGATGTCATCAGTACAGGGTGTGTGTAAAACTTGATGAGGCAGGTTAGGCAGCCCCAGCAGTACTTTCATCCACCTGGATATGGCTGAGTGAAACTTGGTTATTATATCTCAGGATGAAGGATGCCAGGTTGGGATTGGGAAAGTGTATATGGAATATAGTAGAGGCCTTTTAATGGGAAGATGTTCCGGGTGAGACTAATATTGCTTGGAGAATCTTTCTAAGATGACATTTTAAAAAATGTTAAGGTCTTTATTCAGCAGGCAGTACCTTGGAAATAACAGGGTTGATTTGCATATTTGAAAAAACAGTTAACTTAAAAGTTGAATTTGATGGGCAAATGAAATCAGTTGTGAGGGAGGAAGCCTGAAGAATATTCACTAGATAAAATTCAAGGAAAGCTATTTAGTTTCTAAAATCATGGCTATTCAGTTTACCCTGGATATTTTTGGAGGCATCAATCATCATTCATATCTTTACCCTAAAACATCTCTTAGACAGCTCAGCTGTACTTTAAAAAATTTTTTAAGCTCAAGTGATTTTCTTGGTTTTTAAAAACTGTTTCTTGCTACTCTTGACAGGTGCTTAATACAAACTTTTGGGTGATGACATTGTGTTCTTTACACAAGTTTTCATATGTTGTGGTGGTCAGATAAAGCAGTTATTTACAGTCCTGGCCAATAGGGTAAATGAGAATATTTCTATTACAGTGTAATGACTTTAGTTGGAAAATAGTTGATAGGATTTTAGAAAACTCCAAGTGATCATCTATACTTGTTGACAGTGACATTTTATTGGAATGACAGTTCACTTCAGAACAATGAATATTTATGGGACATTTTTTTCATTAAGTCTTAGAAGTGATGACTCTTGTGTGTACTCCCTTGTTGAGTAATTTTCACTTTCAATCACAAGTAGATGGCACTTTTCATTTTTTCTACATCCTGTAGAACCTTGACTCATTTTATTATCTGGACTGTTGCCATGTCACTGTTTTAATTTTTCAAAATAGCTCAGCTCTCTGTAACTCCATCGGGGATTTTGAATCTAATAATGCCAGCCCTTCCAGATTGCTCTCTTTAGGAGATATGAGGGAAAGGAGATGTAAGGTAAAGGACTGAGTTTGGATGTCATTGCTGTTGTGAGTATGTATGTCTTCTTCTACAAAGACCGGCCAAAGAGCTAAATCACAACCTCCAAAAAAATTTTTACAAGTATCAAATTGAAGTATGTTTTTAAAACATGTACTTCAAATTTCTTTGTATGTTTCTCATTTGGCTCTATACTTTGGACAAAGAATAGAGTATCATTTATCATTTCTAATTTTACTGATGATACAAATAAGGGTCAAAAGAAAGTTAAGTACTTCTGGTTTTCGACTGTGGCACGTAAAGAGCTTAGAAGTCATAAAAAAAATCACAATTAGACAATGTGTAATATTTCAGATTATAGCTCTAGTAATTGCCCTTAGTCACAGGTAGTGTATACAGAAGCAGTTTATTTGGCTATAGTTTTAAATTGCAGGTAAAATAAGTATGTTTGCCAGTGGGTCATATCAGTGATAAAAATAATTATGGCTAGGGCTTCCCTGGTGGCGCAGTGGTTGAGAATCTGCCTGCTAATGCAGGGAACACGGGTTCGAGCCCTGGTCTGGGAAGATCCCACATGCCACGGAGCAACTGGGCCCGTGAGCCACAACTACTGAGCCTGCGCGTCTGGAGCCTGTGCTCCGCAACAAGAGAGGCCGCGAGAGTGAGAGGCCCGCTCACCGCGATGAAGAGTGGCCCCCGCTTGCCACAACTAGAGAAAGCCCTCGCACAGAAACAAAGACCCAACACAGCCATAAATAAATAAATAAAGCAAACTGTCAACAAGTAAAAATAAACACAATTATAAAAAAAAAAAAAATAATAATAATTATGGCTAGAAACCTGTATCCTGAAAGAGATTTCTAAAAATAATCAATTTCTTTGGAAAAACACTAAAGAATTCTTTGAGAACAGTGAGAATTTTTGTTAATTTCATTGAGATAAATGGTGTTTTAAAAAGCTTATCTTTGTGATAGAACTTAAAGGTAAACATCTTTTAAATACCTTCTCAGTTGTGCCATTTAAAAAAAAGAATAGATGTCAAATTTTAGGAATAGAATAGCAACTGTTTAATGTTGGTAAACATAAATAAAACACCAAAATTTTGACCCCAATGTACTTCTTGAATGAGAGGTTTTCTCTTTTGCTGGTTTTGTCAGAGGTAGCAATAGTAGCTCTACAATGAGAATGCACACAGAAAACAAAACAAAACAAAACAAAAAACCTGAAAAAAGTGCGTTCATTAGAGTAGTTTGAACCAAGCTGTAAAACATCAAAATCAAAACCAATAACCTTTAAACTTGCATTTATCTATCTCATACTGAATAACTAACTAAAACAGTGCCTTTGAAGAAAATGAGAATTGAAATTATATTCTTTTGGTGATCCTTTGCATAAAATGAAATTCCTAAGAAGGCACATTTTATTTAGTTGTCACTTTATTTCACAAATGATTGTCATCAAAAGTTTATATACAGGATAATAGATAATTATCCCTTTTCCTTCAAGCATAATGGCACTTCAAAATTTTAAACTATTTTGGAATGAATTGTGGAATAGGTTTGGTACTCCCCTGCCCTACTTTATTACTTGTGTAGTAATAGGGTCGGAACCTGTGCTAAATGCGTGTGTCATCTCATTCAATTCTTGTATCAACCTTAAGATGCTGGTCCTCATTTCTTGGATGAAGGACTAAAGAGATAGGAAGATTAAGAACTTGCCTAAGGTCACATAATTAGTAATGGCAAAGATTTTAAGTTCTGTGATTCAGATTTGCCTTACCGCGTCTTAAGTCTTACTCATTGAATCTGTTTTATTTGCAAAAGTTTAAGGTACATGGCCAATTAGATAGTCTAATCTGAACACTTTTTTGCTATGAATAATAATTTAATTTAAAAATCCTTAAATTTTTTTTTCTTTTGCTTAAAAAAAACCCCAAAACAACTTGTAACTGCCCTTTGAGGGATCAGTAGATAAAGACTTTTCTGAAGATGCTTTTGATCACATATTACCTACTAAGTGAGCAGTAACTGTATGATGGGGAGTCAGGTAAGTTTGGGTGACACTGTGGGTTTTAGCAGTAGTAAAAATGACCTTGAATAAATATAAATATGTTTCTAAGCCTCACTGTGCTCTTCTATGAAGTGGAAATAGTAATAATACCTATCATATAGGGCTGTTGTAAGGATTAAATGAGGTATAAAGAAATTAATGCACATTGGTGTGCATCATTGTGCCGTTATTTCTCACACAGCTTTAAAGCACTTGACTCTATTTCTTCTTTTTTTTCATTTTAGAAAGCTCTAATTTATTAGTAAACCTTCCCTTCCCTTCCACTGAGCTGAAATCTTCCTTTCTTGAACTGCTGCATTTTATTTTTAGTTTTAAAGTTTGGAGCTTTCCAGAATAAATTTAATCTCAACTTCTATGTAACAATGCTTCAACAATTTTAAGGTCTTTAGTGCCACCTCTTCCTACTTTCATTATCAAGACTAAGTATCTCCATTTCCTTACCATTTTGTTGACTGTCTATCTTAAGGCCTTAATTACTAAGGGTTTGGCTTCATATTATACTAGGAGTAAATTTCTGTAGTAAGTTTTCCATTAGAATCACAGAACCTTAAAATAGAAAGGGGCCTTTTCATCCAACTTCTTACTTAGAGAATTTACCTCTAACATCCTTTACCAGTTATTCCAGTTCTGTTAAACCCTGCAATGGCTAGATCCATCCATTCCATTTTTGACAGCTCTAATGATTAAAAAAAATTCATCTTTTATTGAGCTGAAATTCACCTCCCTGTAATTTCCAGCAGTTGGTACTAGTTTGGCTTTATGAGTCAATACAAAGTAGCCAGGGCAGTTCTTTAGCTAATATTTAGCTATATTGTTTTCTTATAAATCTATTTTTTTCCCAAGATTTTAGCAGCCTGTTGTCATGTGGCAATAGAGCATAGGTGGTAAGAACTTACATTTTTATACTTTTCACTACCCTCTTTTTCTTCTTTCATATTCTCAAATTTTTCAATGACTCTCTTCAAATGTGGTGACCAGAAATGAACAAAATGCACTAGGTGTCATTTGACCAGTGTAGAATATACTGGGATATTTGAATTAAAAAACAAGTTATAGAACAGCATTTGTAGTATGATCCTTTTCTTTAACAAAGAATAAGTGTGTGTGAACATTTATACTGTACGTTAAGAAGTCTGGAATGATAAACACCAAAACGTAAATAGTATTCTTTGTCGAATGGTGGAATTGTGGGTGATCTTTATTTATTTATTTAGGCTTATCTGCATTTTCCAATATTCTACAGCGAACATGTATTGTGTAATGAAAACCTCTAAAGAACCTCTCTTCAGGTTGGTATAAATTTAAAAATGGCAATCTTTATGCTTGGTCTTCCTACTAACGTCGAAGCCACTTAACAGAACTATTAGCCAGCTGTTTCTCTCCAATATATCTGTTTGAATATTATGAGGTATTTTATCCATTGCCTTTCTATATTCACATTGTGTTCTGTTTGTCATTCCTTTGATCTACCCCTGTAGTAGTAAGTCTATAAATTCCAGGAAAATTAGGCTACTTTGTTACAGCTTGTTTCTGATAGCGAACCATTGAGAATGCCTAGTATTGTGCAAATTCTTTCTACCTCCTTCTAATTCTTTTGGGTCTGGATACTTAGATTCATTTAAAGCAGCAGTGTCTCTTATCTCTGTCTTTTTGGAGCTTCAGTAATCTCCTAGCATTATTTATCCTTTCTGGTTTGAAAATGATTCTCACTAGGGATAAGAGCAAAGTAGAAGTTGGAAAGAATCAGATTCTTGGTGTTCTTAGATGTCTTAGGAAATTCTCTTGTGGTCTCAAACCATCCACAGTTTTACTCTGTGAGGGATTAAAGTTACATTAGCTGTCATAGCAGTGAACTTCTATTACTTCCCTCCTTTTTTTCAAACTTAGCTGGAAAGTACATT
This sequence comes from Lipotes vexillifer, assembly GCF_000442215.2. Lineage (NCBI taxonomy): Eukaryota > Metazoa > Chordata > Mammalia > Artiodactyla > Lipotidae > Lipotes > Lipotes vexillifer. The sequence goes on along the minus strand of NW_006792108.1, from coordinate 124,998 downwards.
AGCCTTTTTCTAGGGCAAGTGTACAACTTCACTTTTGTGTTTGTTTTCAGTTTGACCTCTCGCCACCGTCTTTCATCCTTAAAACAATCTGAGCTCATCAGAGCTCATTAGAGTACTCAAATTGAGTTGCTTCCCTCCTTTTCTTCCTTCATATTATATGTGAAATTTCATTTTATTTAACATATCTTTCATGAGACAGCTACAGAGCTTTTTAAAATCTCTCTTTGGCATAACTACCTTTTAATCTAAACAAAAATAATTCCCATTTAAACTGTGTTATTTAAATCATTTCTTTTTTAGTCTAGATTAAGAATTATTTGTACTTTGATAAAGCAGTAAAAAGTTTGTTAATACCTCAAATTTACTTGATTTTCTTAATGCCTCAAAGCGTCGAATACTATGTAAAGTGTATTTAGTAAATTCTTGTTGAACATAAGGAATCCAGTTCAAAAGATTCGCATGTGAAGAAGTCTATCAGTAAGAACTGAGGAAAAAATAATCTTCTTGTTATCAAAGGTATATAAACCAGAGAGCTTATAAATTTTTCAGATTCAGGATTCAGTTCATGAAGTTTTTGGTGATGGATACAAGGAGATAAGAGGCAACTTGGAAGTATTGTAATTTTCACAACTATTTGGGCAATTGTGGTTATTGGGACTCTGATATAAGGTACTCATTTCCAGGGAAACTGTATTAGTTAAGTGGAATAAATCACAAATAGAGCAGTTAAACTGCATGGAAATGTTATATCTATAAAAATAGTCAAGTTGCAAGTGGGTTATCTATTTTAGATAGTAATGGTGTTTGAAGTGGTGATTGCACCATTATGTTCAGGGAGCTGTGTCTGCCAGAGTGAACAGTGCCAGCTGCATGATGGGGAGAGAGGAGAGGGAATTTTGGTATTGACCTCTTTCTCAACTAAAGGGTTTTCAGCTCCCTCTTCAAAACTGTGAGGCTGATGTGTAGCAGGGAATTAGGACAACCAGCTGGTGACTACTCAACCTGTCTGTTTTTACATTGCCCAATTCCTAGTGCATCTCAGTGGTTTCTTACAGTTGCAGATGAGTGAAGTAGGTCTTCACTGACATTAATGCAGAAACTTACAGTATTCAGTAGTGTGCCTATTGACCGTAGCAATTTAACCTCTTGGGTGACAGTAAACACAATTTGATTAGTTTAGTTGTATACTGAAATAATTTACTTAATTATACATTTGAGATAATTTTGGAAAATTCTTTCAAAGAGCCTATTTTAGAACATTTTCCTGAGTATTTAACTAGAAATGGAAGCTGACTATAATTCAAATCATGGGTTAGAAAAGATTAATTTCAACCTGCAGAACCTGAAGCTATTTAACATTTAATGCATTTCAGTGTGTCTTTGGTTTCCATTTTGAACATATTGCAGCATGGTTTTAATTAATTAAAATATGATGAGTTTTGGTTATTCATTATATGTTGATATGAGAGATTATCTTACATTTGAAAAAGCAGGAATTTACACAGAAGACTCATCTGTGTGCCAGTTCTTTCTCTAGTTTGTGATGACATGGTCATGTAAACCATATGGCAGCCAGAGGCACAATGCCAGTTGACAGCCCAATGCATTTTTTTGTGTAACACAGATCTAAGAACTCTTCTTAGAGTCCAGTTTTCTTCTTTTGTGTCAGTAGGACAGCGGGTGAATTCTACATTTGTGTTAAACCTGGGTGAGGCTTGCAACTGTGTGTTTTTTTGAGGGTGAATCAAAATATATGTTCAAAGGATAAATTTTGTTTTCCTCATTTCCTTCTACTGTAATCTCCAAAGTTCACCTCTGAGAGTGTTTCTTATATATAGTGCTTTATTATTTAACAGCATATCTTTACGAATCTGTCTATAAAATGAATTTTGATTCAGTTGTGCTGTAGAATTATTTGGTTTCTATTGTGTTGTGAGAGCAGCTTTATTTAAAGTGGTTAATTACTTCTAGTTAAGTGAGCTGAAACAATTGGCCTAAACTTGTTGCCCTTAAATTGGATCATCTCTTGACTGATGGTTGTAGGCATAAACAGCCAACCTCATTTCTTGCTGCCTGCTTGATATTTCTGTTCCCTGTACCCCATTTCCTCTAACCCTTCCTGCTCAAATTTCTTTTTCTAGAAAGAAAGTCTCTTCTCCACTCTAATTAGTACAGGTTCAACCTGCCTCTAGTTTTTGTGCCAACTGTCCCTCTCCAAGAGTAGCAGATTTTGTGTGAGGAGTAGAGTTGGGGTGGGCTGTGTATAGTGACAAGTAGATTAAGAAGAACAAAAATTGTGGAGTTTACAGAGTTTGCTTTCATCATCTCTAGTTTCCTGCATATCTCAATGTTAATTTCTCCTCACATGTCATGGACTCAGTGTGCTTGTGCCTTTCCTAACCTTACCCCACCACCAACAATTATTTGTGGGTGCTGACAGTTCATACTGAAGTATGATTGACTGGTAAAGGCTTTTAGGAAGAGGAAGCTCTTTTAGTATTTTCATTTAAAGAGGAAACAACACTTTAGGCCAAAATACTAAAGCTTTGGAACTCTAATGGCAGAGTTGATAGAGTGGATTTTTCAGATTTGCAAGAGTGGGTTGGATAAAGGTGGTCATTTATCCTTTCTTCTTACAAGGCTGGTGCTGTAGAAGGGGAAAGGGATTTGATTGGAGACAAGAGAAATAGGATAGCATAGGGCTGGTGCTGGAAAATCCTTTTTTTTTTTTTTTTGCTACTTAATTAGTCCCTAGAACTTTTTATTGGATATCTGTTATATACTGATCTTAGGTATCAGCATATGGTATATATTTTGCCTATTTCCAGAAATTATTCCTAAGATGTTTTTATTTGTTATAACAAAGATATAGAATAGAATTGTATAAGAGCTTTAATATCTAATGTGGTTTTAGATTCAAATTCTTCCACATCCATTTTCTTGTTATTAAAAAAATTCATGTTGTAAGTTTACTCAATATGTAGGTTTTTTCATAAACGAATGTTTCACTACTGGGGAGGTGTTTGAAGTTCTGTCCCCTGGATCCCAATTAGCATTCTTCCACACTAAAGTTTTCTTTTCTTTTTTTTTTCCCCCCCAAATTAGTATTTAGCCACTTAGAATCCTTGTTTGATACCTCCAGTTACTAATCTGCATTTGAAATGTTTCATGTAGCATATAAATATGCTAAATTTAGTATCTTATGTTTTGAGTATACTAAAAAACTGCTGTATTTACTTAGAGAATTATCCCTGTTTTGTATAGATATGTTACTTCTAGTATGGAGGCATGGGAGTGAGTGGGAATTTGTGGGGAGCTGCAGGAATTATGCAGAGATGTTCTTTGGCATCATAAACTCCATTGTGGTGGAGTAGCCTAGAACAGAGTTGCTTCCTGTTGGCTTGCTTTGGCTAGTGACCAGAGTGGTCTGTTACTCTGAATTTCATAGAAACTTTGGAGACATAATGGAGAAGGTGAAGAATTACAAACAAGTACCTGTAGAATAATGGGAGAATATTTAACAAAGAGTTAATACAGTGTGATATGTGCTGTAATGGAAGTATCAAACAATGCTACAGGAATG
>NW_006792108.1:110719-121024 GCF_000442215.2 Lipotes vexillifer | reverse complement strand
AGGAATGCCAGCAGCAAGGAGGAGATACCTTTAGTCTGTTTGGAGGAATAGTCAGGGGAAACTTCAGAGAGGAGGTGATTCTTGAATCTTGTTGAATGAGTAGGAGTTTGTCAGGTTGACAATTTGCAGGAAGGGTGTTTTAGGCAAAAGGAACAATATATTTAATAATTGTGTGTGAAAATGTAGAATATATATAATATGGGGTATTAGAAGTAGTTTGTCATAGAGCATGGATATGAGGTAAGTCTGGAGATTGAAGTACTTGTGTGCTGCCCTTACGAGTTTGAATTTTAATCTGAAGGCCATGGAGATCCATTGACTTTTTATTTCAAATTTTGATATGTTACTTATTCATTTATGATAATAGCATGACTGTGTTTCAGAAAATTGAGTAGAAGAGTAAAAATCATTCCAATCCTATTGCTAAAATAACTTTTTCCTATGTTTAATGTAGTTGCTGTTAGAGCGTACAGTTTGAATCCTGAATTTTTTGCTTAGTAATATATCAAACTTCTTCAGTGTTATTCCAAAGTCTTCATAATCATATTTTTAATCACACCATAGTATTCCATTTAATGCAGAATTTTCATAGACCTCTTCCATCAAAATCACTCCTGGTCGTTTGTTAAAAATATGCATTTCCTATTCCCATCTCAGACTTACTAGGTCAGAATTTTGGGGTATAAGTTCTGGTAATATGCATTTTACAAGCTTCCCTAGTTTAATTGCTGTGTACTCTGTAAAGTGTGAGAACCACTGATCTGGTGATGTATATACCATTACTTAAACATTCCCTTAATACTCGATACTTGGATATTTTAACTTACTTGTTATTATTATAAGTAATATTTTGATAAACATTGTTATACAAATCATCTTTTCCATAAAATTATATTCTTAATATACATTTCTAGAAGTGGAATCACTATTCTGAAAGGTATTTATTATTAACTCCATATTTATATATGGGGTAAAAGAGCAGAAAAATTGAATAACTTGCCCAAAGTTACAAAGCTAGTAAGTGACAGATCCAAGATTTAGATTCAGGTCTTTCTGATCCCAGAGATGTTTTTATTGTGCCATGTTGCTTCCTTGTTCCATAGGGACCAATGTATGTCCTTGGTTAAAATATGAAAATGCCAATATGATTCCAGTATATAAATAGAAAGTACATTTTCTACAAAATTATATAGTAACGTATTTCAGATCTTGCATAGTTCTCATTATTTTTGCTTTTGCTCATCATACAGTTTCACATTATAGGCAGTATTTTGCTTTACATTTGTTTCTTTTTTTTTATTTACCAAGTTTAAAAATTTTTTTAAATTTATTTTTATTTTTTTGGCTGTGCTGTGTGGCATGCGGGATCTTAGTTCCCCCACCAGGGATTGAACCCGCGACCCCTGCAGTGGAAGTGCGGAGTCTTAAACACTGGGCCTCCAGGGAAGTCCTACATTTGTTTCCTGATGACATGTAAACAGTAAACTGAATTCAATGTTAAGTTAGTTAAAGACGTTTTAAAATATTTCTTTGTCAGTCATCATTTTCACCTTAAACAGGGTGGAATTGTTTTATCCAAAATTTCTTAGGCACTTGATGTTATATAACTTCTGTTGTCTTCAAAGGTGGTCTAATAACTTGTCAGATGGGTGTGATTCAGATGGGTGTGATTTATATCTCCTTATTTCTTCCCTCTTACAAAAGGAGGAAAATAAAGTGTTCACCATAGTTCTCACTCAATAAACTTTATAATTTATCTCTTTCAAGCTGATAAATCTGAGCTCATAGTTCTTAACTAAGCTCATTAACAACTCAGGTACCTCATCAAATCTAGTGTTAGGCTGTGTAGAAAAACCAAGGAACCAAGGCAGTTAGGACCTTCACCTCCTCCCTTTCTGTGCACCTCTGTCCCTTTTCAGAGCCTTTCTTTCTGTCTTTGTTATGAGGCATTCTTTGGCTTCTTTTATCTGGAACTCAGAACTCTCATTCAGTTTTACCCTGTACCAAAAAAAGTTTCCTATATTACATTTTATTCCTTCATGTCTTAGATCTCCATTTTCAAAAACGGCAAATGGGGGCTTCCCTGGTGGTGCAGTCGTTGAGAGTCCACCTGCCGATGTAGGGGACGGTTCCTGCCCCAGTCCGGGAAGATCCCACATGCCGCGGAGCGGCTGGGCCCTTGGGCAATGGCCACTGAGCCTGCGCGTCTGGAGCCTGTGCTCCACAACGGGAGAGGCCACAACAGTGAGAGGCCCGCGTACCGCAAAAAACAAACAAACAAACAAACAAAAAAACTCAGCAAATGGCATAGTAAAAAGAAGCAGCAAGATGTAATAATGGAAAAAGTCTGAATCTTGGGATTGAATGAAAACTGCCATTGAATGGATTTTTGGCCCTTGGCAAGTTATTCCACTTCTTTGGGCTTCAATCTCCTTATTTATAAAGTGGAAATGATAATACCTGTCTTGTAGAGTTGTAAGAAGTAGAGATAATTTATATAAAGTACCTAGCACAGTGCCTGTCACGTAGGAGGACTCAAATGCATGCTTCTGTTATGATTATTATTATTACTAGGACATTAATGTCTGTGCAAGGAATAATTGTATAGATTCAGAGTATCTTTATTTCAATGGGAACTCTGGGGTATTTGCATTTTAATAGGCAACTTCTTTAGGGACATTGTCTTAGCCTAAATCGTTAATGGTATAGGCACCAAGACAGGCCATTGGGGATGATGATTTGTCCAGTCTTCCTCACTGCAGAGATAGGGATTACTTTTTCATGCCTACTTTTAGGAGTGGTTCTGGTTACCAAAGATTTAGCCTTTATTCTTATCTTCTACATTCCTCACAAAGCTGATTTGAACAGAAAGAAATTGTGTTCTGTTGGAGTTGTAAGGGCTCTGCTATAATCCGTGTAGTTAATGGGTTCCTAATAAGCCTATCATTAATATTTTCCTTATCTTTCTTTTTAAAGCATTATTCATTGACAAATATTTTGAGAGTGTGTACTGTGTATTTACCATGATGATGGTGCTTTGGAGGATAGAAAACAGACTTCTCTTTAGGCCCTTACAAAAATTGCACAAATAGGATGATAGCTAACTATATAGTAGTGTCTAATTTTACTAGGGTCTGAAAGCTCATAAATTCAACTTTTTCTTTGGCTTAGTCCAGTGTCAACATTTGGCTCTCATCTTCCACTGCATACCAGTATATGATCTGAATCTGATCATAAATCGGGTTTAAGTAATTCTTTAACAGCTGAAGATAGAACTGTATACTCTCAAATATTTTTCTTTAAAAAAATTAAAAAAATAATCACATACTAGAGGAAAACCTGGAAGTACAAGGCAAAGAAGTTTCTTTTCCTGGACCATTTGAGAGTAAGTTGCCAACCTAATGTACTAGCACCCCAGAATACCTTAGTTTGTATTTAGTTATTTCCTAAAGACAAGGATATTTCCCAATATAACTACAGTACATCCACTAAAATCAGGAAATAACCACCAGACCCCACTCAGGTTTTGGCAGGTGTGCCAGTGGTATGCATCATTAGGATCCAGTTCAAAATCACCCATTACATTTAGTTGTCATACCTCTTTAAACTTCTTTGGTATGCTACAGTTTCTCAGTCTTACCTTGACTTTTATGACCTTGACACTTTTCAAAGACTATGGGCCAGTTATTTTGTAAAATGCCCCTCATTTGGGCTTTCCTGATGTTTTCTCATGCATTTTGATAGGAATATCACAGAGGGGATGCTGTGTTCTTTTCATTGCATCCTATCAGATGGCATGTGATTTTGATTTTGTCCTATTTCTGATAATGGTCTCTTTAATCACTTGCTTTTACTAGTGTCTGTCAGACTTCCCTGTATACAATTACTCTTTTTCCATTTGTAAAAACTATTTTGTGGGGAAGTACATTTAAGCTATGTGAATATCCCATTCCTCATCAAACTTTCTCTTATTTATTTATTTATTTATTTATTTATTTTTTTCGGTATGCGGGCCTCTCATCGCTGCGGCCTCTCCTGCCGCGGAGCACAGGCTCTGGACACGCAGGCTCAGCGGCCATGGCTCACGGGCTCAGCCGCTCCGCAGCACGTGGGACCCTCCCGGACCAGGGCACGAACCCACGTCCCCTGCATCGGCAGGCGAACTCCCAACCACTGTGCCACCAGGGAAGCCCTTCATTTATTTATTTATAGGCATACCTCAGAGGTACTGTGGGTTCAGTTCCAGATCACTACAATAAAGCAAGTCACATGAATTTTTTGGTTTCCCAATGCATATAAAAGTTATGTTTACACTATACTATACTATAGTCTATTAAATATGCAATAGCATTGTGTCTAAAAAACAAGGTACACACCTTAATAAAAAAATACTTTATTGTTAAAAATGCTAAGCAACATCTGAGCCTTCAGTGAATTGTAATCTTTTTTGCTGGTGGAGGGTCTTCCTTCGATGTTCATAACTGCTGACTGATGAGGGTGGTGGTTGCTGAAGGTTGGGATGGCTATGGCAACTTCTTAAAATAAGAAAATGAAGTTTGCCATCTCAATTGACACTTTCATGAATGGTTTCTGTACCATGTAATGCTATTTTGTATTTTACCCACAAAAGAGCTTCTTTCAAAACTAGAGTTAATCCTCTCAAAACCTGTTGCTGCTTTAGCAGCTAAGTTTGTGTAATATTCTAAATCCTTTGTTGCTTCCATCTCAAGCAACTACTTTCTTTGCCATTCCATAAGAAGCAATTTCTCATCTGTTCAAGGTCTATCAGGAGTTTGCAGCAATTCAGTCACATCTTCAGTTTCTACTTCCATCTCTAGTTCTCTTGCCATTTCCACCACATCTGCAGTTAATTCCCTCACTAAAGTCTTGAACTCTTCAGTAATCCATAAGGCTTGGAATCAACTTCTTCCAAATTCCTGTTCCTGTTGATCTTTTAACTTCTTCCCATGAATCATGAATGTTCTTAATGGCATCCAGAAGGGTGAATCCTTTCCAGAAGGTTTTCAATTGACTTTGTCCAGATTCATCAGAGGAATCATTATCTGTGGCAGCTATAGCCTTATGAAATATGTTTTTTAAATAATGACTTGAAAGTTGAAATTACTCCTTGATCTGTGGACTGAAGAATGGACATTGTGTTAGCAGCTGTGAAAATAATATTACTCTCATTGTACATCTCCATCATAGTTTTTAGGTGACCAGGTGCATTGTCATTGAGCAGTAATATTTGGAGAGGAATATTTTTTTCCTGAGCAATAGTGGGCTTAAAATATTCAGTAAACCATGTTGTAAACAGATATGCTGTCATCCAGTCTTGTTGCATTTATAGAGCATAGACAGAGTAGATATAGCATAAATCTTAAGGGCCCTAGGATTTTTTGGAATGGTAAATGAGCATTGGTTTCAATTTATTTTTGTTTAATTAATTTTAAAAATTGAAGTATAGTTGATTTACAATTGGCTTAAATTTAAAGTCACCAGCTACCTTAGCTCCTAACAGGCTGACAGGAGACTCAGGCTGTCCTTTGAAGCCAGATGTTGACTTCTCCTCTCTAGCTATGAAAGTCTTAGATGGAATTGTCTTCTAATGGAAGGCTGTTCTGTCTACATTGAAAAATCTGTTGTTTAGTGTAGCCACGTTCATTAGTTATTTTAGTTAGATCTTCTGGATAACTGGCTACAGCTTCTACATTAGCACTTTCTGCTTCATCTTGCACTTTTATGTGATGGAGATGGCCTCTTTCCTTAAACTTCATGAACCAACCTCTGCTGGCTTCAGACTTTTCTTCTGCAACTTTCTCACGTCTTCCTCAGACTTCATTTGCTCTGGATTTGGCTTTGGCTTAAGGGAATGTTGTGGCTCATTTGATCTTCTATCCAGACCCCTAAAACTTTCTTATCAGTGATAAGGCTGTTTTGCTGTCTTATCATTTGTGTGTTCATTGGAGTGGAACTTTAAATTTCCTTCAAGAATTATTTTTTGCATTCACAACTTGGCTAGCTGTTTGGTGCAAGATGCCTAGCTTTCAGCCTGTCTCAGCTTTTAATTTTTTTTTGCGGTACGTGGGCCTCTCACTGCCGTGGCCTCTCCTGTCGTAGAGCACAGGCTCCAGACACGCAGGCCCAGTGGCCACAGCCCACGGGCCAAGACGCTCCGCGGCACACGGGATCCTCCCGGACCGGGGCACGAACCTGCGTCCCTGGCATTGGCAGGCAGACTCCCAACCACTGCACCACCAGGGAAGCCCCTGTCTCAGCTTTTGACATATCTTCTTCACTAAGCTTAATCATTTCTAGCTTTTGATTTAAAGTAAGAGATGACTGAGTCTTCCTTTCACTTGAACACTTAGAGGCCATTGTAGGGTTATTGATTGGCCTAATTTCAGTATTGTTGTGTCTCAGAATAGGGAACACCGAGGAGAGGGAGAGAGACAGGAATGGCCAGTCAGTGAAGCAGTCAGGACATACACAACATTTATCTAAGTTCGCTATCTTATATGGGCATGGTTCATGGCACCTCGAAACAATTTTTTTTTTAACATCTTTGTTGGAGTAAAATTGCTTTACAATGGTGTGTTAGCTTCTGCTTTATGACATAGTGAATCAGCTATATGTTTACATATATGCCCATATCTCCTCGCTATCGCGTCTCCCTCCCACCCTCCCTATCCCAACCCTCTAGGTGGTCACAAAGCATGAAGCTGATCTCCCTGTGCTATGCGGCTGCTTCCCACTAGCTATCTGTTTTATATTTGGTAGTGTATATGTGTCCATGCCACTCTATCACTTCGTCCCAGCTTACCCTTCCCCTCCCCATGTCCTCAAGTCCATTCTCTACATCTGTGTCTTTATTCCTGTCCTGCCCTTAGGTTCTTCAGAACCATTTTTATTTTTTAGATTCCGTATATATGTGTTAGCATATGGTATTTGTTTTTCTCTTTCTGACTTACTTCACTCTGTATGACAGTCTCTAGGTCAATCCACCTCACTACAAATAACTCAATTTCGTTTCTTTTTATGGCTGAGTAATATTCCATTGTATATATGTGCCACATCTTCTTTATCCATTCTTCATCTGTTGATGGACACTTAGGTTGCTTCCATGTCCTGGCTATTGTAAATAGAGCTGCAATGAACATTGTGGTACATGACTCTTCTTCAATTATGGTTTTCTCAGGGTATATGCCCAGTTGTAGGATTGTTGGGTCCTATGGCAGTTCTATTTTTAGTTTTCTAAGGAACCTCCACACTGTTCTCCATAGTGGCTGTATCACTTTACATTCCCACCAGTAGTGCAAGAGGGTCCACTTATCCCCACACCCTCTCCAGCATTTATTGTTTGTAGAATTTTTGATGATGGCCATTCTAACTGCTGTGAGGTGATACCTTATTGTAGTTTTTTTTTTTTTTCTTGCGGTACGTGGGCCTGTCACTGTTGTGGCCTCTCCCGTTGTGGAGCACAGGCTCCGGGAGCGCAGGCTAAGTGGCCATGGCTCACAGGCCCAGCCGCTCCACGGAATGTGGGATCTTCCCGGACCGGGGCACGAACCCGTGTCCCCTGCATCGGCAGGTGGACTCTCAACCACTGCGCCACCAGGGAAGCCCCTCATTGTAGTTTTGATTTGCATTTCTCTAATGATTACTGATGTTGAGCATCCTTTCATGTGTCTGTTGGAAATCTGTATATATTCTTTGGACAAATGTCTGTTTAGGTCTTCTGGCCATTTTTGGACTGGGTTGTTTGTTTTTTTGCTATTGAGCTGCATGAGCCGCTTGTAAATTTCAGCAATTATCCTTTGTCAGTTGCTTCATTTGCAAATATTTTCTCCCATTCTGAGGATTGTCTTTTCCTCTTGTTTCCTTTGCTGTGCAAAAGCTTTGCAGTTTCATTAGGTCTCACTTGTTTGTTTTTGTTTTTATTTCCCTTTCTCTAGGAGGTGGGTCAAAAAGGATCTTGCTGTGATTTATGTCATAGAGTGTTCTGCCTATGTATTCCTCTAAGAGTTTTATAGTGTCTGGCCTTACATTTAGGTCTTTAATCCATTTTGAGTTTATTTTTGTGTATGGTGTTAGGGAGTGTTCTAATTTCATTCTTTTACATGTATCTGTCCAGTTTCCCCAGTACCACTTATTGAAGAGACTGTTTTTTCTCCTTTGTATATTCTTGCCTCCTTTATCAAAAATAAGGTGACCCTAGGTGTGTGGGTTTATCTCTGGGCTTTCTATCCTGTTCCATTGACCTATATTTCTGTTTTTGTGCCACTACCATACTGTCTTGATTTCTGTAGCTTTGTAGTATAGTCTGAAGTCCAGGAGCCTGATTCCTCCAGCTCCGTTTTTCTTTCTCAGATTGCTTTGGTTAATTGGGGTCTTTTGTGTTTCCATACAAATTGTGAACATTTTTGTTCTAGTTCTGTGAAAAATGTCATTGGTAGTTTGATAGGGCTTGCATTGAATCTGCAGATTGCTGTGGGTAGTATAGTCATCTTCACAATGTTGATTCTTCCAATCCAGCACATGATATATCTCTCCATCTGTTTGTATCATCTTTAATTACTTTCATCAGTGTCTTACAGTTTTCTGCATACAGGTCTTTTGTCTCCTTAGGTAGGTTCATTCCTAGGTATTTTATTCTCCTTGTTGCAATGGTAAATGGAGTGTTTCCTTAATTTCTCTTTCAGGTTTTTCATCATTAGTGTATAGAAATGCAAGAGATTTTTCTGCATTAGTTTGTATCCTGGTAGTTTACCAAATTCATTGATTAGCTCAACTGGTTTTCTGGTAGCATCTTTAGGATTCTCTATGTATAGTATCATGTCATTGCAAACAGTGACAGCTTTACTTCTTCTTTGATTTGGATTCCTTTTACTTCTTTTTCTTCTCTGATTGCTGTGGCTAAAACTTCCAAATCTATCTTGAATAATAGCGGTGAGAGTGGACAACCTTGTCATGTTCCTGATCTTAGAGGAAATGGTTTCAGTTTTTCACCATTGAGAACAATGTCAGTTGTGAGTTTGTCATATATGGCCTTTATTATGTTGAGGTAAGTTCCCCTTATGCCTGCTTTCTGGAGGGTTTTTATCATAAATGGGTGTTGAATTTTGTCGAAAGCTTTGTCTGCATCTATTGAGATCATATGGTTTTTATTCTTTAATTTGTTAATATGGTGTATCACATTGATTGATTTGCATATATTGAAGAATCCTTGCATTCCTGGGATAAACCCCACTTGATCATGGTGTATGATCCCTTTATGTGCTGTTGGATTCTGTTTACTAGTATTTTGTTGAGATTTTTACATCTATGTTCATCAAGTGATATTGGCCTGTAGTTTTCTTTCTTTGTGACATCCTTGTCTGGTTTTGGTATCAGGGTGATGGTGGCCTTGTAGAATGAGTTTGGGAGTGTCCCTCTGCTATATTTTGAAAGAGTTAGAGAAGGATAGGTGTTAGCTCTTCTCTTAATGTTTGATAGAATTCGCCTGTGAAGCCATCTGGTCCTGGGCTTTTGTTTGTTGGAAGATTTTTAATAACAGTCTCAATTTCAGTGCCTGTGATTGGTCTGTTTATATTTTCTATTTCCTCCTGGTTCAGTCTTGGAAGGTTGTGCTTTTCTAAGAATTTCTCCATTTCTTCCAGGTTGTCCATTTTATTGGCGTATAGTTGCTTGTAGTAATCTCTCATGATCCTTTGTATTTCTGCAGTGTCAGTGGTTACTTCTTTTTCATTTCTAATTCTACTGGTTTGAGTCGTCTAATTTTTTCTTGATGAATCTGGCTAATGGTTTGTCCATTTTTTTGGCGTATAGTTGCTTGTAGTAATCTCTCATGATCCTTTGTATTTCTGCAGTGTCAGTGGTTACTTCTTTTTCATTTCTAATTCTACTGGTTTGAGTCGTCTAATTTTTTCTTGATGAATCTGGCTAATGGGTTATCCATTTTGTTTATCTTCTCAAAGAACCAGCTTTTAGTTTTATTGATGTTTGCTATTGTTTCCTTCATTTCTTTTTCATTTATTTCTGATCTGATCTTTATGATTTCTCTCCTTCTGCTAACTTCGGGGTTTTTTTGTTCTCATTACTCTAATTGCTTTAGGTGTAAGGTTAGGTTGTTTATTTGAGATGTTTCTTGTTTCTTAAGGTAGGATTGTATTGCTATAATCTTCCCTCTTAGAACTGCTTTTGTTGTATCCCATAGGATTTGGGTCATCGTGTTTTCATTGTCATTTGTTTCTAGGTATTTTTTGATTTCCTCTTTGATTTCTTCAGTGATCTCTTGGTTATTTA
>NW_006792108.1:102503-110709 GCF_000442215.2 Lipotes vexillifer | reverse complement strand
TTCGCGGGCCTCTCACTGTTGTGGCCTCTCTTGTTGCGGAGCACAGGCTCCGGACGCGCAGGCTCAGCGGCCATGGCTCACGGGCCCAGCCGCTCCTCGGCATGTGGGATCTTCCTGGACCGGGGCCCGAACCCACGTCCCCGGCATCGACAGGCGGACTTTCAACCACTGTGCCACCAGGGAAGCCCTCCTCTTTGATTTCTACAATGATCTCTTGGTTATTAAGTAGTGTATTGTTTAACCTCCATGTGTTTGCATTTTTTACAGAATTTTCCCTGTAATTGATATCTAGTCTCATAGCATTGTGGTCAGAAAAGATACTTGGTACAATTTCAATTTTCTTAAATTTACCAAGGCTTGATTTGTTACCCAAGGCATGATCTATCTTGGGGAATGTTCCATGAGCACTTGAGAAGAAAGTGTATTCTGTTGTTTTTGGATGGAATGTCCTATAAATATCAATTAAGTCTATCTTGTTTAGTGTATCATTTAAAGCATGTGTTTCCTTATTTATTTTCATTTTGGATGATCTGTCCATTGGTGAAAGTGGGGTGTTAAAGTCCCCTACTATGATTGTGTTACTGTCAATTTCCCCTTTAATGGCTGTTAGCATTTGCCTTATGTTTTGAGATGCTCCTATGTTGGGTGCATAAATATTTACAAATGTTATATCTTCTTCTTGGATTGATCTCTTGATTATTATGTAGTGTCTTTCTTTGTCTCTTGTAATGGTCTTTATTTTACAATCTATTTTATCTAATATGAGAAAATATCCAGCTTTCTACTCCAGCTTTCTTTTGATTTCCATTTGCATGGAATATCTTTTTACATCCCCTCACTTTCAGTATGTGTCCCTCGGTCTGAAGTGAGTCTCTTGTAGACAATGTATATATGGGTCTTGTTTTTGTATCCATTCAGCCAGTGTGTCTTTTGGTTGGAGCATTTAATCCATTTACATTTAAGGTAATTGTCGATATGTATGTTCCTAGTACCATTTTCTTGATTGATTTGGGTTTGTTATTATAGGTCTTTTCCTTCTCTTGTGTTTCCTGCTTAGAGAAGTTCCTTTAGCATTTGTTGTAAATCTGGTTGGTGGTGCTGAATTCTCTTAGCTTTTGCTTCTCTGTAAAGGTTTTAATGTCTCCGTCATATCTGAATGGGATCCTTGGTGGGTAGAGTAATCTTGGTTGTAGGTTTTTCCCTTTCATCACTTTAAATATGTCCTGCCACTCCCTTCTGGCTTGCAGAGTTTCTGCTGAAAAATGAGCTGTTAACCTTATGGGGATTCCCTTCTATGTTATTTGTTGTTTTGCCCTTGCTGCTTTTAATATATTTTCTTTGTATGTAATTTTTGATAGTTTGATTAATATGTGTCTTGGCATGTTTCTCTTTGGATTTATCCTGTATGGGACTCTCTGCACTTCCTAGACTTGATTAACTATTTCCTTTCCCATATTAGGGAAGTTTTCAACTCTTATCTCTTCAAATATTTTCTCAGTCCCTTTCTTTTTCTCTCCTTCTTCTGGTACCCCTATAATTCGAATGTTGGTGGGGTTAATGTTGTCTTAGAGGTTTCTGAGACTGTCCTCAATTCTTTTCATTCTTTTTTCTTTATTCTGCTCTGCAGTAGTTATTTCCACTATTTTATCTTCCAGGTCACTTATCCGTTCTTCTGCCTCTGTTTTTCTGCTATTGTTTTCTTATAGAGAATTTTTAATTTCATTTATTGAGTTGTTCATCATTGTTTGTTTGTTCTTTAGTTCTTCTAGGTCCTTGTAAAACGTTTCTTGTATTTTCTCCATTCTTTTTCCAAGATTTTGGATCATCTTTAGTATCTTTACTCTGAATTCTTTTTCAGGTAGACTGCCTATTTCCTCTTCATTTGTTTGATCTGCTGGATTTTTACCTTGCTCCTTCATATGCTGTGTGTTTCTGTGTCTTCTCATTTTGCTTCACTTACTGTGTTTGGGGTCTCCTTTTCGCAGGCTGCAGGTTTGTAGTTCCCGTTGTTTTTGGTGTCGGCCCCCAGTGGCTAAGGTTGGTTCAGTGGGTTGTGTAGGCTTCCTGGTGGAGAGGTCTAGTGCCTGTGTTCTGGTGGGTGAGGCTGGATCTTGTCTTTCTGGTGGGCAGGTCTGCATCCGGTGGTGTGTGGTGTCTGTGACCTTATTATGATTTGAGGCAGCCTCTGTGTTAATGGATGGGGTTGTGTTCCTGTCTTGCTAGTTGTTTGGCATAGGGTGTCCACAACTGGAGCTTGCTGGTCATTGAGTGGAGCTGGGCCTTAGTGTTGAGATGGAGATCTCTGCGAGAGCTTTCGCCGTTTGATATCATGTGGAGCTGGGAGGTCACTGGTCGACCAATGTCCTGAACTTGGCTCTCCCACCTCAGAGGCACAGGCCTGATGCCTGGCTGGAGCACCAAGAACCTGTCAGCCACATGGCTCAGAAAACAATGCAGAAAAAAAGAAAGAAAGAGAGAAAAAAAGAATAAATTTATTAAAATAAAAATAATTATTAAAAATAAAAAAATTAAAGTTATAAAAAAAGAAAAAAAAAGAAAGAAAGAAAGAAGGAAGAGAGCATCCAAACCAAAAAACAAATCCACCAATGAGAACAATCACTAAAAACTATACTTAAAAAAAACGGAAAGAAAACGGACAGAGCGAATCCTAGGACAAATGGTGAAAGCAAAGCTTTTCAGACAAAATCACACAAAGGAGCATGCACATTAACACTCGCAAAAAGAGAAAAAAGAAGAAATAATATATCTCATTGCTCCCACCGTCCACTGCCTCAATTTTGGGATGGTTCGTTGTCTCTTCAAGTATTCCACAGATGCAGGGTAGGTCAAGTTGATTGTGGAGATTTAATCCGCAGCTCCTGATGCTGCTGGGAGAGATTTCCCTTTCTCTTCTTTGTTTGCACAGCTCCTGGGGTTCAGCTTTGGATTTGGACCCGCCTCTTCCTGTAGGTCGCCTGAGGGCGTCTGTTCTTCGCTCATACAGGACGGGGTTAAAGGGGCAGCTGATTCGAGGGCTCTGGCTCACTCAGTCCGGGGGAGAGGGAGGGGTATGGATGTGGGGCGAGCCTTCGGCGGAGGCGGCAGAGGCCGGCGTGACCTTGCACCAGCCTGAGGTGCGCCGTGTGTTCTCCTGGGAAGTTGTCCCTGGATTATGGGTTCCTTGCAGTGGCGGGCTGCACAGGCTCCTGGGAGGGGAGGTGTGGAGAGTGACCTGTGCTTGCACGCAGCTGCTTGGTGGCGGCAGCAGCAGCCTTAGCGTCTCATGCCCATCTCTGGGGTCCGTGCTGATAGCCGCGGCTCGTGCTTGTCTCTGGAGCTCATTTAAGCGGTGCTCTTAATCCCCTCTCCTCGCACACCAGGAAATAAAGAGGGAAGAAAAAGTCTCTTGCCTCTTCGGCAGGTCCAGACTTTTTCCCGGACTCCCTCCCGGCTAGCCGTGGCGCACTAGCGCCTTCAGGCTGTGTTCACACAGCCAACCCCAGTTCTCTCCCTGGGATCCGACAGAAGCCCGAGCCTCAGCTCCCAGCCCCCGCGCATCCCGGCGGGTGAGCAGAGAAGCCTCTCAGGCTGGTGAGTGCCGGTCAGCACCGATCTTCTGTGCGGGAATCGCTCTGCTTTGCCCTCCGCACCCCTGTTGCTGTGCTCTCCTCCGTGGCTCCGAAGCTCCCCCCCCCGCCCCACCCGCTTGCCGTCTCCACCTCACAGCTCCCTCCTAGTGGTGCAGGTCCTGTCTCTATTCTTTTGTCTCTGGTTTTTCTTTTTTCTTTGGCCCTACCCAGGTACGTGGGGAGTTTCTTGCCTTTTGGGCTGTCTGAGGTCTTCTGCCAGCGTTCAGTAGGTGTTCTGTAGGAGTTGTTCCACATGTAGTGTATGATGTATATGTGGGGAGGAAGGTGATCCCCACGTCTTACTCCTCTGCCATCTTGAATGTCTCCCTCCCTCGAAACAATTATTGATACTATAGTAGCATCAAAGATCACTGATCATAGATCACCATAACAAATATAATAACAATGAAAAAGCTTGAAATATTGCAAGAATTACAAAAATGTGGCACAGAGAGATGAATTGAGCAAATGCTGTTGGAAAAATGGCACTGGTAGACTTGCTTGACACAGGGTTGCCACAAAACTTCAATTTGTAAAAAATCTAGTGTCTGCGAAGTGAAATAAAGTGAAGTACAATAGAACGAGGTATGCCTGTAAATACGTATGGACTCATGGTTTATTATTTTATTGCATGGGTTATAATGCATTATTGACATTATTAATTTTGATACTTAAATTGTCCCAAACTTAGCCAGTACAGGTCCTTTCAGGCTGACTTCTTTTCATCATTTCCTTGCTTTTGCCATCATAAAATGTTAGAAGACTTATCTTTCTCTGCCTCAGTCCTGAACCAACCATTTCTCCAAGGAGCTATGGTTCCTTTTATTGGAAAATGGTAATTAGAAGCTAAGATTTTTGGGTGCTAGGTATGCTCATTGCTTTTGGCGTGTCACCTATCTCAGATTATCTCCACAAGGGAGTAAAAAAAAATATTCACATACAAAGATACACATATTAACATCTGTATCTATATTTTTTGTAACCCATAAGTTTACAATGATATGCCTAATTATTCCAAGTCCACAGGCAGGATTCATTTTAGTTTCTCCCTTCCTATATTTGTAACTTACATTTTCAGTAGTGGAAAACTTAGCTTCACTTCGCTTTAGTACATATACTTATTTGATAAATTCCCCTGTATGTAACAAATCCTTCTCTCTACTGCCTACCCTCTCTGTGTCATTGTCTTCCTTGCCCCACTCAGGCTCTGCCACCATGTTAGGCTGTCTCCTACACAGAAACGCTCTTGCCCTTTTCAGGCTCTGACTCCTTATGCCAGTTGGCATCTACAGAGGGATACCTTTTTAATTTTTCTTAGGGCCTAATCCCCCTGCACTGGGTGTGACCCTTGTATGTAAATACAGTCTTTACCCTGTTTGGACTCTGACACCCCACATCAGGATGTTCCCCTCTGCCACTACTACATGGACACCCTTTTCACCCTATTTGGGCTCTGACCCTCTCACATCATCCACTCCTGTATGAAGATGCCTTCTCCAGCTTGCTTAAGCTCTGACACTCCAGTATGGTGTCAGCTGTCCCCAATCGCATCATCCTTCTCCCCTGGCTTGGGCTCTATCCCTTCACTGTAGGCCATTGTGGCTTCCCACTTTCTTCTGGTGTGGATGCCTCCTTTTCTCTGCCCTACTTAATGGCTCTAAGGACTGAATTGTTCAGGAAGAGAAGGGAAATGTTGAGGAAGAAAAAGAGGAGAGTGGAAGAGGAGAGTAATGTAATGCTCTTTTTTAAAAAATCAGTGATGATGACACTATTACTACTACTGCTACTACTATTACTAATCTCTCCAAGTCAGCAGTGCATGTAGTCTTGTTTTGGAAGAAAATCAGGCTATTGGCATTTAAGAATTCTAGGTAACATGGAGATTATGACCAAAGCTTGAGTACTGTGTGGCAGTTCTTTGTACACTATTTCTCCCTGCATTTTGGAGGACAGATGATGATAATTTGTTAGGCTGGTCAGCACTTTGCATTTTTTATGAGCTTTTCTTTCATGTATATTGTTGTGGATATGTAGTAGGCGTCCAGATTGACTGAGAGACAGAAAATCGTTATGTATTTTTTGCTCTGTTTAGCTGAAACTCTTTTTCATAATTGTCAGCGAAGTGCATTCTCAAGAATTTCAGTAAGATGATGATAATGCAGAAAAAAAGTTATAAAAGCACTGAGATAGAAACTGTCATTCTGTGAGGGAGTTGAATTTGCAGAATTTGATAGAGATAAGGATTTTAGCAAGTAGGTTTTTCTATTTTTTCTTTTTGTTACTTTTTATTGAAGTATGGATGCTTTACAATGTTGTGTTAGCCTCCACTGCACAACAAAATGAATCAGCCATACACTTACAGATATCCCCTCCCTTCTGGACTTCTGTCCCATTTAGGTTACCACAGTGCATTAAGTAGGTTCCCTGTGAAGTAGGTTTTTCTTGTTATATGATATTCCCACTATGATTTTCAAGATGTAACAAAAACATTATATTAGGAAATTGACCAAGTATATTTTAACATATGGTAAATCTGCACAGGTCTTATAAAAATGATTATTGCTGCAAATGAACCAAGAGAGTAGGTAATTTATACTGGGGATCTCTCAGACTTTAAATTATTATCAGGATTCTGTAATTCCTTGAAACATATCTAAGCAAAGAAACTTTCAGGAAGCTCTTTAATAAGCATTTGCTATAGCTGAAAAATACTCTCTGTATTTGCAAAAAGTGGGAAGAAAATAGTTGGGAGCATTTCAGAAATAATTCATTGCAGTTATATTCTGTACTTTAAAAGACCATTCAGCTTTTCCTGCCAAATCCAAGAAAAAATAAGCAGCAGGCAGTATTATCAATTGCTACTCTCCTTTTCTAGGTCTGGGAAGACAACTTCAATGGAAGGATGATTAAAATTTTGGTTTTACTACCTAGTAATGGAACCAAACAGGCCTGGATTTAAACAACATACTTAATGTGTAAGATAATAGGGATCTAAAGAGATCATGATTCCTACTCTTTTCTTACTTTCTTATCTTTTCTTATCATCAATATGTGATAACATATGACATTTTCATAGTATTCCTTTTTGTGTCTTGGCTTTCTATTTTTATGGAATCTTTGGGCTTCCATAGAAATGGTTCTTGAACTTTGTAGTTTGTGACATTTGTTAGCAGAACATGGGACTACACAGAGTATCTATCCTGTCTATACCCTATTCCCTTTGAAATCCTTCCAAAATTCTTGAATCTGGGATCGACAGGTATTATTTTCTCAGTAATGTAATCCATATATTTTCTCTGATGGAAAGTAGCTGAGGAAAAGAGTATAAGATCCATATCTAATGTAACTTTCCTCAGAAATCTTGCTTGCTTGCTCTTTTACACTGAAATAGGAATTTATACTATGGATCTTGTAGAATCAAGTATGGATGGATCTTGTAGAATCAAGTAAAAGTTGAACTGCCAGGAGTTGGAAAGACCAGGAATCAAGGCAGCAGGATCAGAGGGACAGGAGCAGATAGCATATACTAGGGGCTGCTGGATCTCTTTGGGCTCAGCCTCATGGTTGGGGGGGAAAAGGGGACACAATTTCTGAAAAAGGTCATGTGGAAAAAAATTTATTACCTTGACTATTTTGTGAACTTCTTGAGAGAATACACCGAAACCAGAAGTCATTTTTTTTTAAATTAAAAAAATTTTTTATACTTAATTAATTAACTTTTGGCTGTGTTGGGCTTTTGTTGTTGCATATGGGCTTTCTCTAGTTGCGGTGAGCAGGGGCTACTCTTCATGGCAGTGTGTGGGCTTCTCATTGTGGTGGCTTCTCTTGTCGCAGAGCACCAGCTCTAGGTGCATGGGCTTCAGTAGTTGTGGCACGCAGGCTCAGTAGTTGTGGCTTATGGGCTCTAGAGCACAGGGCCAGTAGTTGCGGCGCACGGGCTTAGTTGCTCTGCGGCATGTGGGATCCTCCTGGACCAGGGATCGAACCCGTGTCCCCTGAATTGGCAAGCAGATTCTTAACCACTGTGCCACCAGGGAAGTCCCAGAAGTCTTTCTTCACCTTACCTTTCCCATTTCCCCTCTGTTATGCTTCCCTCACTTATTTAAAGAGCCAGAATACATTGTAATACAATTGGGCACCTTATCCAAGATGACAATGCTATTAGTAGCAATGTTATAACTGCCAGGGAGTTTCTAATAGTAAAGGTACTCAAAATGATTGCTTACCCTTCTCTTTTCCCTGGTTGTTGGCTGTGAACATTATCCTGACTCCTACTATTACATTTTTAGTATGTATTTATTTTAGATCAGTGAGAAGTCCATTTAGAAAACCCTTGGTGACTCTTAGTTGCCCATGGCCCCTGAGCTGAATTGAAAACACTAATCTAGAGTTATAAGTTTATACAGATGCAGACAAAGTCCAGGGTTTTACTGTGATTGTTAACATTTCTAGGTTCCCTTCCTCTTTTCTCTCTTCCTTCTTAATAGTTCAGCTATTTTTCTCAGCAACTCATCTGTGTCAGCTTTCGCTGGTAAGCCATGTAGCTAGGAAACTAGAAACTGCTCTAGACAAAAGAA
>NW_006792108.1:84153-102458 GCF_000442215.2 Lipotes vexillifer | reverse complement strand
GGGAAAGAGACATAGTTTTACCATGGTTTTCTCAAGGTAACTCATGTGACTAATTCAGGTAAATATCTGTGAGGCCAGATATCTGCCTTGGAAGTGCATAAGGGGACCTTAACCCCTGGTAGACGGTCACTGTCTAGGAGAAAAGGGTAAAGATTACCCCCAGGGATTCAAGGGCTCTCTCTACCTTTGGCTTTTAGAGCTTGTTACATGGATGGACTTATACTTTTAATCTATGTCTTAGAAACATTTCCAAATATCCATAAAATTAATCTTAAAAGAATTCTCTACATTCCATATTTTATACACCACACATTTTGCCAGTATTTCAAGAGTCTCCTGTTCTTTTTGCAAATAAAGTGCTCATTTTGGCTGTTTTCCAGATATGACAGTTGGTGGACATGCTTCAGTAGAGAAAAGGAAATTTTCTCTGCTTATCTACTCTCTCTCGTCTGCCCAAGATAGTGTGTCTGTCAATTGTGACCTGATTTTGAAATAATTTATTAAATAGAGGGTTGCATGATGTTATTTAAAATTTTGCTATGACATTGAATTTTAGTTCTTTACAATAATCTCTTGACTAGATTCTCTGGGTGAGGCTTATTGCTCCTGGGATTTTAGAAATTTCTTAACTCCTTCAGTGAATTTGTACTCTGTTCAGTGTCAAGTACGAGTAATGTTTACTCAGGAAATTAAATACACTTGTTTATTCAGAAGATGAAGCATGATGTATTTTTTTCTTTTTTTGCCATGTGAACATTATTTTGGAAATATATTAATTTTATAGGTAAGGAGAATGTCCTTACTAATTAGTAGACTGCTTTAACAAAGTGATAAGTAAATGAATATAAAATACTTATCCTTGGTAAGGGTTTACTGTTTTCATTAATATGTTGACGTCTTTTCATGTTTTTTATGTTAAAGTTTAATACACGTGTAATAGACTAATTTAAGGTTTTAAATTTGTAATCTTTTCATTTGAACTCAAGAGAGAAGTCTAAACAATTACATTTCTTTTAAAAAGCATGGTCCTTGCTTTTAAAAAAGCATTACTGCTAAATATCTATCATAAATCTATATCTCAACTTCAGTCCTCTCTATTGTACTTCAGACATGTTGTTCCCAATGGTGTTTTGAACATCTCCCTCTCAGTGGAGGTGTGAAACTCCAAAAAGTTCATTATCTTTACCCACAGTTCTGCTCTGCCACTTGTATGGCTCCTTTGTGTTAGTAGAACCACTGTGCACCATTCGTCTAAGCTAGAAACCCCAGCGCTGTCCTTGACCCTTTCTCTTCCCGCTTGCATCCATTCATTATCACCACTTGCATCAATTCATTATCACACTTCCATTGTCAGCCCTTCCTCCCCTTTTGTTCCTCTGACATTAGAGGAATTGTTTTAAAATATGTTACTCTCTGACTTAGAAATCAGTGACTCTCCAGTGCTTAAAGAATAAAGTTCAAACTCTTTGGAGTATCATTTGAGGCCTTTTGTGATTTGGCTCCTTCCAACCTGCCTCATTTTTCACCAGTCCTCTGCAACAGCATCCTCCAGCCATACCTGATTCCTGTACTTGGCATTGTCAGCAGGCATCATGTGCTTTCTGTTGTTATTCCCCTTAGAATACCCATCTTTCCCTTGTGTGCTCAGCAAAGCCCTGTTTATCCTCCAAAACTCAGTTCCAGCGTAATCATCTCTTCTGGGAAACTTTTCCTGATCTCTATCTTCTGTGCATCCCTGCACCTTGTACACATCGCTATTTTATTTTATTTTTTTGGTTGTGTTTGGTCTTCATTGCTGCACACGGGCTTTTCTCTAGTTGCAGAGAGCGGGGCTACTCTTCGTTGTGGTGTGTGGGCTTTTCATTGTGGCGGCTCCTCTTGTGGAGCATGGGCTCTAGGCACGCGGGCTTCAGTAGTTGTGGCACTTGGGTTCAGTAGTTGTGGCTTGCGGGCTCTAGAGTGCAGGCTCAGTAGTTGTGGCTCACAGGCTTAGTTGCTCCGCGTCATGTGGGATCTTCCTGAACCAGGGCTCGAACCCGTGTCCCCTGCATTGGCAGGCGGATTCTTAACCACTGCACCACCAGGGAAGCCCCACATCTCTATTTTTAGCACTTAGAATACTGCATTGTAATTGTTGGTTTGCATATTTGCCTTCCCACTAGACCCTGAGCTCATTCAGTCCTGAAACTTTGGCTTAGTTATCCTTTAAAGTGCTGTACGAATGTTATTATTTTATTCCTAGAACATATAAGGCATTCAGAAAATTATTTGTTGAATAACCAAATGAGTGAATAATTGTGGAACAGGGCATGGTAATGGCATATGGTTTGGACTATATCTTTTTGGATTGTATCTTTGAGAGAAATTGTTGACTGAGAACATAGGTTTGGTTAGCAAACTCAGTGCTGAGAAAAATTAAATCATTTGCTAGAGTACCTATTATTTTGTAGGCACTGTGCTCATTGGCATATATATGTGTTAGTTTATAGGACATTGAGACTCAGAAATTTAGTAACTGGACCAAGTAACTTGACTAAGTAAGAAACACAGTTGGATTTGGAATCCAGGACTGCCTGACTTAAAAGCCAATAATGTTCTTTCCTCAATGCTGAAAAATTGTCAGAGAGGGTGGAGGGACACTTTAAAACAAAGGCAAGCTGTTTTTTCAGGGTGAAGGCCAATTTGGAACCATAATTTCTACTTTTCACTATGGATTCCAGAGATATCTGAGAGATGTTTGAGGAGAGGCAGTGATAAGTTTATGCTCTTTGTAACTTGGAATAAATGAAAGAATGAATGACAAGTTGATAAAGTAGAAGAATCTAAAGAAGGTTAAGCAAAGAGGAAAGAGTTGTAAGATAAGTTTGCTCAGTAAATTTATAGTAAAGGAAATGCTTGTATTCTTTGAGCACCTAGTGTATGCTAATCATAGATTTATCATCTCCTTATTGATTCTCACAGTAAACATATGAGGTATTATTTCCCTCATTTGCATGTGGTTAAAGTCCTATATACACTTCAACCTTAAAAGAAGTTAAACATCGCATTGCACCGGGTCTCAGAGACAGACCCTGATGGTGCTCAGGTTCAAACCCAGTTTTATATGACTCCGTCTCATGAGGGATGGAGATTATCTCAGTGGTAGCATCAGATATTTCAAAGCAACTAAAATATGAATAAATTGTCATCATGAATTAACAAGGTGTTAAAGGCAGAATCAGTCCAACTCGGTGGATCTGTTGTGCTAGCTCAGTTGGTAACTAGTATTTTTATACTTTTAGAGGGAGAAAGAATGAAATATAGTTATTATCCCTTTTCTTGGGAACCGATCCTGTTGCTCTAAAATTGAGAAACTGTACAATCAAACATGATATTAAAACTGTTTAACAACTGATAAGGCGCAAGCACTGACCAATCAGATGGACACTGGCTGTATGTCTGGAGAGGTTGTATGGTGCACTCTAGCCCAGTATCAGTCTGGTCTGTGCACAGACTAGTGGGCTAGATCTATTTAGAAGCTTCATTATCTGTAAAGCTGAGAAGCAAAGGTTTTCCAGCATGGATTGTGTTATAGAATTATTCTAAATTATTCTAAATTATTTCTGTAGAAAAATTCTAAACCAATTAGCATTTATAGTGAGAATGACATTTAAGGAAAATGAAAGGAGATGTAGTAGAATAATGAAGCTTTCATTTATATGATGTACCACACCTTGCCTAAGACCCAAAAAAAGCTTTACTAGTTTGGTGTTCGATTTCTCATTTATCCATCTGCTTGTTCATTTGCTCACTCATTCATTCTGTATAGTTTTATTTTGAGGCTGTTATTTTTGTCAATTCTGAGGAAGGAGTTCTTTTTTTTAAAGCTATAACATAGGGATAATCTGATTGTAATCAGTCTAAATATGAATAATTTATTTACATATCTGTCTTATATATTAAGTTGTAAGCTATTGATTATGTCAACTCCAATCTCCTTACTCCAAACACTGTTTCTTCACTATAATCTAAAATAGTTCACATTTCATGCATTTGCAAATACAAAAGCTTCTTCTTGGTATTTATTTCATCTCTGCCAACCTGTGTTCATGATTAGGTTACCTTTGGTCCTGATTCCTTTTGGAATTCATATGAAAAGATGTAACATTTACAGAGTCACATATAATCACTGTTCCCCCTCACCCTTTCTTTAGTCAACAGCGGCCACTTGATTCAAACACTGGTAAAACATTGGTCCTCAACCAGGGGTGATTTTGCCTCCCAGGGGACACTCAGCAATGTCTGAAGACATTTTTTGGCATCTAGTGGGCATAGGCTAAGGCTGCAACAGTCCTACAGTGCAGAGGGCAGCTGTGCCCCACCCCCAACAAAGAATTATCTGGCCCCAAATGTCAATAATGCCAAGGTTGAGAAATCCAGATGGAAAGCACTTCACTCATATTCTAAGCCCTAGGGCAAACAGCTCAACAATCAAGTGAAACCTGCCTTAGGCTCAAACTCACTCTCTCTTCTGCTCTCTGACCTACTATGTTCCCAGGCCCTTTGCCTTCACCATTGAGACTTTGCCTTTTTCTCAGCAGTGCTATGATACACTGGTCCTCAGGTCCTTAGCTTCTTCCTGACTTTTGACACCTCAGACACTGTTGCCCCCATTTGGTTCCAAAACTTCCTGGCTTGTTTCTCACCATAGAAAATGGGGAGACTTTAATCCCTTGTTTTCTGGACTTGGATCTCTACACAGTATGGTCTCCAACCCAACCTGACCAGTCTTAATCACCTGTTGCTCCCTGTGCCCCAGGGGGTCAGCATGGTTTGACACTGCACATCAGAATAGCCTTTTTTTTTTTTTTTTTTTTTTTTTGCGGTACGTGGGCCTCTCACTATTGTGGCCTCTCCCATGCGGAGCACAGGCTCCGTACGCGCAGGCTCAGCGGCCATGGCTCACGGGCCTAGCCGCTCCATGGCATGTGGGATCTTCCCGGACCGGGGCACGAACCCACGTCCCCTGCATCGGCAGACGGACTCCCAACCACTGCGCCACCAGGGAAGCCCCAGAGTAGCTTTTAAAAGGACTTCTCCTGTCTAACTCTGGAGTCCTGGCATTTAATCTCTTCTTTCTGTAGTTACCTTAGAGGCTGTTGCCTATTTTAAAACAGCTATTTACAGGTTTTAAGAGCTCATTACATTGTCACTGAAAAAACACATGAACCAATAACCTATAGCTTGAGTTACAGAGAACATACATTTAGATTGACTGAGTTCTGAGTTCTTTCAGTCATCAAAATATTTACTGAAGTTCGGTTCTAGGCACTGGAGGGCACGAGGATAGAAAAGAAAATTAGAGGATCAATCCAGCATACTTGAGATCTGACTAATAGGGGTTCCACATGTGAATGTGGATATCTAAGCCCTTTCGTGGTGACCTCTGACACTTGCTTTGGACTTGACTCTGAGACTTAATTTGGCCAGTGAGGAGTAGAAAATTTGATACAGAAGCTTAAAATACATTTCTGCTTCCTGTCTGAAACCTATGTGATTATCATGAGAACGTGCTTGAGCTATCCTGCTAGAGGATGAAACTCATGGAACAGGGCCTTATCTTAGCAATGCCATTTTAATTCAGCTAATGGCCAGCCCACCACAGAATTTCTTGCCCAGCCAAGACCAGAAAGAACTGCCTAAACATACCCAGCCAAGATCAGTGGAACTGCCTAGCTGACTGGTAGAATCCAGAACAATTATAAATGATTATTGTTTTAAGCCACTGAATTTTAGGATGCTTTGTTAGGTATTATTGTGGCAATAGATAACTGATACAAATAGAGAACAAGAAAAAGGCCCAAAGGAAATTATCAAAGAAATATTGCAAGAAAATTTCCTAATACAGGAGGATAAAAGTTTGTAGTCTGAAAAGGCTCCCCAAGTATCTAGCATTATTAATGAGAAAAGACTGTGAAACCACATCATGCTGAAATTTAAGAACATCATTAAAGTAGAAGTAAAATTAAAGTAAAATCCTGAAAGCTTTGTGGAGGATATATAAAGCAAAAGAAAAAGAAAACATAGAAGTCACATAGAGATGAATAGAAATCAGAATGACATCAAACTTTTAATAGCTACAGTGGATTGTAGAAGACTGTGGTGCAAAGATTTCAAAATTATGAGGGGGACTTCCCTGGTGGTGCAGTGGTTAAGACTGCGCTTTCAATGCGGGGGGCCTAGGTTCGATCCCTGGTCAGGAAACTAGATCCCACATGCATGCCACAACTAAGAGTTCACATGCTGCAACTAAAGAGCCAGTGAGCCATAACTAAGCAGCACACGTGCCTCAACTAAGGAGCTGGTGCGCTGCAACTAAGGAGCATGCCTGCCGCAACTGAGACCTGGTGCAACCAAATAAATAAAATATTTTTTTTTTTTTTTTTTTTTTTTTGCGGTATGTGGGCCTCTCACTGTTGTGGCCTCTCCCATTGTGGAGCACAGGCTCCGGACGAGCAGGCCCAGCGGCCATGGCTCACGGGCCCAGCCGCTCCACGGCATGTGGGATCTTCCCAGACCGGGGCACGAACCCGTATCCCCTGCATCGGCAGGCGGACTCTCAACCACTGCGCCACCAGGGAAGCCCCAAATAAATAAAATATTAAAAAAATTATGAGAGAAAATCATTTTCAGCATTATTTCTTTATTCAGCCAAACTATTGATTAGATATGAGGATAGAATAAAGAAGTGCTGAGACACAGAAGGATTAAAACATTTATGTCTTATGTGTCCTTTCATAGAAAGCTTCTGGAGGATGAACTTGCATAAAAAAGAGGAGGAAATCAATAAAGAGAAAGACATAGGATGAAGGAAACAAAGGATTCAATATAGGAGGGCAGAAAAAAGAGTTTCTGTGGAAATAGCTGTTTATTAGGCTTAGAGAGCAACCATTCCAGACTGGAGAAAAAGGATGGAGGACTGTGGTGGGTTTTGAGAGGAAAAAATAGAAGCAGTGAAGGATTTGGTATGTTTGAACATTTGAAAAAAATTGACAATTGACAAACGTGTTGGACTTGGAATAAAATAGTGATAGGTAAGTGATACAAAGGATAATTATTAACTTCAGAAAGACATCTTTGTAAGTATGAAAGCAATCACATTACATTATCTGGCTCAATAATGAAGAATATCATAGTGATGTTTTAAACACTGACTACTGATTTAGATATGTATTTCTATTGGGAGAAAATAGTGTGTGTGTGTGTTGCTGGTGGGGAGTGGGAAGAAGGCTGATGGTGTAAGAGAGCCAAATTCTCAATTACTATGATAGAAATTAAAATGATAATCTTGGAAATTGATCAATCAAGAAATAGCCACATAAGCTTCATATTTAGACCAGAACAAAATACTGAAAGAGCTTATAAGGTGTGGGACTAGAGCAAATGTCAGCAGATTTTTTCTGTTAAGAGCTAGAAAGTAAATGTTTTAGGTTTTATTGACCATATGGTTTTTGCTGTTGCAAGGTGAAAGCAGTCTTTGATGATTCAGGAATGACTGGACATGGCTGTGTTCCAATAGAACTTTACAAAAACAGAGGGTGGGATGGATTTTGCCTGTGGGCCATAGTTTGCCAACAGTCTTGACTTCTATAGGGCAAAAGAGGGTGGGACAGGGATAATTTTCCCTTCCTAATTCAAACTCATTTATTGGACTTCCCTGCCTTTTTCCCCCTTAAATGTAGAGTAAATATAGAGTAATTTCCCATATTATCCCTCACATCAGTCCCTCTTCTCCTTTTTAACTGCTGAAATCCTAGTTTAGACTCTTGCCTGGATTAATGTACTAATCACTTAACCTCAATATTTGGCCCCCAAAATGTGTGTCCAATTTAATGTTTATTTGTAAAGAGTTTGTGCTGTAGATTATCTGAACTAAGTAAGTACACTCTCCAAATATTGATCCTATTTCTGTGCCTTATGCTGTTTCCCCTGGAATTGTTCTCCTTCCTTAACATCTTAGCTTTTCAAAATTGTATATATTTTTCCAAGTGCTACCTGAAATAACTGCCTCCCTAAGAAACTGTTCCTGGTTTCTCTCTACAAGCCTCCAAACCTCCATCCAACTAACCAACCAGAGATGATTTATCTGTCCTTTGGGAGAGATTGAGTTTTGGGGTCAGTTAGTCCTGAGTTTGAATCTATACCCTACTATATACTTGCTATATGACCTTGAAAAAATGTTTTTACCTTGTCTGAACCTTTGTTTTGCTTATCCATAAATGCTTCATATAGTTCTTTACAGGGTTAAAGGTGGTTTAATATTGTTTTCTTCCCTTCTTTTTACTTTTTGTTTTGTTTTTAGCGGTACGCAGACCTCTCACTGCTGTGGCCTCTCCTGTTGCGGAGCACAGGCTCCGGACGCGCAGGCTCAGCGGCCATGGCTCACGGGCCCAGCCGCTCCGCGGGACGTGGGATTCCCCCGGACCGGGGCATGAACCCGCGTCCTCTGCATCGGCAGGTGGACTCTCAACCACTGCGCCACCAGGGAAGCCCCCCTTCTTTTTACTTTTAACGCTTAACATCCCTCAACCTCACATAGTCATTTGTGTGCTTCTCTTATCCCCCAGCCTTTAGCAGTGTGAGCCCAAATTGTGTCTTCCTCATTTTAAATACCGTGAAGTAGTGCTCAGTAAGCATTGATTTAATTGAATTGAATTAAGAAATATCTCACTGTTGATCTTTAGCTGAAGAACTCTGATTTTATGATAAAATTAGAGAAATTTTGTATTCTACAGTTTGCCTGCTCCGTAATCTTCATTACATGGTCTGTTTTTATTAATTCACTTCTGTTTTCTCCCACATTGCAAAGGAGATTGAGCGTTGGAGAAGGGAATACAGTGACTTGATTTTTCCTTTCATGGGGACTAAGCCATATGTTTGTATTGAGTCAGCTACTCTAGACTCTGAATTCTCAATCAGATGGTCAGTGGTGTTTAATTGAATTCCCAATATGTGTAAGGCTACACTGGGTGCTGTCACTTTAGGGAGGTGTGACCATCTGGAAGAATTTTTTTAAAGAGCCAGAATATGAGAATTTGTCTCTTTGTATCTAAATTAAAATGGTACTAATTTTGGCAAAGTAAATAGCTGGCATAAATGCTGTCTTTTGCCTCCCCCTCCTCCCTTTTTATCATTTTTTCTTTCAGTCTCCAAGAAAAGGCATCCTTCTTTTTTGCTATGGCCTGTTAGGTGTACTTTTTCTTCAGTTTCTTTCCTTCTTAATTACTGGTAGTTTGTGTAACGCAAGATTCTGATGTTTAAAATCTTTTACCTTTTGTATCCTTTTCTAACTTTATTTTATTTTTTAAAAACTTATTTATTTATTTTTGTCTGTGTTGGGTCTTCGTTGCTGTGCCCAGGCTTTTCTCTAGTTGCGATGAGCAGTGGCTTCTCTTGTTGCGGAGCACGGGCTCTAGGTGCGCAGGCTTCAGTAGTTGTGGTGTGCAGGCTCAGTAGTTGTGGCTTGTGGGCTCTAGAGCACAGGCTCAGTAGTTGTGGCTCACGGGTTTAGTTGCTCTGTGTCATGTGGGATCTTCCTGGACCAGGGATTGAACCCATGTCCCCTGCATTGGCAGGCAGATTCTTAACCACTGCACCACCAGGGACGTCCTCCTTTTCTAACTTTAAATATGTATATGTGATAGGCAGAATCCTAAGATGCCCCCACTAATATTTCTTGCCATCATCTGTAGAACTGTGAATATGACGGCTGTTACTACCTTGATTATGTTAGGTTCCATAGCAAAAGGGATTTTGAGATAAGGTTATTAATCAGTTGATGTTAAGATAGGGAGATGGCCTAGATAGACCTCATATAGTCACATGACCCTTTAAAAACAGAGTTTTCTCAAGCTCATAGTAGAAAGGGAAGCCAGAGATGCAAAACACAAGAAGGATCCATTTTACTGTTGCTAGCTTAACGATGCAGGGGAATACGTTTAAAGGCTAGAGAACAGCCTCTTTGTTGACAGCAACCTCCAGCCAATAACCAGCAAGGAAGTGGAACCTTAGTCCTATAGCTGCATGGAACTGAATTCTGCCAACAACCTGAGTTAGCAAGGAAGTGGATCCTTCCCCAGAGTCTATAGCTAAGAGCCCAGCCCAGATGACATCTGGATTTTGTCCTTGTGTAACTCTAAATAGAGAACTCAGCTAAGCCCACATGGACTTCTGACCTACAGAATGGGAATAATAAGTTTGTGGTAATTTGTTATGTAGCAATAGAAAACTAATACAGTGCAGGTCTTCCCTATTAAGAAGTGAGTTCCATTTCCTGCCTCATTAATTGTTGCCCTGTTTTTCTTCTTTTCATTGTTAAATTTCTAAACTAAATTGTCTAAGCTCACCATCTCAATTATACGCAACCTACTCTTTTTTGAATTCCTCTGCCTATGTGTCTTGCCCCCAAATGACTTTCTGATGAACTAGCGACCTCTTCCTTACCAAACCTAAGGAACTCTTCTCCATTCTCATTTTCTTTGGTGTCTTGTATTATACATACTTGGTTTTATCTCTTGAAATCCTCCCTCCGTTCCTTCCTGCCTCTTTTTTGTAATACTATATGATTCTGATTTTTTTCTCCCTCCTTTCTTTCCTCTGTCTCCTCTGGTTTCTTCACAAATCTTGCTCACCAGTATTGGAATTGAATTTAGGAGCTATTGCAGGGGAACAGCAGAGGTGAATAAAGAAACAAAGATATGAAAAAAACAGTTGGGGCAGTCCAACTTAATTTTCCTAGACACCTTTGTTAGCGTAAGGCTCTTCCTAAAGAGCTAGATGTGCTCCTCGGCCATTTACCTGTAGATATTGTATAGCTATTGCAACAGTTACCTACCACAATAATGCTTCCTAACAAACTGCCCCAAACTCAGTGGCTTAAAAGCAGTCATTTATTA
This sequence comes from Lipotes vexillifer, assembly GCF_000442215.2. Taxonomy (NCBI): domain Eukaryota; kingdom Metazoa; phylum Chordata; class Mammalia; order Artiodactyla; family Lipotidae; genus Lipotes; species Lipotes vexillifer. Next base: position 91,524 of record NW_006792108.1, on the reverse strand, counting down.
TTATTCATGCAACTGCTGATTTAGGCTGGGCTCAGCAGGGTGGTTTAGGCTTGGTGGTTAGGTGGGTCTGCTTCTTGTGGCAGGTTGTTGCAATAGGGGTTGGCTCTGCTGGCAGTACTCCATGTATTTCTGTCCTCCTTGGAGGAATGGTCTAGCCATGGCTTGCTCTTCTCATGCCCATGACAGAAGCGCAAGAGGGCAAGTAGAAGCATGTCAGGGCTTTTTAAGGCCTGGTCTTGGAACTGGCACACATTGTCACCTCCACCTTATTTTATTAACCAAATCAAGTCACGTGGCCAAACCACAGACCAAGGGGTAGGAGAATACATACCTCTGTGGATTTAATTGTACTCCTCAAATTCATATTTTGAAGCCCCAGTGTGATGGTTTTTGGAGATAGGGGGTAATTAGGTTTAGATGAGGTCATGAAGTTGGGACTCTTATGATGGGATTAATTACCTTATAAGAAGAGGCACCAGAGGGCTTCCTCTCTCTCTCTTGCTCTCTGTCACTGCCATGTAAATACACAGTGAGAAGGTAGCTATCTGCAGTTCAGAAGAGAGCTTTCACCAGGGCCCAGCCATGTTGGTACCCTGATCTTAGACTCCTTGCCTCCTGAACTGAGAAAATAAATTTTTGTTGTTTAAGCCACCCAGTCTGAGGTATTTTGTTATGGTAGCCCAAATTGACTAATATATACTCCTGTCCCATTAGGAGGAGGAATTGCAAAGTTACATATCTGATAAAAGTCATTGATATTGGGAAAGAAAGAGAATTGGGGCAAAAAATGGAATCTCTTACGGGCATTGTGCAGTATCTCGCATTCTCGCCTCTTCCTCCCTTCACTCAGAGTAAGTGTATCTACTCTTCATAACTCTTTTTTTTAAAAATTATTCTGCCTATATTCTATCAATATATTAGTTATTACAGGTTAGGTTTTCATGCCATAACAAACAACCCCTAACTATCTCAGTGGCTTAATACAATCAGAGTTTATGTCTCTCTTTTGCAAACTTACTGTGGATCTGGGTTCTTCATGGTAGCTTCCTTCTAGGTATTGGTTCAGCATACCACCCTGCATCTGTCTGTGGCACCTCCATGTTAACAAGTGATTGCTATGGCAGGACTGGAGGGCTGAACAGCAGCAATTAAATTCTTTGGCCCCTAAGTGACTCGTTATCGTTCCTGTGTACCCAGAAGTAGAGAGGAAGCATGTATTGGTGAACATTAGCTACCACTAATACTCTCACCCCTCCCATACTTCAGTTTCCTTTTTGGGGCTTCATTTCCTCCTTTAGTGAGGAAGGTGAGTTAAATGACTTTCCGTTCAGACATTCTATAACAAAACATTGCCAGCAGTCACTGCCTTGCTGCCTTGGTGGTGTGGGTCAAGTGCTTGTGACCTCGCTAGAGTCACCCTTCTTTATGAGAAATATCTGTGGGGCATCCTAGAGGACCTGCCTCGCAGATCTGGCTCATACTATCATGAGACAGTTGTTTCTGTAAAAGAAAGTGTATCCACCTTAACGTGGTATCTGACATCTTCTAAATCTAGCTCCCAAAATTAGTTTTCTAGGATCATCTACTATTTCACCTGCAGTCCAAATGGACACGTTACTGTTCTTTAGATATGGCCTCAGCCTTAATATCATATTTTTAAAATCCTTGTCCACTCTTCTGTAGACATACTGGCCATTTTTTTGGTTCCTCAGACATGCCAGCCTTATTCCTACTCAGGGCCTTTACATTTGCTATTTCTTTGGGCATGCACTTCCTCAGCTTGGCTCTGTCTTGTTACTCTCTTCTCAGATGAAATGTCACTGTCTTTATACTGCCTTATCTAGAATACCCCTCTGTAGTCACCACAGCATAACACCTTCATGTCATTTATTGCTATCAGAAGTCATTTTGTATGTTTATTTGTTTATGTTTATTGTCTGTCCTTCCCAATTAGAATGTAGGCCCTCTGAGGTTAGGGACCTTGTCTGTCTTCTTCATTGCTGTATCACTAGCACTTAGAACAGTGGTTGGCACATAATAATCCCTCAATAAAATTTGCTGCTAAACTGATGCCTGACTTCTTAGCACTTGGTCTCATTACTTCCTTTACCCGGATGCCTCTCCCACCCTATCTCCATTTAAGCATGTCTAAATCCTACATGTTCGCCAAGATCAGCTTAAAGGCCACTTAATGAAATTTTCACTTATCCATGTCTTCAGTTTTTCGTTAGCAAGAAGGCATCCCTTACCTCCTGTCAAAACCCATAGTATCCAACAGAAAATGTTTACAGGCATCATTCTCAAAGGACTACAGTATTTTTTGATCCATAGTGCTTAATCTCACAGCAACCCAGTGGTAAAGTCCTCAGATGAAGCAGCTTGGAAAGGTCCTGCAGCTTGTGAGAAATCCCATCATGCCTAGAAACCAAGTGTCTTGCCTTGAGTCCAGCATCCATTCCTCTACATCACAAGTGACATTCATTTTCTTTCTTTTTTAAAATTTTTTTGCGGTACGCGGGCCTCTCACTGTTGTGGTCTCTCCCATTGCACAGCACAGGCTCCGGACCCGCAGGCTCAGCAGCCATGGCTCACGGGCCCAGCCGCTCCGCGGCATGTGGGATCTTCCCGGACCGGGGCACAAACCCGCGTCCCCTGCATCAGCAGGCGGACTCTCAACCACTGCGCCACCAGGGAAGCCCCTCATTATCATTCTACATGTTGGTTGTTGTTGTTTTTTTTTTTTCTTGCGTTATGTGGGCCTCTCACTGTTGTGGCCTCTCCCATCGCAGAGCACAGGCTCCGGACACGCAGGCCCAGGGGCCATGTCCCACGGGACCAGCCGCTCCGCAGCGTGTGGGATCCTCTCGGACCGGGGCACGAACCCATGTCCCCTGCATCGGCAGGCGGACTCCCAAGCACTGCGCCACCAGGGAAGCCCTGGTTGTTGGTTTTTTACAAATAAATTAAAGAGTCTCTGTCGCAATAGGAACAACATCACTTTGTATCTAGTTTCTTCCTTATGTGTTTGGGTGTCTTAGAGACATGTACTGGGTGTCGTGAGAACCCTGAGGAGGCAGCATTTGAGGGCTAAGGACCAGTGGGAAGGGGACCTGCAGTGACTTCCCAGAGGAGGTGCTTTGTGAGTCTGGTCTCAAGGGAAAAGAAATCAGGCAGGTTGGTAAGAAAAGATGAAAATTCTGCATTGAGACAGCTGCAGGAACAAACTTTCAGAAAGGATATTCCTTGTGCCCAGGTACAAGAATTCCCTTATTGGAACTGTGGTCGAAGTCACAGGCACCTCTCTGTTGATTCTGGAGCATGGAGATGAGGTGAAGTCTGATGTTTCTTGAGAGGAGGAGTGCCCTGCTACTCCCAGGCTGCTAAAGCTTCTGCAGGTTTAGGGATTAATGAAGAGAAAATCAGCTTGGGAGGTGGAGTGGGGAAAAGTTCAGAAAGGATTATCTGAGAAGGGGCATTTATAGATTGAAAGATTAGAAACATGGACAGCCAAAGCCAGAAGAGCATGGAAAGGATTCAGTCCAATATCTGCCCTGGGCATGTCCTATTTTATGCTATGTTTTTATAACCATATCACTTGTGTCTACAGTGGCATCTAATTTGTAATTAGGATGCTTTCCCTTGCAGTTATTAAAAAGCTCTACCTAAATGGCTTTAAAGAAGGGGATTTATTGGATCATGTAACTGAAAATTCCAAAGAAAGGATCAGTTTCAGATGTGGTTTGGTCAGAGAGGCATTATTTTTCTCCATGATTTTCTCAACTCTGTCCTCCTCGATGTTGCCTTCATCACAAGCTGGCTTCTTTTTGGTAGTGAAATTGCTGCAGCAAGTTCCAGACCTTACCTCAGCACATCTTGTCATTCAGAAATGTCCCTTTTTTTCATTAAATCAAAGTCCCAGGTTTCATTCTGATAGGACCAACTTGGGTTCTGTACCCATTCCTGAATCAAACATCCTGATAAAGCAGATAATGATTATGCTGATTTTTGAGGCTGCTCAGGGTCAATCCCTTTTGCTAGTATAGTAGTGGAATTAATTCTGCCCAAACTACAGGACTGCTATGCAACAGGGGAGGGGTGGAATGGATGTTGGGGAGGCACTCTGTCATGTCTATTGTATTATTCCCTTTCCTCTGGAAGCTTAGTAGACTTAACGAAGCTCCATGAGCTCAAGACTGTATCTGTTTAATTTGTTGTCCAGTGTATATTCTCCAGTTTCGAGTTCATGTTGGGCATTCAGTAAATATTTATTGAATGAATATTTTATGCATCTTTGTGTCTTTACTAGCTCCTCTTCCTCCTCCTCTCTGGTTCTTTCCTGCTTTAAAAAAATGTTGCTATTAATTTTTGTCCACTTAATCCTTTCCACCCAGCTATAACATGTAACTCATGTAGTCTTTCTTATCCTAAAAAATCATTCTGTTTCGCCATTCTCCTCAAATTACTGCCCCATTATTTCTTTTTCTTCACCATCAGACTTCAGGAGAGTAGTGTGCTCTAGATATCTTCACTACTTCATCACTCACTGATACTTTAACTCCGTGCAAACTGAATTTTCCCTTATCACTCAGCCACTCTCTCAAATGTCCCTAGTACATTTCTTTTGTTCCCAAATCCGGTGGCCTTTTTCTTAGTACTATTTTTCCGTGATTTCTTTCCTCCATCTAATGCTATTGATGGTCCATGCCTTTGGAAACACTTCTCTTTTGAGATGATACTTCTGCTTCTCTGATTGCTCTATTATGTCTTGTTTTGTTTAGTTTACTGAACTCTCCTTTACCTTCCCTGGTCTCTTTAAATGCAGATAGTCTCCAAGGTTCTACCTATATTATCCTTTCTTACCTTTCCCAGCTCTCAACCTCAACTCTCATATTTATGCTAGATGTTTCCCAAATCATAAGCCCTTACCTCTGTTCTGTTTTCAAGTCATGAATTTGCACCTGCCAGCTGACTATTTTCACTTGGGTATTCTATACAAAGCCAACATTTCAAAAACTGTCCATAGACGCTTCCCTGTCGGCCTTCTTCTGCTCTGTTCTATACCATTCTCTTAGTCATATAGATTCAAAGCTTAAGCAGAGTCTGTGACTTCTCCCTTTCTTTACTCACCATAGCTTCAATTTTCCCTGCTGGAACTGCTTAGAGAGACTGTCAACTCTGTAAGGTAAAAGACTATGGCATGTTTATTTTTCCTATCTCCAGCTCCTAGTGCAGTGTCTCGTAGATACATAGTAGGTGCTCAAAAGATGTTGATCTAATGGATGACTGATTTTCTTATTGATTTCATCTGTGTAATACCCCTGTGGTTATTTTTTTTTAACTTATAATTACCACTGCTTTTATTCTAGTTCAGGTCTTTGCCATCTTTGATTTTGGACTCCTGTAATGACCTCCTAATTGCCTTGTCTCTTTTTTTGTAATCTACTGTATGTATTATTTTAGAAATACTTTCTAAAGTACAGACCTAGTTATATCACTGCACTCCTTAAAAACTTCAGTTACTCTTTATTAGCAAACCTAATAAAATAAAAATTCCCTGGTTTGATTTTCAAGTTCTTCCATGATTTGACCCTAAATAATCGTTTAGTATTCATGTTCCTTTCTTCTTTACTTTTTAGGTAAATTGTTACTTTCCTGCCTCTGTTTGTTATTCATTTATTTAACAAATATTTACTGAATGTCCACTATGTACCAGATACTCTGCTAGGTACTGGAGAAACAATTGAAAAAGTGATAGTCTTAGCCCTCTCAGAACTTGAAGTCTAGTTGGGGAGAGAGATGTTAACTGAATAATTACACATATAATTCTCTCATTGGAGTTATGAAGGCTTATGCTATTGCCTTTTCTTTTTCTTGAAATGAAGCCTACCATAATACTACATACTCTAATGCTGTCTTTTAAATCCTGACTCAGATGCTCTTTCCTTGATGACACCTTTCCTTATCTCAACAGGAAGTCATTCTCCAACTCTGGTTCCACCTTATCTGTATCTTCTGATGACTTACATCACTTTTTGCTTTGTTTTATTATGCTTGAATATTCTTTCTCACAAGATATTTAGATGCTTATTACGGAATTTGAACCACTTTCAAGTCAATCTTGAATATCTCAGTGTATTTCTCATAGCAGATTGGATGCATTAAGTAAGTTGTAGTATGGATCAGTCTTCTCAAGATTTTACCCTAAGTATTACCTTTTTTTTGGAATTATTGATCTTATTTGAGACAAATCTAGTAGTTAGTAGATTCCAATTAAGTTTGCCAGTAATCATATCATACTTTAGGGTAATTACTGAATTGTAAATGAATAATTTTTCTAAGTTTCTTTTATTTACTATATTATCTCATTTCATCTCCATAACAGGCCTATCAAATAGATTTGGGAATCTATTAATGAAGATGTTCATGGTTTGGAGAAGACATTGTCTTTTTTGTTTAGCTTGTTTTACTCATTTTATTTTTGAGGTCTATGCATGTTGTTGCAAATAGTAGTAGTTCTTTTTAATTGTTGTATAGTTTTAGTGTATAAATGTACCACAGTTAATTATCCATTTCACTGTTGCCAAACAATTGGGTTGTTTCTAGTTTTTGGCTATTGTGAAGAGTGCACCTATGAATATTCTTACACATGTGTTTTGGTGTATGTATGTATACACATATGTATGCATTTCTGTTAGTTATAATCATAGAAGTGGAATTTCTGGGTTACAGGGTAGGCATAATATAAGTTTTACTAAATATTGCCAATTAGCTTTTCATAAAGTTTGTACAAATTTACATTCTCCAAAGCAATATATGAAGTGTCAGTACTCCACATCCTTGACAACACTTGATATTGTCAACCTTTTGAATTTTAGTTATTCTGGTGGGTGTGCTGCGGTATCTCATTGTATTTTACTTTGCATTTCCCTGATAAGTGATAATGTTGAACACCTTTACATATACTTATTGGTCATTTGGATATCCTCTTTTATGAAGTGCCTATCATGTCTGTTTCAGTTATTTATTGCTGCTTAAACCAACAACAGTTTATTATTTTTCACAAATATATGGGTTGACTGGGAAGTTCCTCTCCTGGTTTTGTCTGGGCTCATTCCTGCAACTGCATACAACTGGGGGGTGGGGGGGAGCCTCTTGGGCTGGAAGGCCCAAGATGGCCTCACTTACTTGTCTGTCAATTGGTGTTGTCTGTGGCTAGGACACCTTGGGTTTCTTCCCTGTGACCTCTCATTCTCCACTAAGCTAGTACAGCTTCTTTACATGACAGTCTCAGGGCATTGTTCCAAGAAGGAAAAGTGGAAGCTGCAAGATCTCTTAAGACCAAGCCTTGGAAGTTACGTAACATACTTTCCC
>NW_006792108.1:65147-83735 GCF_000442215.2 Lipotes vexillifer | reverse complement strand
TTCCCTACATTATTTTGATGAATGTAAATTATGACCAGTCCAGATTCATGGTATGGGGGAATAGACCTCACTTCTTCGTTGGAGGAACAGCTATGTCATGTTGCAAAGGGGTCTACTTGCCAGAATAGGAAGCATTTGTAGCTATATTTTACAACTTCCCACAAAGTCTTTTGCCTAATTTTTATTGCGTTGTCTTACAGATTTATAGGAGCTCTTTAATGTATGTATTGTGAATGTCTTCTACCTATCTGTAGTTGATTTTCTGCTTTTTAGTGGTGTCTTTTGATGTATAGAAGTTATAATTTAAATGAACTCTAATTTGCTAGGTTTTTCTTTTATGGTAGTACTTTTGTGTCTGGTTTTGCCAGAGCTTTAGTAATTCATTTAAAATAATAGTGCTTCTAGGGCAAGGAAGGGAATATTATTATCTATGACAAAGCCATTACTCACTCTTACATTCATTTATTCATTTAGCGAACTGTTGTCAGTTATTAATCAGGAAGTCAGGTACTTATAAAACATGTATTTTAAAAACAGTTTCATGACCTTTAATGAAAATTAGTATGTTTGGAACAGGTTTTTGAGTTGATCATAACATTCTGGGAGGTAGACCTAGTTTAAATAGTAGATCTCAAAACAAATTTTAATCTGAGACATTTTCAAATTGCTTTGAGCTGGTATAAAACTAGACTTATAAACAAATTATTGTGCTTGTGGGAGCTGAGCATTAGCTATTTTTAAAATTTTAGGTATCCTTTAAATTTTAAAGTTTAATCCTTTAAAAATAAACTTTCCTATCTTGATTCTGGGCCAGTTATCTCATTGAAATTCTCCCTTCAGAGAGGTCTTCCCATCCCCTTTCTTAAATGGTATATTGTTTATATCTACATTACTATCATATTCTAGTCTGTCTTGTTTGTTATTAGACTTATTTCTATTTTTTCTAGCCTATGAGATTGTTATTCATTCAATAATTAACACAACTGTATGAATGATTACCATGTGCACTGAGTATTGACATAATGTTGGTCAGTAAAGTGATTCCAGCCTGTAGTGGATGTGGAATTTACTGAGAGATAATGTAAGTAAATATGTAGCATAGCAAGTGCTATGATAGAAAAAGTAGAGAATACTGTAGGAACGCTTAGAAAGGGTCCCTACCCCATACTTGAATGTTAAAAGGAAGACTTTTTGGAAGAAGTGACATCTAAGCTAAGACTACTGGCTAAGCAACAAAGTAGGTGGACCAGATCATGTGGAACCATATAAATTATATCAAAAGAATTTGACTTTATTCTAAGAAAAAGGGGAAGTCACTGAAGGAGAGTGACACATCATTATTGCTTTCCTTACTGTTGTTGTCTAACAAATTATATTAAATTTATAAATCAAAACAACTATTTTATATTACTCATATTTTTAATGGGTCAGTAATTTTTTGCTGGGCAGTAATCTGTCCACTGGGTAGTCCTTGTTTGGGGTCTCTCAGTTGTAATTGATGTCCCTGGGGCTAAAGCAGTATGAAGGTTCAAGTGGGCTTGATATCTGATGTGGCTCACTCACATGGCTGATGTTGATGCTGGCTGTTGGTGGGCACTCAGCTTTGCTACTTGTCAGAGCAACTACATGTGTCTTCTCCAGCATGGTGTTTTTACATGGAGGCAGGCTTTGCTTAGAGCAAGTATCTGAAGAGAATCAAACATATACTTCATGGCCTTTCCTGACCAAGCCTTGGAAGTTATAGTAGTGTCACTTCTGCTGCCTTTTATTGTTACAAGCTAGTCACTAAAGTTGGCCTGGATTCAAAGGTTGGGGGCAGAGACCTTACCTTTTGATGGGAGAAGTGTCAAAAAATTTGCAGACATGTTTTAAAACCACCACAGTCTTTCCTCTGGCCACAAATTATTTATAATCCTCTCAAATGCAAAATTCATTCCCTCCCAAGTCCTCCTCCACTCCAAAGGCTTATATGTTCTGGTAGGAGCTCAGGATCTAATCATCTAAATCAACTCCATGTGCACATGAGGTTCCTAATGTGCAGTTCCTCAGGTATGATTCCTGTGAACCAAAAAGATAAGTTCTCCCTCCCCACATAGCCACTATACAGTAGTGATGCAGGGAATAGGATAACCATGATAGACACTCCCATTCTAAAAGGGGAGAAATGAATGGTATGTAGCAGTTTTGAAATCCAGCTGGGCATGTGTTGCCATTTTCTTGATTAGGGGTCAGTACTGCTCATTAGAAATCATTCCCTGTTGCTCTTGGTTCTGCTCTTTGGGTTCTTGATTCTGCCTTCTGAATCATTCTTTCTTTTCCTTAAGAAATGGTTTTTACAGTTGGGTCGATTTCTCAGCTTACCTCTTACTCATAGAAGGTTGGGTGTCCAAAGGCCTCTTTACATTATGTACTTTTTCTATACATTTCAGTTTAAGCTTGGAATACTATTTTTTAAAATTTCAATTTTATACATAGTTTTTTTTTTGGCCGTGCTGCGTGGCATGTGGGATCCTAGTTCCCCGACCAGGGATTGAACCTGTGCACCCTGCAGTGGAAGCGCAGAGTCTTAACCACTGGACCGCCAGGGAAGTCCCCACTTTTATACAATTTTTAAAGGTTACTTTCCACTTACGGTTATTACAAAATGTTGGTTGTATTCCCTGTGTTGTACAATACATCCTTGAGCCTATTTTATACCCAATAGTTTGTACCTGCCACTCCCTCACCCATATATTGCTCCTCTCCACTACCACTGGTAACCACCAAAGTTTGTTCTCTATATCTATGAGTCTGCTTCTTGTATGTTATATTCACTAGTTTGTTGTATTTTTTAGATTGCACATATAAGTGATATCATACAGTATTTATCTTTCTCTGTCTGACTTATTTCACTTAGCATAATGCCCTCCAAGTCCATCCATGTTGCTGCAAATGGCAAAATTTCTTTCTTTTATGGCTCAGTAGTATTCCTTTGTGTGTGTGTGTATCTCTTCTTATTTATCCATTTATATGTTGGTGGACACTTAGGTTGTTTCCACGTCTTGGCAATTATAAATAATGCTGCTGTGAACGTTTGAATTAGTGGGTTTTTTTTTCAGATATATACCCAGGAGTGGAATTTCGGGGTCATATGGTAGGTCTGTTTTTAGTTTTTTGAGAAACCTCCATACTCTTTTCCACAGTGGCTCTACCAGTTTACGTCCCCACCAAGTGTACAAGGGTTCCCTTTTCTCCACATCCTCGCCAACATTTGTTATCTGTGTTCTTTTTTTTTTTTAATTTTTATTGGAGTACAGTTGATTTGCAATGTTGTGTTTCTGCTGTACAGCAAAGTGAATCAGTTATAAGTATACATATATCCACTCTTCTGTAGATTCTTTTCCTATATAGGCCATTAAAGAGTATATTGAGTAGAGTTCCCTATGCTATACAGTAGATCCTTATTAGTTATCTATTTTATATATAGTAGTGTGTATATGTCAATCCCAATATCCCAATTAATCTCTCCCACCCCTCTCCCCCATGGTAACCATAAGTTTGTTTTCTACATCTGTGACTCTATTATCTGTGTTCTTTTTGATGATAGCCATTCTGACAGGTGTGAGGTGATACCTCATTATGGTTTTGATTGGCATTTCCCTGATTAGCAATGTTGAGCATCTTTTCATGTGCCTGTTGGCCATCTACATTTCCTCTTTGGAAAAATGTCAATTCAGTTCTTCTGCCCATTTTTTAATCAGATGGTTTGTTTTTGTGATGTTGATTTGTATGAGCTGTTTATTTATGGGATATTAATTTCTTATCAGTCACATCATTTGCAAATATTTTCTTCCATTCAGTAGGTTGTCTTTTCATTTTGTTGGTAATTTCCTTTGCTGTGCAAAAGCTTTTAAGTTTAATTAGGTCCCGTTTGTTTATTTTTGTTTTTATCTCCTTTACTTTAGGAGAGGGGTCCAAAAAAATATTTGTTTGATTTATGTCAAATAGTGTTCTATGTTTTCCTCTAGGAGTTTTATAGTATCCAGTCTTACATTTAGGTCTCTAATCCATTTTGAGTTCATTTTGAATATGGTGTTAGAGAATGTTCTAATTTCATTCTTTTACGTGTAGCTGTCCAGTTTTAAGCTGGGAATACTTTTGTTAATACAGTTCCCTTAGAAGTTTTGTGCTGTTTCTGTGGATGTTGTTTGCTCCTTTAGACAAAATCACAACCATAAACCTCTGCAAGCCTGGTCCATCTTTATCTTGGGATTCCTTGTAAGGCTACTGAGGGACCTGGCCAACGCTACATGTTTTAGATTTTTGTTAGAGCATTTCTAGTACTAAAATTCTGTTTTTGTTGCTACTACTGCCTTCCAAATTACCCCAAACTTAATTGTTTAAAATAACATTTTGCTTTGCTCACAGTTTTGTGGGTTAGATGGTTGTAGTCAGATCTTGGCTGTGACTGTGGACATCTGAAGGCTCAACTGGGTTGGTTGACAAGATGGCTTACTCACACACTGGCAGCAGATGTTGTCATGTGGGTGCTAAGCTGAACTGTTGATTGGAGTGCTTACATGTGGTCTCTCCAACATGGCAATGTCAAGGTACTTGGATTTCTTACGTGACCTCAAAGTGAGTGTTTCAAGAGAACCAGGTAAAGCTGTATGGCCTTTTCTGACCTAGCCTCAGAAATTACAAAATATCAGCTCTGTTGCATTCTCATAGTTACAAGCAACTTACCAAGGCTGACTGATTCAAGGGGAGGGCACATAGATCCTACCTCTCAATGGGAGGAGTGTCAAAGAATTTGCAGACTGATTTAAACCTTCCACAGTTACCATAATCATAGCATACACTTATTGAATGATTTTAATGTATCAGGTATTTTGATAAACACTTTATGTGAGTTACAGTATTTACTCCTTACCACAACTTTATGAATTGTTTTTTTACTATTTTATAACCATTCTGTAGATAAGGAAGGGAAACTTGGAGAGGTTAAATAACTTGACCATGGTCACACAGCTAGTAAATGATAGAGTCTAGACTCACATTCAATTCTCTTTGATCCAAGAGTCCATGGCCTTAACCATAGGTAAGCTGGCAATTTATTATAAGTGAAACAGAATTGTGTTTTAGATAGTTCATTCTTGGAAGCAAGGAGACTAGTTGGAAGCTATTACTACCATCAGCTGCTTGTTTTATCTGTCTTCACACAAGGTAAGCAATAAATAGAAGGAGTGAAAAAGTAGGAGAGGGAAGGGTATGTATTAATAAATATTGGCAGGAAAAAAATGTAACATTTTTAGGCCAGAAAGAATTTCTGTGGTTCTAATGATTTTCAATAACTGTTTGTTGTTGGTTTAATTTATTCACCATCTTCACTCTTCATCACTTGTCATCTACCATAATGTTTTAGTTTATTCATTCAGAGAGTCACACAAGTCCTTAGGTCTGACCTAGTATATGCTCTTGGTATTTTAAAGGCAGAATAAAAATTACTGGGCTTTCTTCTCTTCTCTACCAAAGGTACATTTTTCAGCTGCTTGTTAGACTTGAGAAAGATTTGAGGTGTGGGGTCCTCTGAGATTTCCTGTCGGGGTTGGCAAACTATGGGCTGTGGTCCAAATCCAGCCTGTAGTTTGCTTTTTGTAAATAACATTTTAGTTGAATGTAGCCATACCCATTCATTTAAGTATTGTCTATGGCTGCTTTTATGCTATGATATTGGATAGCTCTCGCAGAGACTATATGGCCTGCAAAACCTAAAATATTTACTATCTGGCACTTCACAGAAAAAGTTTGTAAACCTCTGTTCTGTGTAATACAGGGCATATATAGGTCATTCTGTTGCATATGTGAGATGCTTAGTGCAGGTCAGGGTGCAGTCTTGGGACATACTGGCCACACATATTATTGTATGTCTTAGTAGTAGAGATCAATGACTAAGTCAATTATTGGTGCAGAGAACGTCAATTATTGGTGTAGAGATCCAGAGGCCTCTTAAAGGAATTCCAGCAAATAGGATAGAATAACCATTTTAGGATGAAGCCACTCTATTTGTTTTGTACTGTGAGATGTTCATGAATTTGGTTCATCAGGTATTACTCATAACTAGAAGTAGTAGGTGAGAGACCAGTATGTGACTCTTGTCCCTGACTGAGGCAAGAATAGAGATCTGTAGGTTATCCTTAATTTACTCGGCATTTTTTTCCATTTTTGCCAAAAGCCTTATAATATTTTTGTTTTGTTTTGGGCCCCTGTATGTTGGTTTTAAACATTGTAACATTTAGTGTCTCTTTGTATCCAGGAGATATGTTAGTTTACATTATTGTGCATTTCATTTATTCTCACGCCCTATTTAGGACACTGTTGTTTTAGCCATAGGACTGACCCAGATGTTCACAAATGGCATCCAGAAAGAGATACCTCCAGGTACTGTTGGAGCATAGTTGAGTTATGCTTTGCACACTTATCTCTAGGCATGTTCTCAAAATTTATTTAGAGTAAATGTATGATTTTGCTTTTATTTCCTTAGTTTTGGAAATGTGATTATGCATTTACTAATGTTACAGGAATGATTTTCTCAGAGAGCTTTGAATATTTTATCTACCTAAATTGTCAATGATAGTACTTTTCAACTGTTAGTGATTTGCAAAAAGCCTTTTTTACTGTGTGTAATTAAAAGAAATTAAAATAACTCTCTTAAATATGCAGTAAAAGTTAATTTAATTAGCTGCCCATTTGGAAATAGGTTATTGATGCACTTTTCCTATGCATAGAAAACTTAAATGAAATAACATAGTGTATCGTCTTTTACAACGGAGGAAACTACATTACTCTAAGCATGTATTTGTCCCACATTTTGTGTTTTACAAGTAACTAAATGTATTTATTCTTTAAAAAGTGAGCATTAAATAAATACAGGGACAGCCGAGTACTTTTTATCTTACTCACTGTTGAATAATAAAAAAAATAAATCTTTTTAATTGTTTCTTTTCGGTTACATTTATGATCCTAAGAAAATTGTGCAAATGTATCACTTCTGTTTCTTATGGAAATATTTGTGCTACAATGAGCCTGTGATCATGATACTTCTGAAAGAATGATGGTAAAAACCTTCAGATGGTATGTAGGCTTACTTTAGTTTGTTTATAATGAATGCGTGTCTCAAAGCAGGGGCTAATTGTCATTTAAAAGAAGATGGTTAAAAAAAAAGGTATATATGTGAGGTGACAGATGTGTTAATTAAACTTGATTGTGGGAATAATTTTACAATGTATAAGTGTATCAAATCATCATGCTGTACACTTTAAATATTATAATTTTATTTGTCACACCTCAGTAAAGCTGAAAAAAAGATGGCTTTTATTTTATTTTATTTTTTAATTTTTTATTTTTTAACATCTTTATTGGAGTATAATTGCTTTACAATGGTGTGTTAGTTTCTGCTTTATAACAAAGTAAATCAGTTATACATATACATATATCCCCATATATCTTCTCTCTTGCGTCTCTCTCCCTCCCACCCTCCATATCCTACCCCTCTAGGTGGTCACAAAGCACCGAGCTGATCTCCCTGTGCTATGCGGAGCACCGAGCTGATCACCGAGCTGCTATGCGGCTGCTTCCCACTAGCTATCTATTTTACATTTGGTAGTGTATATATGTCCATGCCATTCTCTCACTTTGTCCCAGCTTACCATTCCACCTCCCTGTGTCCTCAGGTCCATTCTCTCGTAGGTCTGCATCTTTATTCCTGTCTTGCCCTTAGGATCTTCATGACCATTTTTTTTTCTTTTTTCTTTTTTTAGATTCCATATATATGTGTTACCATACGGTCTTTGTTTTTCTCTTTCTGACTTACTTCACTCTGTATGACAGACTCTAGGTCCATCCACCTCACTACAAATAATTCAGTTTCCTTGTTTTTATGATTGAGTAATATTCCATTGTATATATGTGCCACATCTTCTTTATCCATTCATCTGTCGATGGACACTTAGGTTGCTTCCATATCCTGGCTATTGTAAATAGAGCTGCAATGGACATTGTGGTACATGACTCTTTTGAATTATGGTTTTCTCAGGGTATATGCCCAGTAGTGGGATTCCTGGGGCATATGGTAGCTCTATTTTTAGTTTTTTAAGGAACCTCCATACTGTTCTCCGTAGTGGCTGTATCAGTTTACATTCCCACCAACAGTGCAAGAGCATTCCCTTTTCTCCACACCCTCTCCAGCATTTATTGTTTCTAGATTTTTTGATGATGGCCATTCTGACTGGTGTGAGATGATATCTCATTGTAGTTTTGATTTGCATTTCTCTGATGATTAATGATGTTGAGCATTCTTTCATGTGTTTGTTGGCAATCTATATATCTTCTTTGGAGAAATGTCTGTTTAGGTTTTCAGACCAATTTTGGATTGGGTTGTTTGTTTTTTTGATGTTGAGCTGCATGAGCTACTTGTAAATTTTGGAGATTAATCCTTTGTCTGTTGCTTCATTTGCAAATATTTTCTCCCATTATGAGGATTGTCTTTTGGTCTTGTTTATGGTTTCCTTTGCTGTGCAAAAGCTTTGCAGTTTCATTAGGTCCCATTTATTTTTGTTTTTATTTCCATTTCTCTAGGAGATGGGTCAAAAAGGATCTTGCTGTGATTTATATCATACAGTGTTCTGCCTATATTTTCCTCTAAGAGTTTGATGGTGTCTGGCCTTAAATTTAGGTCTTTAATCCATTTTGAGTTTATTTTTGTGTATGGTGTTAGGGAGTGTTCTAAGTTCATTCTTTTACATGTAGCTTTCCAGTTTCCCCAGCACCACTTATTGAAGAGGCTGTCTTTTCTCCACTGTATATTCTTGCCTCCTTTATCAAAGATAAGGTGACCATATGTGCATGGGTTTATCTCTGGGCTTTCTGTCCTGTTCCATTGATCTATATTTCTGTTTCTGTGCCAGTACCATGCTGTCTTGACTACTGTAGCTTTGTAGTATAGTCTGAAGTCAGGGAGCCTGATTCCTCCAGCTCCTTTTTTCATTCTCGAGATTGCTTTGGCTATTCGGGATCTTTTGTGTTTCCATACAAATTGTGAAATTTTTTGTTCTAGTTCTGTGAAAAATGCCAGTGGTAGTTTGATAGGGATTGCATTGAATCTGTAGATTGCTTTGGGTGGTATAGTCATTTTCATAATGTTGATTCTTCCAATCCAACAGCACGGTATATCTCTCCATCTGTTTGTATCATCTTTAATTTCTTTCATCAGCACCTTATAATTTTCTGAATATAGGTCTTTGGTTTCCTTAGGTAGGTTTATTCCTGGGGATTTTATTCTTTTTGTTGCAGTGTTAAATGAGAGTGTTTTCTTAATTTCACTTTCAAATTTTTCATCATTAGTGTATAGGAATACAAGAGAATTCTGTGCCTTAATTTTGTATCCTGCTACTTTACCAAATTCATTGATTAGCTCTAGTAGTTTTCTGGTAGCATATTTAGGATTCTCTATGTATAGTATCATGTCATCTGCAAACAGTGACAGCTTTACTTCTTCTTTTCCGATTTGGATTCCTTTTCTTTCTTTTTCTTCTCTGATTGCTGTCACTAAATCTTCCAAAACTATGTTGAATAATAGTGGTGAGAGTGGACAACCTTATCTTTTTCCTGATCTTAGTGGAAATGGTTTCCATTGAGAATGATATTGGCTCTGGGTTTGTCAGATATGGCCTTTATTATGTTGAGGAAAGTTCCCTCTATGCCCAGTTTCTGGAGGGTTTTTATCATAAATGGGTGTTGAATTTTGTCAAAAGCTTTCTCTGCATCTATTGAGATGATCATATGGTTTTTCTCCTTCCATTTGTTAATATGGTGTGTCACATTGATTGATTTGCGTATATTGAAGAATCCTTGCATTCCTGGGATAAACCCCACTTGATCAGTGTGTATGATTCTTTTAATGTGCTGTTGGATTCTGTTTGCTAGTATTTTGTTGAGGATTTTTGCATCTATGTTCATCAGTGATATTGGCCTGTAGTTTTCTTTCTTTGTGACATCTTTGTCTGGTTTTGGTATGAGGGTGATGGTGGCCTCGTAGAATGAGCTTGCGAGTGTTCCTCCCTCTGCTATATTTTGGAAGAGTTTGAGAAAGATACGTGTTAGCTGTTCTCTAAATGTTTGATAGAATTCGCCTGTGAAGCCATCTGGTCCTGGACTTTTGTTTGTTGGAAAATTTTTAATCACAGTCTCAATTTCAGTGTTTGTGATTGGTCTGTTTATATTTTCTACTTCTTCCTGGTTCACTCTTGGAAGGTTGTGCTTTTCTTAGAATTTGTCCATTTCTTCCAGGTTGTCCATTTTATTGGCATATAGTTGCTTGTAGTAATCTCCCATGATCCTTTGTATTTATGCAGTGTCAGTTGTTACTTCTCCTTTTTTATTTCTAATTCTGCTGATTTGAGTCTTCTGTTTTTTTCTTGATGAGTCTGGCTAATGGTTTATCCATTTTGTTTATCTTCTCAAAGAACCAGCTTTTGGTTTTATTGATGTTTGCTGTTGTTTCCATTTCTTTTTCATTTATTTCTGATCTGATCTTTATGATTTCTTTCCTTCTGCTAACTTTGAGGATTTTTTCTTCTTCTTTCTCTACTTTAGGTATAAAGTTAGGTTGTTTATTTGAGATGTTTCTTGTTTCTTGAGCTAGGATTGTATTGATATAAACTTCCCACTTAGAACTGCCTTTGCTGCATCCCATAGGTTTTGGGTTGTTGTGTTTTCATTGTCATTTGTTTCTAGGTATGTTTTGATTTCTTCAGTGATCTCTTAGTTATTAAGTAGTGTATTGTTTAGCCTCCATGTGTTTGTATTTTTTACAGATTTTTTCCTGTAATTGATATCTAGTCTCATAGCATTGTGGTTGGAAAAGATACTTGATACGATTTCAATTTCCTTAACTTTACCAAGGCTTGATTTGTGTCCCAAGATATGATCTCTCCTGGAGAATGTTCCATGAGCACTTGAGAAGAAAGTGTATTCTGTTGTTTTGGATGGAATGTCCTATAAATATCAATTAAGTCCATCTTGTTTAATGTATCATTTAAAGCTTGTGTTTCCTTATTTATTTTCATTTTGGATGATCTGTCCATTGGTGAAAGTGGGTTGTTACAGTCCCCTACTATGATTGTGTTACTGTCGATTTCCCCTTTTATGGCTGTTAGCAATTGCCTTATGTATTGTGCTGCTTCTATGTTGGGTGCATAAATATTTACAATTATTATACTTCTTGGATCGATCCCTTGATCATTATGTGGTGTCTTTCTTTGTCTCTTGTAATAGTCTTTGTTTTAAAGTCTATTTTGTCTGATATGAGAATTGTTACTCCAGCTTTCTTTTGATTTCCATTTGCATGGAATATCTTTTTCCATCCCCTCACTTTCAGTCTTTATGTGTCCCTAGGTCTGAAGTGAGTCTCTTGTAGACAGCATATATATGGGTCTTGTTTCTGTATCCATTCAGCTAGTCTCTGTCTTTTAGTTGGAGCATTTCATCCATTTACATTTAAGGTAATTGTCGATATGTATGTTCCTATTACCATTTTCTTAATTGTTTTGGGTTTGTTATTGTAGGTCTTTTCCTTCTCTTGTGTTTGCCTAGAGAAGTTCCTTTATCATTTGTTGTAAATCTGTTTTGGTGGGGCTGAATTCTCTTTGCTTTTGCTTGTCTGTAAAGGTTTTAATTTCTCCGTCATATCTGAGTGGGATCCTTGGTGGGTAGAGTAATCTTGGTTGTAGGTTTTTCCCTTTCATCACTTTAAATATGTCCTGCCACTCCCTTCTGGCTTGCAGAGTTTCTGCTGAAAGATGAGCTGTTAACCTTATGGGGATTCCCTTATATGTTATTTGTTGTTTTGCCCTTGCTGCTTTTAATATTTTTCTCTGTATTTAATTTTTGATAGTTTGATTAATATGTGTCTTGGCATGTTTCTCCTTGGTTTTATCCTGTGTGGGACCCCCTGTGCTTCCTGGACTTGATTACTAGTTTCTTTCCCATATTAGGGAAGTTTTCAACTATAATCTCTTCAAATATTTTCTCAGTTCCTTTCTTTTTCTCTAATT
This sequence comes from Lipotes vexillifer, assembly GCF_000442215.2. Lineage (NCBI taxonomy): Eukaryota > Metazoa > Chordata > Mammalia > Artiodactyla > Lipotidae > Lipotes > Lipotes vexillifer. The sequence goes on along the minus strand of NW_006792108.1, from coordinate 71,643 downwards.
CTTCTGGGACCCCTATAATTCGAATGCTGGTGTGTTTAATGTTTTCCCTGGGGTCTCTGAGACTGTCCTCAATTCTTTTCATTCTTTTTTCTTTGTTCTGCTCTACAGTAGTTATTTCCACTATTTTATCTTCCAGGTCACTTATCCATTTTTCTGCCTCAGTTATTCTGCTATTGATCCCTTCTAGAGAATTTTAAATTTCATTTATTGTGTTGTTCATCACTGTTTTTTTGCTCTTTAGTTCTTCTAGGTCCTCGTTAAGCATTTATTGTATTTTCTCCATTCTATTTCCAAGATTCTGGATCATCTTTACTATCATTATTCTGAATTTTTTTTCAGGTAGCCTGCTTATTTCCTCTTCATTTGTTATGTCTGGTGGGTTTTTACCTTGCTCCTTCATCTGCTGTGTGTTTCTCTTTCTTCTCATTTTGCTTCACTTACTGTGTTTGGGGTCTCCTTTTTGCAGGCTGCAGGTTTCTAGTTCCCATTGTTTTTTTTTTTTTTTTTTAACAGCTTCAACCAAATCTTTAATAGAAAGTGATTTAACTTAACATCAATATACAGTCATTAAAGGGAAAAGAATAAGAATATTAACAGAGTATATAAATTTCAATATACAATCATTGGAGGGAGAGGAATAATATTAACAGAGTATAAAACAGAGCATACATCACCGAATTGGGCTGATACCTACTTCCAGATCCAAGTGGCAGGTAGGAATTCCCTTGAACAGCAATCTGGAGTCCCAGTTGGGAAGGTCCTGTGTGGTGAGTCCACCCCACAGACTTCTGGGACTTCAGAGTGCTGCCCAACGGAGTCATGTTTTTAACACCAAGCCGCAAGCTGATAGTCATCAGCTTGTGTGCAAGTATGCAGCTCTGGCTATTATCGCAAATGTTTTGATACTTTAGTTGTAAGTCTCAGAATATTCGCTGAATTCCGGGAACTGGCCAGATTCCCAAGTCCCAGTAAGCTTTGTGACTCACTCCGTTCTTTTTCTGTTGGCTCCCAAGACTGACTAGCACCGTTTCTGGTGACCAGCATGTAGTCTAGCAGCTCGATGTGTAGCTCTTTCAGAGTCTTTGTTTAGTCAAAAGCCTATTGTTGTCTCTGAAGCCTGAACAAGACTATTTTATTAGTCTCCCCAACAACAACTTGGCTCTTTGCTCCAGAGGGATCCCACAGACAATGACAGGTTTTGGATTGAAACACTTCCTCTATGACGTTGGGTGTACATTTGTCTTGTATTTACACAGAGTGGCCACAGGGGTTTCTCTCGGCACTACCTGCCTTCTGAGTGGCTTCCTGGCTATTAAGTTTTGCCCCAGAACCTCTTGGTGGATGGACTTCAGAATTCAATCCCCCCAAACACATTGGCTTCTTTACTTCCCTTTTCTGGTTCCTTCAGCTGTTGGTAAATGTCTATATTCCTATGAACGTGATTGGTCCTGGAAACAGCACAAATGTGTGAAAAACATTTTTACATACTGTTTTTCAGCCACGTCAGACAGAAATCTCAGCTTATTACATGCATTCATATTTTATCCCCTGGATGTTGTTTGGGTTTCAAGATCTGGACTAGTGGGTGCATGATATTTGTCCTGCACAGATACAAGCAGTGAGCCCAATACATCCACAGCAACAGACTTTACCCCACGTGGCCAGAGCCACATGCACCATCCTTATCCTGGTGAGTTTCTTCATCTCTTTTTACTGTCTCTCTTCCATATTGAGTCTTTGTGTTACTGTAATTGTAAATCCAGGCCAGTAGCTGATGGAAACGTCTGTGCTACTAGCTCCAGATTTCCCAGCTTTCAGCTCCTTTGTGCTCATCAGCAGTGACACCGGTGTCTCTAGGTTCTTCTATGATTTCTGCTCCAAAAAAATTATTTTCCTAATATTGTTAAACATTTATGTCTTCTTATTTCTGCAGTGAATCAATTAATTTTTTTTTTAAGGGAAATTTTGGGATCTGCTCCTTCCAAGTTCAGCCACTTGAGAGCTCTGGGCCTCAATTTGTTTTAAATTTTTTTATTTATTATTTATTATTTATTTTTCTCTGTGTTGGGTCTTCGTTGCTGCACGCAGGCTTTTTCTAGTTGTGGCGAGTGGCAGCTACTCTTCATTGTGGTGCTCGGGCTTCTCATTGCAGTGGCTTCTCTTGTTGTGGAGAACAGGGTCTAGGCACACGGGACTCAGTAGTTGTGGCTCGTGGGTTCTAGAGTGCAGGCTCAGTAGTTGTGGTGCATGGGCTTAGTTGCTCTGCAGCATGTGGGATCTTCCCAGACCAGGGCTGGAACCCGTGTCTCCCAGCATGCATACAACTGCAAAGTTCTCCAGCATGACATCAAGGTACAGGTGTATCTGAACCTCATCAAGAAGACAGCATTCCTCCCAGGAGAAGTACATGGCCACATCCTCAAAGGTCACACTGCCCTGAGGTGAGTCCGTCAGCGCACGTGCCACCATCGGAGCCTTTGCACGGAGTGGAGTGGCGACAGTCCAGCGATTGGGTTGGAGTCGGCACGGTTACTCCCCGCAAGCAGCGTTGTCGTCGTCCCCATCTCTCGTTCCCATTGTTTTTGGTGTTGGTCCCCAGTGGCTAAGGTTCGTTCAGTGGGTTGTGTAGGCTTCCTGGTGGAGAGGACTAGTGCCTGTGTTCTGGTGGATGAGGCTGGATCTTGTCTTTTTGGTGGGCAGGTCCACCTCTGGTAGTTTTGGAGTGTCTGTCTTATTATGATTTTAGGCAGCCTCTCTGCTAATGGGTGGGGCTGTGTTCCTGTCTTGCTAGTTGTTTGGCATAGGGTGTCCATCACTGTAGCTTGCTGGGTGTTGAGTGGAGCTGGGTCTTGGCATTGATGGAGATCTCTGGGAGATTTTCACTGTTTGATATTACGTGGAGCTGGGAGGGCTCTGGTGGACCAATGTCCTGAACTTGGCTCTCCCACCTCAGAGGCACAGCCTTGATGCCTGGCTGGAGTACCAAGAGCCTGTCATCCACATGGCTCAGAATAAAAGGGAGAAGAAAAGAAAGAAAGAAAGAAAGAAGATAAAATGAGATGAAATAAAAGATAAAACATAAAATAAATAAAAGATAAAGTTATTCAAATAAAAAAGAAAGCTATTAAAAACAATTTAAAAAGTATTAAAAAATAGAAAGAAAGAAAGAAGAGAGCACGAAACCAAAAAACAAAATCAGCAATGATAAGAAGCTCTAAAAACTACAGACACACAAAAAAACAAAAAACAAATGGACAGACAGAACCCTAGGACAAATGGTAAAAGCAAAGCTATACAGACAAAAATCTCACACAGAAGCATGCGCATACACGCTCACAAAAAGAGAGAAAGGGAAAAAATATATATCTTTGCTCCCAGTGTCCACCTCCTCAATTTGGGATGATTCATTGTCTATTCAGGTATTCCACAGATGCAGGGTACATCAAGTTGATTGTGGAGATTTAATCCACTGCTCCTGAGGCTGCTGGGAGAAATTTCCCTTTCTCTTCTTTGTTCTCACAGCTCCTGGCGTTCAGCTTTGGATTTGGCCCCGCCTCTGCATGTAGGTTGCCTGAGGGCGTCTGTTCCCCCACTCAGACAGGACGGGGTTAAAGTAGCAGCTGCTTCAGGGGCTCTGTGGCGCACTCAGGGCGGGGGGAGGGAGGGGTACGGAGTGCGGGGCCAGCCTGTGGCGGCGGCAAAAGCCGGGGTGACGATGCACCAGCCTGAGGCGCGCTGTGCGTTCTCCTGGGGAAGTTGTCCCTGGATCACGGGACCCTGGCCGTGGAGGGCTGCACAGGCTCCTGGGAGAGGAGGTGTGGAGAGACCTGTGCTTGCACACAGGCTTCTTGGTGGTGGCAGCAGCAGCCTTAGCATCTCATTCCCGTTTCTGGGGTCCACGCTGATAGCCGCGGCTAGTGCCTGTCTCTGGAGGTCGTTTAAGCATCACTCTTAATCCCCTCTCCTCGCGCACCAGGAAACAAAGTGGCAAGAAAAAGTCTCTTGCCTCTTCGGCAGGTCCAGGCTTTTCCCTGGACTCCCTCCTGGCTAGCCGTGGCGCACTAGCCCCCTTCAGGCTGTGTTCACGCCGCCAGCCCCAGTCCTCTCCCTGCTCTCCGACTGAAGCCCGAGCCTCAGCTCCCGGCCCCCGCCCGTCCCAGCGGGTGAGCAGAAAAGCCTTTTGGGCTGGTGAGTGCCGGTCGGCACCGATCCTCTGTGCGGGAATCTCTCCGCTTCGCCCTCCTCACGCCTGTTGCTGTGCTCTCCTCCGCAGCTCTGAAGCTTCCCCCTCCGCCCCGCACAGTCTCCACCCAAGAAGGGGCTTCCTAGTGTGTGGAAACCTTTCCTCCTTCACAGCTCCCTCCCACTGGTGCAGGTCCTGTCCCTATTCTTTTGTCTCTGTTTTTTCTTTTTTCTTTGGCCCTACCCTGGTACGTGGTGAGTTTCTTGCCTTTTGGGAGGTCTGAATTCTTCTGCCAGAGTTCAGTAGGTGTTCTGTAGGAGTTCTTCCACATGTAGATATATTTCTGATGTGTTTGTGGGGAGGAAGGTGATCTCCACGTCTTACTCTTCCGCCATCTTGAACCTCCCCAAGATGGCTTTTAGATACGAAAGAAAATAGCTGCTTTTACTAGGAGATATGTATTTTTACTTTCTTTGACTAAGTGGGAGTGACAGTTTTCTTCTACACCTTAAACTTGTCCTCTCTAACAACTTCTGTGGTGCCCCTTGATCCTTCAGATTTTCAGATACTTAATGGGCCTGGTGGCTCATTTTGATAATTTACTCAGGAAATGGAAACTGCTTGCTTTCTGAGGATGTATGAGGTAAGAATATGCAGCTCATCTTTAGTTTTTGATCTGTTGAATCAGGTAACCAGCCGTTTTGGCAATATTGGCAACAAATTGGAGCTTGAATCTTACAAAGCGTATGAGTGTGTGACTGATTCTGATGTGTAGACTGGGGGTTTCATATCGCCAGTGGTGATCTGATGTTTACAATGCTTGCATTTATTTACCTCTTATGATATATGGACAACTTGAATAATGTAAGAATGAAGGTGTAGTGTTAGCTATTAAATTTAGTGCTTTAAGACAACATGCATGTCTCACAGTTTCCTAGGTATGGCTTACCAGAGTCCTCTGCTGAAGGTCTCAAAAAGCTTCACTTGAGGTGTTTGCCAGGACTTAGCTCTCAACTGAAGCCTGACTCAGAAAGGCACTGTTTCCAAGCTTACTGAAGTTTTGGTTCCTTCTGGTTGTAGGACTCAGGGTTTCAGTTTCATGCTGGCTGTCAGCCAGGGGTCAGCTTCAAGTCCTAGAAGCCTCCTGCAATTCCTAGGTCACATGGCATACCACCATGGCCACTCACTTCCTCAAAGCCAGCAAAGGAGAGAGTCTCCTTCAAGATGGGTGCTACACAGCAAAGGAAACTGTAAACAAAATGAAAAGACAACATACAGACTGGGAGAAAATGTTTACAAATGATGCTACCAACAAGGGATTAATTTCCAAACCATACAAACAACTCATACAGCTTAATATAAAAAAAACCAAACAACCCAATCAGAAAATGGGCAGAAGATCTAAATAGATATTTCTCCAAAGAAGACATGTAGACGGCCAAAAGGCACATGAAAAGATGTTCAACATCGCTAATTGTTAGAGAAATATAAATCAAAACTACAGTGAGTTATCAACTCACACTTATCAGAATGGCCATCATTAAAAAGACTACAAATAATAAATGCTGGAGAGGGTGTGGAGAAAAAGGAACACTGTTGATGGGAATGTAAATTGATACAGCTACTATGGAGAACAGTGTGGAGGTTCCTTAAAAAACTAAAAATAGAGTTACCATATTATCCAGCAATCCCACTCCTGGGTATATATCTGGAGAAAACTATAATTTGAAAAGATACATGCACCCCACTATTCATAGCAGCACTGTTTATAATAGCCAAGGCATGGATGCAACTGAAGTGTCCATCGACAGATGAATGGATAAAGAAGATGTTGGTATATATTACACAATGGAATACTACTTAGTCATAAAAAAGAATGAAATAATGCCATTTGTAGCACCATGATGGACCTAGAGATTATCATATTAAGTGAAGTGTGTCAGACAAAGTCAAATATATGATATCACTTATATGTGGAATCTAAAAAAAATGATATAAATGAACTTATTTACAAAACAAATAGACTCACAAACATAGAAAACAAACTTATGTTTACCAGAGGGGTAGCAGGGGGTGGGGAGAGATAAATTAGGAGTTTGGGATTAACATATACACATTACTATATATAAAATAGGTAAATGACAGGGACCTACTGTATAGCCCAGGGAACTATATTCAATATCTTGTAATAACCTATAATGGAAGAGACTCTGAAAAAGAATATATATATAAAAATGAATCACTTTGCTCTACACCTGAAGTTAACACAACATTGTAAAGTAACTATACTTCAATTAAAGAAATGGTAAAAAA
>NW_006792108.1:41594-65137 GCF_000442215.2 Lipotes vexillifer | reverse complement strand
GGAAAAAAAAAAAAAAAAAAAAAAAAGATGGGTCCTACAATCTTACATAACATAATCACATACAGGTAATCACTTACATCCTGTCACCTTTACCAAATTCTTTGGGTTAGAAACAAGTCCCTGCCCACACTCAAGGGCAGGATTACTAAGAGTTGGGGATCATGGATCATCTTAAGAGTGTCTGCTACAGAAGGGAAAAGGAAATTGGGTTGATCTTGCACTCAGGATTTTCTTTTCACCTATTATAACTAACTTGAAGGCAAGGTTCATGTTTGACTCATCCTGAATCTTTTGGTCTTCACCATCACCCACCTACTAGTGTCTTACATTTAGTAGAGACTCAGTGGGTATTTGTAGGCTTAATTAACTATTATGCTATAAAACTACTATCAAAGAAAGTGGAATCTCCTGTACTTGGCTTGACAGTCTTGACTCTGCAAGTTGAAAGCCGTTGTTTATGAACTGAGACTATTAAAATTTTAATTATTGCTAGCAATGTCTGTTTTATCATCTCTACCATCAAACAGTAATTTTTAATAAATTCCCCTTTTCTCAGAAGAAGCTATACTAGTGCTCTATTTAAAGTTGGGGAATACAGATTACCTTGTTAAATCGATATAGTAGTGATAGTAGTTGAAGATCTGGAATCTTCCGAAACATTGTTATGAGAGACTGACAGCTATATAAGGTGGCCTTCTTTTCATAGTGTTTTGTTTCTTTGTCTATCAACATAACATTTGCTTTCCAAATCAGCGGGTAAAACTAGCAAGTGCTTTTTATTTTTGTCTATGAGAAAAATATGACCTGCCAGATCAAAGGAGAAGTGAGATTTCTAACTCTGAGACTTGTGCTCCTAAAGAATCGTATTCAGCACTGTAGAAATATTGATTATGTGTATACTTAATTATCCATTTGGCCCTAGGCAGACATTTTGCAAACCCATGCTGTTTGCAATTCTTTTTCCTTGGATAGAAAAGGTGGAGGCTAGATAACTATAGAATACCAAAAAATGATTTTGTAGCATGAACTAACACAAGGTCAGAAAAATAAAGACCAACAATAGAGGGAAAAATATACAGCAAAGACTTTAGGTCTTTGTGGAATGAGGGAGGACCTTAATAAGTCAATATTATTGTAGCAGACAAACCAGGCAGGAATAGCATAGTCAGAGGTAGGAATGGTTCATATTGAATGTGAGAGAGAGGCAGATATTCCCAGTTATTAAACATGGCCATATAATAAACGACTACCATGAATAATCAAAGAATGTACAGTTACCAAATGTGGGGAGGTCTTCAGCTGCAACTGTAATTATGCGTATACATTTTACAAGAAGCAGTGTCTGTCTTCAGGAACAGAAAAAGAGGAGGGAAAACTATTTAGTTGCATTTTGGTATAGCTCTGGAGAATTTTATTTTTATCTTCTATTACCATGTATGGTAGGCAGAATCTAAGATGTCCTCCAAGATTCTTATCCTCTGCCATACATGTCTGGAATAATCCTCTTCTTTTGAGTGCCTCCCTGTATAATCCTTTTCATTTTTGTTTGGGCAGAACTTTTGAATATGAGTCATCACACCTGTGATTAGGTTACAAATCAGTCAACTTTAATCAAAAGCTGGCCTGATGCAATCACTTGAGCCTTTAAAAGGGAGTGGGTTTTTCCTGCAGTTAAAGAGTTCAAACCTTGGAAGCATTAGAGGGCCTATTGAAGGGACCACATGGCAAGGAATTGTGGGTGGCATCTAGGAGCTGAGTGTGGCTCCTGGCTGACAGTCAGCAAGAGAGTGGGAGTCAGTCTTACAATTGCAAGGAACTGATCTTGGAACAACCAGTGATCTTGGAAGAGGATCCCACACTCTAGATGAAGCCATAGCCCTGACAGACACTGATTTCAGCCTAGTGAGATCCTGAGCAGAGGACCCAGTTACCCCAGACTCCTGACCACAGAAACTGTGAAATGATAAATTTGTGTTGATTTAAGCTGCTAACTAGGTAGTAATTTGTTATGCAGCCATAGAAAAAGAATATGGTACCTTATATATGGCCTGAGTATCTACATTAACACTTTCCTAAACATACTCCATCTCTTCCCGACTTTGTATCTATACTCAGGTATTCTCTTCCCTGGAATGATTTCTTTTATATATCTGTTCTAGCTATCATTTATGGCTCATCTCATGTGCCATTGCCTTGTTGACATTTCTGTATTTCCAGAGATGAATGTCATCTCTCTGTCCCCTAAATCTGCAGTGTACTTTGTGTCTTTGTCATGTAACTTACGTATTTTACTTGCGTTAGAGTTATTTGTATTCATGGTTTATGCTTTTTGTTTTAAATTTGTTTATTGATTTGAATAAGAAATACATATATTCAAATATTCCAAATATTTTGAAAGAATATTTCAAAATATTCTTTTGAAAGAATGTATAATGAAAAGTAAGTGTTTTTAGCCCAGTTCACCAGTCCTCCGGTCCTCTGGTCCAGAGGCAACCTTTCTTTTCAGTTTTTCCATGTATCCTTCTGTAGAGTTTCTATACATAGGCAAGTATATATGTATATATGTCCTCCTTCCTATCTATACAAAACTAACATAGTATTTATTCTCTCAATTTATCCTCTCTTCTTCATTGTGAAATGTGTGAAGAATCCATGTCTTTTTCATTCTTATATTAATCTCCTGAGGTACCTAAGTATTTAAGACCTACTGATTCTAATATTTCCCACCAAACCTTTCATTTGATGTTACTTATATTAACTCAAAACTCATTTTGACAGACACTTTGATTAAAATGCTTTCCTTAATATGGACTCAAAACCTTTCTGAACATTTCACTGTTAGGGTGCCAAAATGCCAGAGACTCGTAACTTTAAGACATGTTTACTGGATTAGAAGAACCACATGGATAAATATTTCTGAATACAATGTTATTATCAGCAGACACCCTTTCTATCTTCTCTGGTAATCCCTCTGCTACTCTTTTGACAGAGTAGTTATTGTGTGAGGGGTCTTATGGGGGATGGAATTGGGAACATTGCAATAGGATGAGGGGTTTTCAGTTTATATAAGAATTTGTGAAAATGTTCTTTGAACTGAATATTAAGTATCTGTTCTCATGATGCTGTTGGGTAAATGAAGCTAATAACATTTTCTGCAATTCTAAAAAATTAAAACTCTAGAAAACCTAACTTTTCTAATTGATGAACATGATTCTGGAGCCTTATATTTTGTTAAAGCTTTTACTAACTTATTTAATTCTTAGCATCTAGTTGTTTTAATTACCTTATTAAAAGTATTAACTACTTCCACGCTTCCTTTTCCTCTCTTAGCCATTCGCAGAGTATCTGATTCCCTTTCCTAATTGGTGAAATTAGAATGAGTGAAAAAGAAAAGTTACCCGGAACTATGATCCTGATGGGATTAAAAACCCCTCATGACTAAGTTCTTATCAAGTTTGTTTTTAAAGTGCATATGTGTGTTTCCTTCTCTTTCATGCTCTCTTTATTCACAGTTGTGCTGCTTAGCACATCATTCAGGAAAATATATAGGGATAATGATATTAGATAACACCTATTTAAACCATTGTTAGCAGCTTTATAAGTTAGTGGATGGTTAGAGACTGAATTTGATTGAATTTGAGTACTGAAGATTATGTGTTTATCTCTGAATTTTGTTATGGAAGCCCTCATCTTTCCTATTTCATAGGATAACACTGATTTTGTTGAAGAGGAAATTTGGGACTAGTTTATTTTTCATATGACTTGTGTATTAATAGCTACTTCATAATTAAATGTGTTCTCTGTAACAGGGATTCCGTGGTTTGTAAGAAAATAATAAATTTCAGCCCTCATCCAACTGAGTTTAAGAAAATACTAAACTTAAAACTTTAGATACCAAGAAGATATTTATTGATGACCTCATTTTGTAAATATATCGTTTTCTTGAAGCTTCATTGAGTATAGTACTTTATAGAATTTTTGATTATAGTATTATATATATATATATTTAAAATTTATTTATTTATTCTTGGCTGAGTTGGGTCTTCATTACTGCATGCAGGCTTTCTCTAGTTGCGGTGAGTGGGGGCTACTCTTCGTTACGTTGTGCAGGCTTCTCATTGTGGTGGCTTCTCTTGTTGCAGAGCACGGGCTCTAGGCATGTGGCCTTCAGTAGTTGTGGCACATGGGCTCGGTAGTTGTGGCTTGCAGACTCTAGAGCACAGGCTCAGTAGTCGTGGCGCACGGGCTTAGTTGCTCTGCGGCATGTGGGATCCTCCCGGACTAGGGATCATACCCGTGTCTCCTGCATTGGCAGGTGGATTCTTAACCATTGCACCACCAGGGAAGTCCCTATTTTGAATAATATCAATTTATGGAAATTTATCAAGTGATTATAGAAACCACTTGAAGTTAGTTTGATTGTTAGTTCAATTACATAAATTTCCATAATGATTTGCACACAGTAGGGATTTATTGTGTCTTCTCTGGTTCCAACTGACTGAAACCTAATTCATAATCAGTTTAGGCCAAAAGGGAATTTATTTACTGATGTGACTGAGACAGAGAGAGGCAAGGTGAGGCTAAGCTTAAGGAAAGAATGGGACAAGGGAGTTCGGTATCATCAGCAGGGCTCTTTTCTCAGCTCTCGCTTCTGCCTCAGTGTGTTTACTTCGTTGTCTTAGGCCTGATTACTGCACATGGCTGCTGGTAGAAAGGGACTTTAGTCAACTCTCTTTCAGTTTCTAAACTAAAAAAAAAAAAAAAAAAATCTAATAAGGATAATACAGGCCAAAAGCAGGCAACATGTGGATCAAAATTAAATCTTTTAGTTTTTAAAATAAAAAAAAAAAAAAAAAAATCTCATATATAAGTGTAGCTTTTTATAGGCCCAGCTTGGATCACATGTCCCTCCCTCCCCATTAGCCAAACGGCAGTGGCCTAGAGAGTAGGAAGGATTTTCAAGAAGATGCCAGTTCATATTCTAACTACATAATTACAGAGATGGGATAGGAATATTTCCAGTAGGTGGTGGGATGCGGGGTTGGGGGAGATGAGGAAAGGGGACAATAAACACAATACCTTTTGAGATGGGGAAGAAAGGGAAAGGTCTGGAGTATGTGGAGCTGTTTAGGAGGGATGCTTTAGCAGGAGTCAGTAGGAGATCATTTGGGTTATGTATTAGTCAGGGTTCTCCAGAGAAGCAGAATCAGTAGCATGATTATATGTATACATGCACACACACATATATATATAAAATAAATTTAAGTATAAGGAATTGGCTTACATGATCATGGAGGCTGACAAGTCCCCAAATCTGCAAGGTGAGTCAGCAAGCTGGAGACCCAGGAGAGCTGATGGTATAGTTCCAGTGTGAAGGCCAGCAGTGTTGACCCAGGAAGAGTCAGTATTTCTGCTTGAGTCAAAAGCAGGAAAAATCTGATGTTTCTGTTTGAAGGCAGGCAAGCAGGAGGAATTCTCTGTTACCTGGGGGAGGGTAAGTCCTTTTGTTTTATTCAGGCCTTCAACTGATTGGATGAGGCCCACCCACATTAAGGAGAGCAATCTGCTTTGCTCAGTCTACTGATTTACATGTTAATCTCTTTCAAAAGCATCCTCACAGAAACACCCAGAATAATGTTTGACCAAATCTCTAGGCACCCCATGGCACAGTGAAGTTGACACATAAGATGAGACATCACAAGGTGCTACATGCTAGAATATGGGGTGGGGTGTGTTTTGTACTAAACAGTTCTAATAAAGAGCAAGTTAAAATTATACTGATAAGCATTAAATATATAAATGGGCAAGCCTGGTTTTTCTGAATGTTTTTCATTCTTATTGTAGCCAAAACACACATAACACTTTATCATTCTGTAAAATGGGAAGATATTTGGAATGTGAAATGGCGTATATAAACAACCAACCTTATGATAAATGAAACTGGAGTGTACTGGCCTAAAAAGCCACTTAAAAGCCATCCATGTAGATATAAACTTATAAATCTTCAAAAACACATCTGTTGAGTTAACGATGTAGCTGAAAATTTATTTGAATGTTAGATATCATTGGGGAGTATTTCAGTATCTGAAAAATTAAAGTCAGCTTTACCATTGGGAGAAAAGAGTGCCTGTTAGGTGAGAATTCTGTGTATTAAGTTTACATTAGGTTTTCACAAAAATCTTGTCAGTTTTCTTATATTCAACAGGTCAAATCAGTTTGTTTGAAATCATTTACCTTTTTCTTAATGGGCTGATTAGGCTTGCCCCTCAGGACACTCTTTTGACAAAGCTTAACATTGTGCCATGAGGTACAGGAGAAATGTTTATAGAGTCTAGACCCAGCATTACAAAGCAGGACAAAGAAGGGTGGATTTGGAGCTAAGACACAATAAATTGATAACTAGCACACCTCAGAACCAATGCTTATTTTGATTTTGGCACTTAGGATTCTTGGACCATGTAGATAGTATAAATTTAAAGCTGAAAGAGTTGAGAGTAGGTCATAGTTAAGAATTCTCAGGAAGACTTTTTTCATTCTTCCCAGAGCCCAGGCTGAGGCAAGTTTCTTTTCATTTTCTTGTATGCTAGTGATACCCAATCAGGTAGCCGTTTGAAGGTACTAACTTTCTACAGAGATTTGGATCTCATCTGGTCAAAGGCTGTAAAAACCCAAACCCACTGCTTACCTAACTGGAAAACCTCCCAGAGGCAATTAATTACAGGTAAGCTCCCGAGTTTATTGCTCTGGTTAGCAATTTCATCTTTTTTTTTTTGGCCCCTGGGGATTTCATTTACATTCTTTTGAGCTCCTAGCTCCAGTTTTCTATCCATACAGGGTTGTATTTATTTTCTTTGTCTTATTCTGTACTAGTGTCAGCCTTCCTCCAGCCACCCTCCCACCCTTTGTCATGACCTTCAATGACATTTATTCTAGGTGTTGAGGATACAACAAAACAGACAAATACCATGTTCTCATGGAGCTCATCTTTTTAAAGGGGAAAGAAAAATAGATAAAATTACTGTATTAGGTGATGATAAATGTTATGAAAAAGTGAGGTAGGATAAAGAAATAAAGTAATGAGGGTGCTGTTTCACATAGGTCAGGTTAGGCCTTGCTGATACAGTATTGGTAGTGTGATGTCAAAGTCTTAAGTGTTAATTATACATTTGTATAACGAGCAGTTCATCTTGGTGTCCTAAGCAATGTTGACTCATAAGCTGAGTGAAGAAATTGGATATTGCTGTAATAACTCAAATATTAATGTAAGTTTTAAAAAGATAATGGGGAAATATCCTGAAGACAATTCCTTGAGTACTGTCAGTCTTTAATATTTCGTATTATAAATGCTGCCAGTATTGAATAACAAACGAATCTGTAAGATGATACACCAGGCAGTGCTTTTGACATGCATTATAAACTCATCATCGTTTTCCAGAGTCTGTTTCTCCTCCTGTATTCACTGTCTGTTAATGGTGTACCACCATCCATCTTGTTGTTTATGCCATTAGTTTGCTTTTCCCTCATTCGCCATGCATTTAAATACCTGCTTGTGTTAGGCACTGAGAATCAGAGCAGGAACTAGGGTGAGGTAAGTGAGGTACTTGCCTTGGGTGTAAAATTTAAGAGAATGCCAAAAAAACCTCAGTGATCATGATAAATACTATTTTAATGCAATATTAAAAAAAATCAATGTATGCAAAAAAATCCATGATGAATGAAATATCAAACTTTTAAATAAAGAAGGGATTCAGTCTTGCCCTGGCATAAACCCAAAAGTGGGTGCCTCAGTTTCCTCACCTTAGCTCTGGCTCTGCTGACCATGTAAGGGGAATAAGCCATAGTGTCTGCCCATAATGAATTTACCAGTAGGGGGAGAGAAACATGTGAATAAGTTAAGTACAAAAATAAAAGTCCACTAAGGTAGAAATAAAATAGGGGTTCAAAGAAGACATTTTTTCAAAGAGGATGTGAGGATTAGGAAAGAACCTGGGTCATCCTAGACTTCACTTTCTTCCTTAGTTTTACCAAATTTTAGTCTCCTTTCCAAATCCCTCTTGAATATATTCTTTCCTTTTCTCTAAACCCATCATTAATGCTATATCCTTAGCTCTTTTCTCTCCTGGATTACTCCTAACTGGCCTACTGCCAGAAAGCCTTTGTTAAAACACAGATCTTATCATGACTCTCTCCTAGTTAAAATCCTTTAATAATTATCAGTCACCTTCATTATAAAAGCCTGGCATCCAAAGCATTTAATGATCTCAGCTCTGCCTTTATCTTGGCATTCTCCATGGTTTCAGACTTATCAAAATCTGTATGTTGGCAATCTGTATATCTTCTTTGGAGAAATGTCTATTTAGGTCTTCTGCCCATTTTTGGATTGGGTTGATGTTTTTTTATATTGAGCTGCATGAGCTGCTTGTATATTTTGGAGATTAATCCTTTGTCAGTTGCTTCGTTGGCAAATATTTTCTCCCATTCTGTGGGTTGTCTTTTCGTCTTGCTTATGGTTTCCTTTGCTGTGCAAAAGCTTTTAAGTTTCATTAGGTCCCATGTGTTTATTTTTGTTTTTATTTCCATTTCTCTGGGGGAAGGGTAAGCTGGGATGAAGTGAGAGAGTGGTATGGACATATATACACTACTAAATGTAAAATAGGTAGTGGGCAGCAGCCGCATAGCACAGGGAGATCAGCTTGATGCTTTGTGTCCACCTAAGGGGGTGGGATAGGGAGGATGGGAGGGAGACACGAGAGGGAGGAGATATGGGGATATATGTATATGTATAGCTGATTCACTTTGTTATACAGCAGAAACTAACACACCATTGTAAAGCAATTATACTCCAATAAAGATGTTAAAAAAAACCCAACTCTGTATGGTTCTCCAAATGGCCTTGCATGTTGCCATTTCCTCTTCTTGGAAAGCTCTTGTTTCTTTTCTTCTCACAGCTAAATTCTGTCCATACATTAGCACTCAGAACAGACCTTGCCTTCCCAGGGGCTATGGTTTACATGTATGAATCTTTGGTGCCTAACACTTAGCGGCAGTTAATATTTGTAAAATATCTAGATCAGCCTTAGTGAGAAAGAGGCTGTACTTTTGTGCTTGTGCACATAGCTTCCACCCTTGCCACCATGTTCACTGTGTAAGCATCGAGGTGACCAAGGACAGAGGCTGACATTCATTGGATGAGTCATCTTTTCCAGCTGGTTGTTCAGTTCTTCCTCTGCTATAGATGCTTATTTGGTTATTTACGCTTTGTGTTTACTTCTATGGGGTCATCTACAAGCCTCTTTTATAGACCTTTTTGTGTCTGATCATTTATTATTGCTCCTTCCAGGCTCCTGATCAGTTAGCAGAGCTGTTAGCCACTGTCCAATAATTCATATATATCCTTACCTCAAACTACTTCTCTCTCTTACAGAGATGATGAAGCTATGCCTGATGGTGAAATTTCCTTTCACAACTGCCCTTTAGAATAGTGCTACTCAAACTGACCATGTGAACGACTTTTTGTTTTGTTTCGTTTTCAGTCATCATGATTGGTCCTTTTGTAAAATATAAAACCACACACTTAGTTATTGAGGTAATATAAAATTGTTATAAATGTTTTCAAATGTGTACTCTCACTCTGTATACTTGTGTATATATGTTGTTATGGAATGATAAAAAACAGTTTGTGAGCTAGCTTTAGTCTGTGGACCATATTTTAAGTAACACTGCAGTAGTTCCCTCCTGCATGGGGCTGTAGTGTGATAGCAATTTTTATCTTGCACCAACATATCAAACTGATCATCCATGAGCTGTGTGTTTTTTTGCAGGAGCCACTTTTTGAGAGTTGTGCAAATCTTTGTTATTTCACATGGCTACATTGTTCCTTCTGATTTACTACCTTAAAGAAGGCAAGGGGGAAGTGATATCAGGGGCTTCCTTTGTCCCTTTCTATTGTAATGGCTCTTATTTCATAGGTCAGAGAACCAATGTTTGGGTTTTGGCTGCTGCTAAATATTTCCATCCCAATTGTGTACTCAGGGACCAGGTACATAACCAGATGGTGGGTCTGTAGACCCATTGGGCCAACTGTGAGATGGACTTGGGCCAGGACTCCATTTATTATCTGGACTCTATGTTTCCACTCTAACTGGGTAGCCATAAAGGTATTTTGGGTACCCTGGTTTCAATGTCAGCTTAGAAACTATATCCAACAGTCCCTGGATGGGTTGGGTATTAATTACTCTTTTACCAGTGTTGAGCTACTCTGGTAAATGGCAGCACATCTCTTTGGAGAACGATTGGAGGAACATTGACTTTTTTTTTTTTTGCTCAAGAGGACTCAGCCTCCCCTTACATTGATGGGCTTTAGGTCTCTGAACTGGCTTAGATCTGGAAACTGCACATAAATCTTCTGCTTGGTCTTTTTTGGCCATAAAATTCAAGAAATAGTGTTATTAGCTACTTGTTATGGGTTGAATTGTGTCCCTTAAAAATTAATATGGTGGGGACTTCCCTGGTGGCGTAGTGGTTGAGAGTCTGCCTGCCGATGCAGGGGACGCGGGTTTGTACCCCGGTCCGGGAAGATCCCACATGCCGCGGAGCGGCTGGGCCCGTGAGCCATGGCCGCTGAGCCTGCGCGTCCAGAGCCTGTGCTCCGCAACGGGAGAGGCCACAGCAGTGAAAGGCCTGCGTACTGCAAAAAAAAAAAAAAATTAATATGCTGAAGTAGTAAACCCCAGTACTTCAGAATGTGACGTTATTTGAAAATAAGGTCATGGAAGACACAGTTATTTAAGATGAAGCCATACTGGAGTAGGTTGGGCTCCTAATCCAACATGGTTGGTTCTTATAAAAAGGAGAAATTTGGACATGGAAAACACGTATAGGAGAATGCTGTGTGAAGATGAAAACAGAGATCAGAGTGGTGCTTCTACAAGCCAATGAATGCTAAAGATTGCCAGCAAACCACCTGAAGATAGGAGAGAGGCATGGAACAGATCCTAACAGCCCTCAGAAGAAACCATCCCTGCTGACATCTAGATCTTGGACTCTAGCCTCCAGAACTGTGAGACAATAAATTTCTGTTGTTCAGTCACTCAGTTTGTGGTGCTTTGTTACAGAAGCCCTAGCAAATGAATGTACTACCCATTTCTTTTGCCTCTACAAAAAAAGTGGCTAATGATTTATTAGCCGTAGTCACAGATCTTGCAGGTCAAGGTTCTCTGGTTGCTGTTCTGATTTTACGGTCTTTCATGGCAAATACATTAATCTTGTTTCTAATAGTTAAGTGCTACCTCCGGTGCCTGCTATTTTGGAATCCTATCACTCCCATTGACATCCCATCAGTGTTTTAGAACCTTCTTAAGGTTTTCTTGCTAGAAGTTATATTCTGAGTCACAGGAGCATGCCTCCATGTTAATACACTTTCCTTTCTCTAGTATTCTTGCCTCTGCCTCAGCTTATCACCCTCAAGGTACACTTCCATATATGTGCCCCAATTCTTGATGACACATGCCAGACAGGCTCAGCAGCCTGAGAAATAAATACATTATTTCTTCCCATAGTTGAGACTGTACTACCCAATTGGAGTGATTATGAGTAAGATCTGACCCTACTTATTGGTCTAGAGGTAATGAAGGGAGACGGTGCGGATCTTGAGGAGGACATCTTCCTGAAGTATGGCCTTCACAAGTCTCCAAGCAATTAGAGGCTGCTTTCCTTTATGAAAGGGAATGCGGTGGGTCGTTTCAGCCCAGAGGGTTCAGCGGAATATGAGCATTCATGTTCTTAATGAACCCAATATCAGCATCCCATGTTTCACTCTCTTACTCTCTTCCTATCAGAGCCCTGATTACAGCAAGGGAGACCTGCTGGGGCTATATGTTTAGTCTTCTTTGTAGCTCAGCTACTCAGTCAAATCTTAGACCTGATTTTCAGTACAGTCTGCTCTCTGGGTACAGGAGATAAGGTTTACTTTAAATGCTGATTTTTTATAGCATGCTGTTTTTTACAGCGTGCCCTGAATTTTTTTAAGTGTTTTTTTTTTGGCGGTACGCAGGCCTCTTACTGCTGTGGCCTCTCCTGTTGTGGAGCACAGGATCCGGGCGCGCAGGCTCAGTGGCCATGGCCCATGGGTGCAGCCACTCTGCAGCATGTGGGATCCTCCCGGACCGGGGCACGAACCTGCGTCCCCCGCATCGGCAGGTAGACCTCCAACCACTGTGCCACCAGGGAAGCCCTATAAGTGTATATATTTTAAAAAATATTTATTTTGGCTGCGCCGCGTCTTAGTTGGGGTATACAGGATCTTTAGTTGCGGCATGCATGCAGGATCTAGTTCCCTGACCAGGGATTGAACCCGGGCCCCCTGCATTGGGAGCGCAGAGTCCTATCCACTGGACTACCAGGGAAGTCCCGTGCCCTGCATTTTGGTAGGTGTTTTACCCAAGTTAACAAATATGAATTCCAAAATCTTAGTTATGATTGCCCTCATGTCTTTCAAGTATTAGAGCTGTTGTATAAGCTTGTACATTCTCCTTCCTCCTCTACCACATTTCAGTCCACCTCAGGTAAGAATTTTAGTCATTGTACTGCTATGGCATCTAATGGGTTATCACTGCTTATATATCATTAGAAATTGGATCCTTGATGCCCCCTGACCAATAAGTGATACAATTCCAGAATCCCATTCTGAGGATCTGTTTTCTAGTACCACTTCTGTTACCAGAAGTCCTAATTAGTGTTTTCTCCAAAAGCAGACCCTGAGGATAAGGATTTAGGTGCAGGAAGTGTATTTTCAAGGTGATTCCAGGAAGCCTAGGGAGGAAGTGGGGTAAAAACTGTGGGTTCTTTAAGTGGAAAGCTATCAGCATCAGTATGACTGTCCACATCATTGGCAAGAGAACTCACAGATGAGTCGAGGACATGTGGTGTGGGCATTAACAGGGTCTCTATGAAGAGTACAGATGTAAAGCAAGAGCACAGAAACTAGCACACAGAAATAAGCACTTAATAAATTGAGCTATTATTTTTATTGGTGGTTAATCACAAAACAAATAATTTTTATTCATTTTGTTTGATTTTGCAGTATGAAAGGATTCATTTCAGGTTACCTTTAATTAGTGAACTAATGAATTTGCAATGTGACTTGATTTGTGAAAATTTCCTAACTTTTCCAACTTTCCAAAATATATTTATTTTGATAAGTGAGGTACTCCCATAAGCCCTGACTTACGATTGAACTACCAGAACAGTGAAATGATGACTGGCCTTTATTTAGTCTTGATAACCTAAATCCAGCATTTAGATCTTGCCATGCAGTTATTTTGAAGCTAATTGCTTTGCCCCAGCTTTTGTAATCTGCTTTGCTTCTTGTTAACATGATGAAAGAAAAGGAAAATTTCCATTTTTCTCTATTTCAAAAAAAAAAACCTATGTTATTTATGGTTCTCTGGGGCCTCAGGAAAACCCTTACTTAAGGTTCAAATGGTAATTATCATTCTTTCTCAGAGGAAATGTCTGTTGCCCTTGTGAAACTGATATTAAATTTAGAACACAAAATTTGATGTTTCATATTTTTAAATTACTTTTTCCTATTTCTCTTTGATTTCATCATTATTTGATCATCAGCTACATTAAGGAAATGAAATTAATTTTTCATTTTTTAAAATTAATTTTCCAAAGGAATATTTCAAGGAAAACCATATAAGGCAAAATATTAATTAATAATTTAATAGTTGACATTTTTTGGAGGGAGAGACAAGTTAGAGAAGGAATACAAAAGAGTGAGCTTGATAGAAGCAAAATACTTAAAAGAGTTATACAAAAAATAAGGGTCACAGAATAAAAAAGTTTATATCAACATTTCAGTTAGATAATATATATAGTTGGAGAATAATAGCTGGCAAATTACTGGAACAATTAATAAAGTAGTAATTTGGTGTCACCAAGAGGAAAAGAAATTGAACTGTGGAAGGCAGCAAAGGTAAATTTTACATTCTTTTACAAACAAATCATGCCAAATAATTTCTTTTTGATATCCAGGCAAGCTTAATGAGTAAACAAAATCGAATGAGCTTAGAGTATATAGAATGTTTAATATTCTTTTTTATGGATACATTAGATATGGTGCCATATGACATTTCATGAATAAAGTAGAGAAAGGTTAATTATAGAAATAGCAGATCATATGTAGAAATAAGACTAAAATAGAAATAATAGTTATAGAAAATTTGAATATACAGATAGGTTTAATTAACATTAAAAATAAAGTTGGTGAGTTAAAATACATTATTATTGTGATTTACATATTAAAATTCATTTCCCCAGTTTGTCATTATATTAAGATATTATTGTTAATATTTTTAGACATGTACTGACATGTTTACAGAAATATTACGACACCAGGGATTTCCTTCAAAGTGGGGAGGGTATATAGATAAAACAAACTTGACCATGCGTTAGTGATTTTTGAGGATGGGTGATGGGTACATGGAGGTTTGTTATACTATTCTGTCTACTTTTGAGTATGTTTAACATTTTTCATGATAAAAAGTTAATAAATCCTGTGGTATATTGCTCAGTGGTAGTATTGAACTTCATAAATGGATGTTAATTATGCTTTCTTTTTCCAGTTATAATTAATATTTTTACAACCTAATAATAATAGTCATGAAGGCATGGGGCAGAAAATAAAGAAACCATTTCTTTTGGCAAGGTTGTGGGCAGAACATTCAGAATTTTAAGTAAGTGTTTTGTGAAGTAAATGGATTTTTAAGCCAACAGGACCTTGAAAAATTTCTGTTCCATTTTCTACATTTGCAGATGATAGGATTCGAATTTGGCTGACCTTGTTATTTGTATTATGACTCATATTGCAGTTTGGGTCTCAGCTTTTGATTCTGGGATTTTTTCCCACTCCATAAGATGCTATCTACAAAAGTAAAGTAAGATTCTTTTAGCTCACTGAGACTCAATTACCTGTACAGAGCCGGGGGTGGGGTGGGGTGGGATGTAATGGGTAGCTGAAGTGGCAGCAGAGCACAATGATCAAAGTTCAAATCATAGTTCTGCTAGCTGTGAAACCTAGAATGCTTTATTTCACCACTCTATCTCAGTGAATGGGGAAAAACAATAGTTCCTGTTTTAAGGATTAAAATAAATAATGTATGTTAAAGTGGATAGGAATTGAATCTATTTCCTAGACACTTTGTAAGGATTACATGAGATTATGTATTTTTAGGAAATAGCTGGCACATAGTATTTACTCAATGAATACTTAATATTGTTATCTTGTCACTATTATTATTACCATCTTCATACTATCAAGGCAGTGAGGAATTTATTTTTTTAACATCTTTATTGATTACATTGTAGTGTTAGTTTCTGCTGTATAACAAAGTGAATCAGCTACACATATACATTATCCTCATATCCCCTGGCTCTTGCATCTCCCTCCCACACTCCCTATCCCACCCCTCTAGGTGGTCAGAAAGCACTGAGATGATCTCCCTGTGCTGTGCAGCTGCTTCGCACTAGCTGTTTTACATTTGATATTGTATATATGTCAATACCACTCTCTCACTTCTTCCCAGCTTACCCTTCCCCCTCCCCGTGTCCTCAAGTCCATTCTCTACATCTGCGTCTTTATTCCTGTCCTGCCCCTAGGTTTTTATGAACCATTTTTTTTTTTAGATTCCATACATATGTGTGAGTATTTGTTTTCCCTTTCTGATTTACTTCAATCTGCATGACAGACTCTAGGTCCATCCACCTCACTACAAATAACTCAATTTCGTTTCTTTTTATGGCTGAGTAATATTCCATTGTATATATGTGCCACATCTTCTTTAGCCATTCATCTGTCAGTGGACACTTAGGTTGTTTCCATGTCCTGGCTACTGTAAATAGTGCTTCAATGAACATTGTGGTAAATAACTCTTTCTGAATTATGGTTTTCTCAGGGTATATGCCCAGTAGTGGGATTGCTGGGTCATATGGTAGTTCTAGTTTTAGTTTTTTAAGGAACCTCCATACTGATCTCCATAGTGGCTGTATCAATTTCCATCCCGACCAACAGTGCCAGAGGGTTCCCTTTTCTCCACACCCTGTCCAGCATTTATTGTTTGTAGATTTTTTGATGATGGCCATTCTGACTGGTGTGAGGTGATACCTCACTGTAGTTTTGATTTCCATTTCTCTAATGATTAGTGATGTTGAGCAATCTTTCATGTGTTTGTTGGCAATCTGTATATCTTCTTTGGAGAAATGTCTATCTGGTTTTCTGCCCACTTTTGGATTGGGTTGTTTGTTTTTTTGATATTGAGCTGCATGAGCTGCTTGTATATTTTGGAGATTAATCCTTTCTCACTTGCTTCGTTGGCAAATATTTTCTCCCATTCTGAGGGTTGTCTTTTCGTCTTGTTTATGATTTCCTTTGCTGTGCAAACGCTTTTAAGTCTCTTTAGGTCCCATTTGTTTATTTTTGTTTTTATTTCCATTTCTCTAGGAGGTGGGTCAAAAAGGATCTTGCTGTGATTTATGTCATAGAGTGTTCTTCCTATATTTCCCTCTAAGAGTTTGATAGTGCCTGGCCTTACATCTAGGTCTTTAATCCATTTTGAGTTTATTTTTGTGTATGGTGTTAGGGAGTGTTCTAATTTCATTCTTTTACATGTAGCTGTCCAGTTTTCCCAGCACCACTTATTGAAGGTGCTGTCTTTTCTCCATTGTATATTTTTGCCTCCTTTATCAAAAGTAAGGTGACCATAGGTGGGTTTATCTCTGGGCTGTCTATCCTGTTCCATTGATCTATATTTCTGTTTGTGTGCCAGTACCATATTGTCTTGATTACTGTAGCTTTGTAGTATAGTCTGAAGTCAGGGAGCCTGACTCCTCCAGCTCCATTTTTCTTTCTAAAGATTGCTTTGTCTATTCGGGATCCTTTGTGTTTCCATACAAATTGGGAAATTTTCTGTTCTAGTTCTGTGAAAAATGCCAGTGGTAGTTTGTTAGGGATTGCACTGGTTCACTTTCACAATGTTGATTCTTGCAGTCCAAGAACATGGTATATGTCTCCATCTGTTTGTATCATCTTTAATTTCTTTCATCAGTGTCTTATAGTTTTCTGCATACAGGTCTTTTGTCTCCTTAGGTAGGTTTATTCCTGGATATTTTATTCTTTTTGTTGCAGTGGTAAATGGGAGTGTTTCCTTAATTTCTCTTTCAGATTTTTCATCATTAGTGGATAGGAATGCAAGAAATGTCTGTGCATTAATTTTGTATCCTGCTACTTTACCAGATTCATTGATTAGCTCTAGTAGTTTTCTGGTAGCATCTTTAGGATTCTCTATGTATAGTATCATGTCATCTGCAAACAGTGACAGTTTTACTTCTTCTTTCTGATTTGGGCTCCTTTTATTTCTTCTCTGATTGCTGTGGCTAAAACTTCCAAAACTATGTTGAATAACAGTGGCGAGAGTGGGCAACCTTGTCTCATTCCTGATCTTAGTGGAAATGGTTTCCATTTTTCACCATTGAGAATGATGTTGGCTGTGGGTTTGTCATATATGGGCTTTATTATGTTGAGGTAAGTTCCCTCTATGCCTACTTTCTGGAGGGTTTTTATCATAAATGCGTGTTGAATTTTGTCAAAAGCTTTTCTGCATCTATTGAGATGATCATATGGTTTTATCCTTCAGTTTGTTAATATGGTGTATCACATTGATTGATTTGCATATATTGAAGAATCCTTGTATTCCTGGGTTAAACCCTACTTGAAGATGGTGTATGATCCTTTTAATGTGCTGTTGGATTCTGTTTGCTAGTATCTTGTTGAGGATTTTCACATCTATGTTCATCAGTGATATTGGCCTGTAGTTTTCTTTTTTTGTAACATCTTTGTCTGGTTTTGGTATCAGGGTGTTGGTGGCCTCATAGAATGAGTATGGGAGTGTTCCTCCCTCTGCTGTATTTGGAACAATTTGAGAAGGATAGTTGTTAGTTCTTCTCTAAATGTTTGATAGAATTCGGCTGTGAATCCATCTGGTCCTGGGCCTTTGTTTGTTGGAAGATTTTTAATCACAGTTTCAATTTCAGTGCTTGTGAGTGGTCTGTGCATATTTTCTATTTCTTCCTGGTTCAGTCTTGGAAGGTTGTGCTTTTCTAAGAATTTCTCCATTTCTTCCAAGTTGTCCATTTTATTGTCATATAGTTGTGTGTAGTAATCTCTCGTTATCCTTTGTATTTCTGCAGTGTCAGTTGTTACTTCTCCTTTTTCATTTCTAATTCTGTTGATTTGAGTCTTTTCCCTCTTTTTCTTGATGAGTGTGGCTAATGGTTTATCAATTTTGTTTATCTTCTCAACCAGCGTTTAGTTTTATTGATCTTTGGTATCGTTTCCTTCACTTCTTTTTCATTTATTTCTGATCTGAACTTTATGATTTCTTTCCTTCTGCTAACTTTGGGTTTTTTTGTTTTTCTTTCTCTAATTGCTTTAGGTGTAATGTTAGGTTGTTTATTTGAGATGCTTCCTGTTTCTTGAGTTGGATTGTATTGGTATAAACTTCCCTCTTAGAACTGCTTTTGCTGCATCCCATAGGTTTTGGGTTGTCGTGTTTTCATTGTCAGTTGTTTGTACTTTTTGATTTCATCTTTGATTTCTTCAGTGATTTCTTGGTTATTAAGTAGTGCATTGTTTAGCCTCCATGTGTTTTGTATTTTTTATAGATTTTTTCCTGTAATTGATATCTAGTCTCATAGCATTGTGGTCAGAAAAGGTGCTTGATACGATTTCAATTTTCTTAAATTTACCAAGGCTTGATTTGTGACCCAAGATGTGATCTATCCTGGAGAATGTTCCATGCGCACTTGAGAAGAAAGTGTATTCTGTTGTTTTGGGGTGGAATGTCCTATAAATATCAATTAAGTCCATCATGTTTAATGTATCATTTAAAGCATGTGTTTCCTTATTTATTTTCATTTTGGATGATCTGTCCATTGGTGAAAGTGGAGTGTTAAAGTCCCTACTATGATTGTGTTACTGTCGATTTCCCTTTTTATGGCTGTTAGCCTTTGCCTTATGTATTGAGGTGCTCCTATGTTGGGTGCATAAATATTTACAATTGTTATATCTTCTTCTTGGATTGATCCCTTGATCATTATGTGGTGTCCTTCTTTGTCTCTTGTCATCGTCTTTATTTTAAAGTTTATTTTGTCTCATATGAGAATTGCTGCTCCAGCCTTCTTTTGATTTCCATTTGCATGGAATATCTTTTTCCATTCCCTCACTTTCAGTGTGTGTGTGTCCCTAGGTCTGAAGTGGGTCTCTTGTAGATAGCATATATACGGGTCTTGTTTTTGTATCCATTCAGCGAACCTGTTTCTTGGTGGGAGCATTTAATCCATTTACATTTAAGGTAATTATTGATATGTATATTCCTATTACTGTTTTCTTAATTGTTTTGCATTTGTTATTGTAGGCTTTTTCCTTCTCTTGTGTTTCCTGCCTAGAGAAGTTCCTTTAGCGTTTGTTGTAAAGCTGGTTTGGTGGTGCTGAATTCTCTTAGTTGTTGCTTGTCTGTAAAGGTTTTAATTTCTCTGTCGAATCTGAATGAGATCCTTGCTAGTTATAGTAATCTTGGTTGTAGTTTTTCCCTTTCATCACTTTAAATATGTCCTACCACTCCCTTCTGGCTTGCAGACATTCTGCTGAAAGATCAGCTGTTAACCTTATGGGGATTCCCTGTATGTTATGTGTTGTTTTGCCCTTGCTGCTTTTAATATATTTTCTTTGTATTTAATTTTTGATAGTTTGCTTAATATGTGTTTTGGCATGTTTCTCCTTGGATTTATCCTGTATGGGACTCTCTGCACTTCCTAGACTTGATTAACTATTTCCTTTCCCATATTAGGGAAGTTTTCAACTATAATCTTTTCAAATATTTTCTCAGTCCCTATCTTTTTCTCTTCTTCTTTTGGGACCCCTATAATTTGAATGTTGGTGCTTTTAATGTTGTCCCTGGTATCTCTGAGACTGTCCTCAATTCTTTCAATTCTTTTTTCTTTATTCTGCTCTGCAGTAGTTATTTCCACTATTTTATCTTCCAGGTCACTTATCTGTTCTTCTGCCTCAGTTATTCTGTTATTGATTCCTTCTAGAGAATTTTTAATTTCATTTATTGTGTTGTTCATCATTGCTTGTTTCATCTTTAGTTCTTCTAGGTCCTTGTTAAATGTTTCTTGTATTTTCTCCATTCTATTTTGAAGATTTTGGATCATCTTTACTATCATTACTCTGGATTCTTTTTCATGTAGACTGCCTATTTCCTCTTCATTTGTTTGGTCTGGTGGGTTTTTACCTTGCTTCTTCATCTGCTGTGTATGTCTCTGTCTTTTCATTTTGCTTAACTTAACTGTTTTTGGGTTCTCCCTTTCACAGGCTGCAGGTTCGTAGTTCCCGTTGTTTTTGGTGTCTGCCCCCAGTGGGTAAGGTTGTTTCAGTTGGTTGTGTAGGCTTCCTGGTGGAGGGTACTGGCGCCTGTGTTCTGGTGGATGAGGCTGGAACTTTTCTTTTTGGTGGGCAGGACCGAGTCCAGTGGTGTGTTTTGGGGTGTCTGTGATCTTATTATGATTTTAGGCATCCTCTCTCTTAATGGATGGGGTTGTGTTCCTGTCCTGTTAGTTGTTTGGCATGGGGTATCCAGCACTGGAGTTTGCTGGTCTTTGAGTGGAGCTGGGTCTTAGCATTGAGACAGAGATCTCTGGGAGAGCTCTCGTTGATTGATATTACCTGGGACCGGGAGGTCTCTGGTGGTCCAATGTCCTGAGCTCACCTCTCCCACGTCAGAGGCTCAGGCCTGACACCTCGCCAGAACACCAAGACCCTGTCAGCCGCACGGCTGAGGAGAAAAGGGAGAAAGAAAAACAAATAAATAAAATAAAATAAAGTTATTAAAATGAAATATTAATAAAATATTAAAATAAAAATGTAATTAGAAAAAAGAGAGCAACAAAAGCAGTAAACAAATCCACCAATGATAACAAGTGCTAAAAGCTAAACTAAGATAAACATATAAATCAGAAACTAGTCAGTCACATATAGCAAACCCTAAGTCTACAGTTGCTCCCAAAGTCCACCTCCTCAATTTGGGATGATCCATTGTCTATGCAGTTATTCCACAGATGCAGGGTACATCAAGTTTTTTCTGGAGATTTAATCCGGTGCTCCTGAGGCTGCTGGGAGAGATTTCCCTTTCTCTTCTTTGTTTGCCCAGTTCCTGGGGTTCAGGTTTGGGTTTGGCCTCGCCTTTGCATGTAGGTTGCCTGAGGGCATCTATTCCCTGCCCAGACAGGATGGGGTTAAAGTAGCAGCTGATTAGGGGGCTCTGGCTCCCTCAGGCCAGTGGGAGGGAGGGGTACCGTGGGTCATGCCTGTAGCAGCAGAAGCCGGTGTGACGTTGCAACAGCCTGAGGTGCACTGTGTGTTCTCCCGGGGAAGTTGTCCCTGTATCACGGGACCCTGGCAATGGTGTGCTGCACAGGCTCCAGGTGGGCATGTGTGGACACTGACCTGTGCTTGCACACAGGCTTCTTGTGGCTCCAGCAGCAGCCTTAGCATTTCATGCACATCTCTGGTGTCCGTGCTGATAGCCGTGTCTCCTGCCCGTCTCTGGAGCTTATTTAGGTGGGGGTCTGAATCTCCTCTCCTCGTGCACCCCGAAACAATGTTCTCTTGCCTCTTAGGCAGTTACAACTTTTTCCCGGACTCCCTCCTGGCTAGCCGTGGCGCACTAGCCCCCTTCAGAGTGTGTTCATGCAGCCAACCCCAGTCCTCTCCCTGGGGTCTGACCTCTGAAGCCCAAGCCTCAGCTCCCAGTCCCCGCCTGCCCTGGCGGGTGAGCAGACAAGCGTCTTGGGCTGGTGAGTGCTGGTCGGCACCGATCCTCTGTGCGGGAGTCTCTCCACTTTGCCCTCTGCACCCCTATTGCTGTGCTCTCCTCCGTGGCTCCAAAGCTTCCCTGCCTCCCGCTCACCCACCTCCACCCCCCGTCTCCACCAGTGAAGGGGCTTCCTAGTGTGTGGAAACTTTTCCTCGTTCTCAGCTCCCTCCCAGAAGTGCAGGTCCCGTCCCTATTCTTTTTTCTTTTGCCCTACCCAGGTACGTGGGGCATTTCTTGTCTTTTGGGAAGTCTGAGTTCTTCTGCCAGTGTTCAGTAGGTGTTCTGTAGGAGTTGTTCCACATGTAGATGTATTTTTCATATCTTTGTGGGTAGGAAGGTGATGTCCACGTCTTACTCCTCCGCCATCTTGAAGGTCCTGGAAGTTTTAATTTTAAAATTTCAGTGGATAAAATGCAGGCTGATAATTAAGAACTCTCTGTAAATCAGTATATATGCATATATGTGTATATATATATATATGTATATATTTTATGTGTGTGTATGTGTAGGCTGCCACGTTAGATACTCCTTTTTAAAACAGCTTTTTTGAGGTACAATTCTCATACCTTAAAGTTCCCCCATTTAAAGTATACAATTCAGTGTTTTTAAAAATGTATTTGTAGTTGTGAAACCATCATCACAGTCTCATTTTAGAATCTTTTTATCACAGTAAAAAGAAATCCGTGTTCTTGTTAGTAGTGAACTTTTCATTCCTCCTATCACTCCAGCCTTAGGCAACCATTAATCTACTTTCTATCTCTATGGATTTGCCTGTTCTGGACATTTCATGTAAATGGAATCATACAATATGTGGTTTTTTATGACTGTCCTGTTTCACTTAGGACATATTTTCAGAGGTCATCCATGTTGTTGCATGTACCAGTACTTCATTCCTTTTTATTGCCAAATAATATTCTATTGTATGGATTTCTTTTTTTACGAGTTATAGAATACTTAACACTTTCCTATATATCTGTGTTTGGGATGGAAGATGACTAAATTCAGCTCTGTTCTAGGTGTATGGGAGAATTCTGCACTTTTCTCAGAGAGTAGAATTGTAGCCTGAATCACCTACCAGGTAAAGCAGTCACTATGAACATGCACCTAACATTACCCCAACATTACCATAGTATCCTATTACTGTGGATACTAGGTGATCAGTATCAGGAGGCCCTTGTTAGTCAGAACTTTAAAGGAACTGTAAGTTTTTATTAAAAAAATTTTTTTTTGGAACTATGTTTTTAAACACACAACTGCCTTCCCTCTTAAGTCCTTTCAGGTCTAAAATTCTATGATTTGCTACCATGTTGTTACTTGTTACTCTTTTGGGTATGCTGTAACACTAATAGTCTTATTAACTAAATAAAGTTTATATCAGAACAGTCAGGTTTTTAACGTTTTTTTTAAAAGAATTTATATTAATATTCTTAAAGAATTAATATTGCCAAGTGGCACCAAAAGCAAAAAGTAATCTCCCTACCCCCTTGTTAAAACTAAAGTCTGATTTTAAAAGAAGAGAATCAAAACTAAACAGAGAAAAAGCAAAAGAACACCATTTTAAATGCTGTCACTTTCCATTCAACTTGACTTGGGAAAAGTGTCTTTTCCTGC
>NW_006792108.1:22444-41460 GCF_000442215.2 Lipotes vexillifer | reverse complement strand
TCCTGCTGATGGTTATGAGGGTGTACCAAATGTTACTTACGAAGAACATGTTACATTTCTCTGTGAAGCAACTGGAACAGCAAATTTAGAGAAGACAAATGGTCCAGTATTGCTTCTCTTAATTGTTGAAAAATTCTGCCATAGGGCTGCCATTGCTGGTCTTATCATACCTTTAGATGTTCCTCAATTCAAGCTTTTGACATTAGCAGCTACTGAGAATAAGCATGGCATATTTAGAGAACAGCAAGAACTTTTGATTGCTGCTGATCAGGGAGCATGGGGCTCTGAGGTGGGAATAGGGCGTTTGGGGAGGGTAATAGCAGCATGGGTCTCTGAGGTGGGAATAGGGCGTTTGGGGAGGGTAATAGCAGCCTGGGGAGGTGGGAGCAGCAGCAACAAGCCTAGGGAAAATTTTATGCCTAAGGGAAATTAAATACAGAACTGATGGTGCTTAAAAAAAGCCATCAGTGACTTCCTCTGATAGGTTCAAGTGCTCATTATTTAGCTTAGCATAGAAGACCCACCATAATTGCCACTCGTATAAGCCTTTTGTTGTAGTCATCATCACATTTTCTGTTCCCTGAACATAACTTGCATTGTCTTGCTTTTATGCCTATTCTTATGCTGTATCCTTGTCTATATACTTGACTGTACCCTTCAGTCTGTATCTGTAAGCTCTGACTTCAGGCAATATTACCTTCCTTCCCATAGCACCTTGTGGATATCTTGTTACAATTTGGCATATTTCCTTATGATTATTGTTTACATATCTTTTTTCCCCCTAGGCTTTACTTTCCTGAAGGGCCTGGACTATGTTTTATTCATGGTTATATTTTACACTCTTGGCACTGTTTGTGGCCTACAATAAACATTGGATGGAAGGCAGATAGAATAGTGAAGTGCATGAAGGAGAAAGTACAAAAACAAAATGTGTTGTTTTAAAAATAATTGTACCATATTTTTTCATTGGATTTTACTTTGAATCCAATACTGTTTAACAACGTAAAGAAATACAATTCTACAGGTATTATTAATTAACAGTACGACTGCAGAGTTGTGAAAATGTATGCCAGCCTGTCCCAGAGGCAGCCTGAAGTAGAGGAAAAAAAGATGAGATGAATGTATCTCAGTTCTTTGAATCCACTGGCAAAAAAGTCCATCCAGCAGATAATGTTATATTAGGTATGAAGCAAATGATTATCATTTGTGATTCTAGCTATGTCTCCCCTGAAAAATATCTTAAGCACAAATTTCTGCTCATTGTGCATTACTTCTCTGGAAAGATTTTGTTTGGACAAAAGTCACAAAGAGGGTAATGTGGTATTAGAGTGAATTTTTAGTAACAGAAAGGTTTAATGATGAAGAGAACATAGTGATTCTCATAACTAGATTATTCACTTGAATTCCTTTCCTCTTCTTTGTCAATCCTGTTCTGCCTCATTTCTAACTTCCTGGGTTGACATGCCCTTCAGGATTGAGAACCAGACTTGGTTTATCCCAGTCTGTAAACATCTTTTTGGACCTGTTCCTTCCAAGTTTTAGTCAGTGGTCCTCGAACTTGGGTATATGCCATAATCCTAAAATGCTTGATAAAAAATATAGATGCCTGGACTATTAAGAATTTCTGAGTGTGACCAGAACACCCACAATTTTTAACATGCCCCATAATTTGAAACCCTGGTTTGGATCTTTCCTGTTTAATATATCCCTGAGATCAAATAACTCTATATCACTTCTTCAAGATTCAGCTATTCCTGAATTCTTCTGATATCCATCAGAAGATGGATACCTAGACAGTACTTATTATGGGCTGAATTTTGTCCCCTCCCAAATTTGTATGTTGAAGTTGTAACCTAGAGCACAGGCTGAGCAGTTGTGGCACAAGGGCTTAGTTGCTCAATGGCATGTGGGATCTTCCCAGACCAGGGATCGAACCCATGTCCCCTGCATTGGAAGGCAGATTCTTTACCACTGGACCACCAGGTAAGTCCCTCAGGTGGCATTCTTAATGCTTACTTCTTAATTGGACAAACTTCTGCTTGCTTGTATGGGCCCTGGATGTGAATGAAGTCAAATTAAAATTGTCTGACTGTAGATGAAATTCAGGTACCACATGGCAATTAATGTAGTTACAGGACCTTTTTTCTTTTTTTCATGTGACTGTAGTCAAAGCAATTCCAGCAGTTTTTTTTTTTTTCCCCACTTTAAACTAGTAGTGTGTTCATTGGAATTAGCGAGAACAAAAAGAAGGGGAAACAGGCCGTTACCTAACCTAACTCTCTTACCCACGACCTCTATGGACTATTTTGCAAGCCAAATTGATAGTTGTCATATTAAAAGCCCACTTTAAGTTTTTATTCTAATTCAACAAATATTTACTGTGTACCTAAAATACATCCATTACTATGTTAGAAATTAAGTATACAAAAGTGAATAGAGCATGGTTTCTGTCCTAAAGGAGGAGCATGCACTTCAATATATACAACAGAGGAAATAAATGTATCAATAGAATAAAAGATAAGTATGGGGCAAAATGACTATTTTGATTGGAACCAACTTAGTCGTTCTGAATCTGGGAGATTCTGAAAATTACTAAGAGAGCATTTTAAAACTAGAGTCCCAGATTCTACTTCAGATCAACTGATTCAGCGTTTTCATGCATAGGGCCTTTGATTCTGTGTTTACAAAAGCTCTCTTATGGTTTCTCATGCTCACCAAGGCTGAAATATAGTGGTCTGGTGGATCTTAACTGTAGTGCATGTGAAGTGGAAGTTGGCGCTCAAGTAGGAGGATAAGTGATGGTCCATGTGCTAATGTTTGCTGAATCAGTTTTCAGAGTTGAATGTACTCTATGTGATTAAAAATATTACTAGTGTCTCAACTCTTCTTCTTTTCATTATCCTCACACATAATATTTTAAAAATATAAATCTTAAATAAATCACTTCAATAAATGAAACCTAAACTCCTCCCACAACCTGTAAGGCCCAGCATGGTCTGGCTGCTGTTTAGTTTTCCAACTTTATCTTGAGCTATACCTCTCCTCACTCACTGTGCTTCAGTTACATATGTCTCCTTTAATGCCAAGGTCTTTTCTATCTCTGGCCTTCCCTCTTCCTGAAATGATTTTCTAGTTCTCTGAGTAGCTAGCTCTTTCTTATCCTTTGTATCTCTGTTTAAATATCACCTCCTGGGCTTCCCTGGTGGCGCAGTGGTTGAGAGTCCGCCTGCCAATGCAGGGGACACGGGTTCGTGCCCCGGTCTGGGAAGATCCCACATGCCGCGGAGCAGCTGGGCCCATAAGCCATGGCCGCTGAGCCTGCGCGTCCAGAGACTGTGCTCCGCAACGGGAGAGGCCACAACAGTGAGAGGCCCGCGTACCGCAAAAAAAAAAAAAAAAATCGCCTACTCAGAGAGGCTTTATCCTGAACATCCTATAGAAAGTGGATCTACGGTTAGTCTTTCACTATCTCGTCACACTGTTTCTTTTATAGCACTTATCATAATTTACACTTCTCTTGTTTGTTTATCATCTGACTCCTTTCCTACAGTGTATAAACTCCATTATCATATTGACCTTTTCTATCTTGTTCACTATTCCAACCCCAGGACCTATGTAATGTCTGGTGACATAGTAAGTGTTCAATAAAGAGGTTTTGAATATGTGAATGAATCTTTATTTTGTAGATGAGGGAGCTGAGGCTTAGAGATGGTAGATAAGTGACTCAAGTTATTTAGTATGAAGGGATGGAAACAGGTTTCAAGCCCTGGCAGCTTGATTGCAGCGTCTCCATCACTAATCACCAAGCCATAAGAAGGGAATGTAGTGGGCAGACAAAACAATAAATGCCTTTCTAATAGCACAATGTAGCAGAAAGCACTGGACTTAGTATCAGAAGTTTTGTGTTCTTTTCTGGCTCTGTTGACAGGAATGAGAAGACTCTACCAGTCCACATGACAGAGTGGAGGAGGGATGTTATCCAAACAATAACTGGGGGCTGTACCAGAAGAACTGGAATAATCCTGGGGAGGAGTGAGGGCAAATAACAAATGTCCAGCACAGGATTCTAGTACATTCCCACAGTGCATTGAGAGGCTACATATACCTTTCCCACAAAGGCCATCTCTTTTGTCACTATCTTTTGCAAATCACTTAAAGTTTTGAAATGTAACATTTTCTAAGGAATATTAAATTTGGAATGAAATTGTGGGGACAGCTGGCATCAAGATAAATTATTAAATGTTAAGTCTGACAGCACAGACTGACAGTTGAGAGAATATGATAATATTTTCTACTTTAATAGATGCAAAATCATGGAAGGACTGGATGTTGGGATTCTTTTCTCCCTTCTTAGTGTAAATGACTCTCTCCATTCATTCCAAAAGTGTGTCTAGTATATATAGTAATTGTTCTCTAGCTATATTATAAAGTAGGGTTCAAGTTTATATGATTTGGTCTTCCTGGTATAAGGTATTTCCAAGAACATACATCTATTTTTTAACTTCTGATTTTTATCTAGGAAAAAAATTAGTGATTTTGTCCATCAGGTGCCTATAAGATTACTAGCTCAAAGATAATTTACTTTTCAAGAGGATAATTATACTTTAGTGGGGAAAGCCTCATTATTCAGAAATGAAAAGTATAGCTGGAGGGGAAAAGTTATAAGTAATGGTGAAATATGGGGATGGAATTTAAAGAGTCAGCATTTCTTCTGATGAGATCTGATTTACTCATGCATTGCGTACATTCATTTGTCAAACATTAACTGAACATTTCTTTTTTATGAGAAATAAGGCTCAAATAGAGTAGAAAGTATACAGGACCCAGGAGTCAAAAGACCAAGGTTCTAATCCTTGCTGTGCCTCTTGGTAACTGTGAGTTATGGTTCCTTCTTGACTTTAAGATGGGGATAATATAATCTGCCCTGCTTGTCTTTCAGGATTATAGTAGAGGTTGAAAGAGTTCTGCAAATTATAGCTCTCCAAATAAATATGAACTATTTTTCTTATTATGTGCATGGAACTGCTTCATATAGAAGATTTTTAAAAATCACCATTCTTTCTACTATACCTTGGTTTACCAATCCATTTCCTAGAATCATTTTTTTAGTAAGACTCTTTTATAGGGCAGTTTTTGATTTACAACAAAATTGAGAGGGAGGTACAGATATTTCCCATATACCCCCTTCCCCGACACATGCATAGCCTTCCCTATTATCATAACATTCACCAGAATGGGGGATTTTTTACCCAGGATGAACCTACAATGACACATCATAATCACACAAAGTCCATAGTTTACCTTAGGGTTCGCTCTTCGTATAGTACAGTCTAAGGATATAGGCAAATGTGTGACATATATCCATCATTATAATGTCATACAGAGTATTTTCATTGCCCTGAAAATCCTCTGTACTTTGTGTATTCATCACCCCTGTGCTCCCCTCCCCTTCGGCTCCCAGCAACCACTGATCTTTTTATTATTCCCATAGTTTTACCTTTTCCAGAATGTCATACAATTGGAATCATACAGTATGTAGCCTTTCAGATTGGCTTTTTTCACTTAATAACATGCATTTAAGGTTACTCTATGTCTTTTAATGCTTGATAGCTCATTTCTTTATACTGTTGAATAATATTCCACTGTCTGAATGTACCACAGTTTATTCATTCACGTACTGAAGGAGATCTTGGTTACTTCCAAAGTTTTGGCAATTATGAACAAAGCTGGTATAAACATCTGTGTACAGGTTGTTTTGTGGACGTAGGTTTTCAATTCCTTTGTGTAAATACCAAGAAGTGTGGTTGCTGGATCTTATGGTAAGAGTATGTTTAGTCTTGTAAGAAACTGACAGACTATCTTCCAGAAGTGGTTGTACCATTTTACATTCCCACCAGCGATGCATGAGAGTTCCTGTTGCTCCACAAACTTGTCAGCATTTGGTGTTGTCAGTGTTCTGCATTTTAGCCATTCTAATAGATGTGTAGTGGGATCTCATTGTTGTTTTAGTTTGCATTTTCCTGACGACATGTGATGTGGAGCATCTTTTCATGTGCTTATTTGCAATCTGTATGTCTTCTTTGGTGAAGTGTCTGTTAAAATCTTTGGCCACTTTTTAATTGGGTTGTTTGTTTTCTTATTGTTGAGTTTTAAGATTTCTTTGTATATTTTGGACAACAGTCCTTGGTTGGATGTGTCTTTTGCAAATATTTTCTCCCAGTCTGGGCTTGTCTTCTTATTCTCTTGACATTGCCTTTTGCAGAGCAGAAGTTTATAATTTTAATGAAGTCCATCTTATCAATTATTTCTTTCATGGATCATGTCTTTGGTGGTGTATCTAAAAAGGCATCACCATACTAAAGGTCAGCTAGGTTTTCTCCTATGTTATCATCTAGGAGTTTTACAGTTTCACATTTTACATTTAGGTCTCTGATCCATTTTGAGTTAGTTTCCTTGAAGGGTGCAAGGATTGTGTCTAGATTAATTTTTTTGCATGTGTATATCTGGTTGTTCTAGGACCATCTGTTGAAGAGACTTGTTTTTTGCTCCATTGTATTGCCTTTGCTCCTTTGTCAAAGATTAGTTGACTGTATCTATGGGTGTTTATTTCTGGAATTTTATTCTTTTCCATTGATGTATTTGTCTGGTCTGTTGCCAATACCACACTACCTTGATTACTGTAGCTTTATAGTAAGTCTTGAAGTAAGGTAGCATTAGTCCTCCAAGCCACCGCAATGAGAAGCACGCGCACTGCAACGAAGAGTAGCCTCCGCTCGCCGCAACTAGAGAAAGCCCATGTGCAGCAACAAAGACCCAACGCAGACAAAAATAATAAAAGAAAAAGATTGCTCTAGTAGCGTTTAGTTGTGTTTAACGTCATTTGAAGCAGTTTTGTTAGATTGTGTTGACAGCTGTCATATCAGCGTGCATTTAAAAAAAACTTACCAAAATTGGTGAATTTTTGTGTAGCCATTTTAATATTGAAGATGGAAGAAAAACAACATTTTCAGCATAGTATGCTTTATTATTTCAAGAAAGGTAAAAACACAACTGAAACGCAAAGAAAGATTTGTGCAGTGTATGGAGAAGGTGCAGTGTATGGAGAGTTCCTGTTGCTCCACAAACTTGTCAGCATTTGGTGTTGTCAGTGTTCTGCATTTTAGCCATTCTAATAGATGTGTAATGGGATCTCATTGTTGTTTTAGTTTGCATTTTCCTGACGACATGTGATGTGGAGCATCTTTTCATGTGCTTATTTGCAATCTGTATGTCTTCTTTGGTCTTCTTTGGTGAAGTGTCTGTTAAAATCTTTGGCCACTTTTTAATTGGGTTGTTTGTTTTCTTATTGTTGATTGAACATGTCAAAAGTGGTTTGTGAAGTTTCGTGCTGGAGATTTCTCGCTGGACGATGCTCCACGGTCAGGTAGACCAGTGGAAGTTGATAGCGATCAAATCAAGACATTAATTGAGGACAATTAACATTATGCCGCATGGGAGATAGCCAACATACTCAAAATATCCAAATCAAGTGTTGAAAATAATTTTCACCAGCTTGGTTATGTTACTCTCTTTGATGTTTGGGTTCCACCTAAATTAAGTGAGAAAACCTTCTTGAATGTATTTCTGCATGCAATTCTCTTCTTAAACATAATGAAAATGTTACATTTTTAGAACAAATTGTGACGGGCAATGAAAAGTGGATACTGTCCAATAACGTGGAATGGAAGAGAACGTGGGGCAAGCGAAATGAACCACCACCAACTACACGAAAGGCTGGTCTTCATCCAAAGAAGGTGATGTTGTGTATATGGTGGGATTGGAAGGGACTCCTCTGTTATGAGCTCCTTTCGGAAAACCAAGCGATTAATTCCAACAAGTACTGCTCCCAGTTAGACCAACTGAAAGCAGCACTCAATGAAAAGCATCCAGAATTAGTCAACAGAAAACACATTATCTTCCATCAGGATAACACAAGACCACCTGTTTTTTTGATGACCAGGCAAACACTGTTACGACTTGGCTGGGAAGTTCTGATTCATCTGCCGTATTCACCAGACATATTCACCATTTATTTCGGTCTTTACAAAATTTCCTTAATGGAAAAAATTTCAATTCTCTGGAAGACTGTAAAAGGCACCTGGAATAGTTCTTTGCTCAAAAAGATAAAAAGTTTTGGGAGGATGGAATTATGAAATTGCCTGAAAAATGGCAGAAGGTAGTGGAACAAAAGGGTAACTATGTTGTTCAATAAAGTTCTTGGTGAAAATAATAAATGTGTCTTTTATGTTTACTTAAAAACCGAAGGAACTTTTTGGCCAACACAATATTTAGTTCTTTTATTTTGTTCATAAGAGTTTTATAGTTTTCCTCATATAGATTTTGTACATATTTTGTTAGATTTATATCTAAATATTTCATTTTGTTAGATTTATTTCTAAATATTTCATAATACAAAGGTATTATGTTTCTAATTTCAAATTCCACATGTTCATTTCTGGTATATAGAGGAAGGAATTTTACTTTTGTATATTAGTCTTGTATCCTGCAATCTTGCTATAATCATTTATTAGTTCCAGGAATATTTTTGTTTATTCTTTTGGATTTTCTACATAGATGATTGTCACCTGCTAACAAAGACAGTTTTGTTTCTTCCTTCCCAATCTGTATATCTTTTATTTCCTTTTCTTGCCTTCTTGTATCAGCTATGACTTCTAGCACAAGGTTGAAAAGGAGTGCTAAGAGGGGATATTCTTTCCTTGTACCTGATCTTAGTGGGAAAGCTTCAAGTTACTCACCATTAAGTATGATGTTAGCTGTAGGTGCTTTGTAGGTATTCTTTATGAAGCTGGGGAAAGTTCCCCTCTATTCCTAGTTTACTGAGCATTTTTATCATGAAAGGATGTTAGATTTTGTCAAATGTTTTTTCTGCATCTACTAGTATGATCATGGGATTTTTGTTTTTTCGTCTGTTGATGTGATAGATTACATTGATTGTAGGTGATCTGAATGAGCCTATGTGTGTTAAAAGAAATTGAATCAGTAACTAGTAACTTTCTAAAACAGAAAGCACCAAGCCCAGATGGGTTCACTGGTGAATTCTACCAAACACTTAAGGAAGAAGTTATACCAGTTCTCTACAATCTATTTCAGAATATTAGCAGAGGGAATACTTCCCCATTCATTCTTTGAGGCCAGCATTAACCTAACACCAAAACCAGACAAAGGCATTACAAAGAAAGGAAGCTATAGACCAGTATCTATCATGAACACAGATAAAAATTCAAATATTAACAAGTTCAATCCAAAAAAGTATAAAAAGAATTATATACAAAGCCAAGTAGGATTTATTCCAAGTATGGAAGGCTGGTTCCTCATTGGGGTAGGATGGCTGGAGTGGGCTGACGTTGGGTATTTCCTTCCTCCAGTATCATGTCACATATTTATTATTTCTTTCTTGTGTTAAGAACAATTAAGATGTAGTCTCTTAGGAACTTTGAAGTTTTTAACACAGTATTGTTGACTGTAATCACTAAGTTGTACACTAGATCTCCAGAACTTATTAGTACAAACCTACTAATTATAGGTTCATACCCTTAAACAACTTCTCCCCCGACTCTCCCACTCCCACCCCTGGTAACCAACATTCTTCTCTCTGTTTTAAGTTTAGTTTTTCTTTTTTTTAGATTCCACATATAAGTGATATAAAGTATTTGTCTTTCTCTGTCTGACTTATCTCACTTAGCATAATGCCTTCAAGGTCCATCCATGTTGTTGCAAATGGCAGGATTTCATTCTTTCTCATGGCTGAATAATATTCCATTTTATATACTTACCACATCTTTTTTATCCATTAATCTGTTCACAGATGCTTAGGTTGTTTCTATATCTTGGCTATTGTGAATAATGCTGCAATGAACATGGATGTGCAGATATCCTTTTGAGATACTGATTTCATTTCATTTGGGTATATATCCAGGAGTGGGATGGCTGGATCATATAGTATTTCAATTTTTAATTTTTTGAGGAACTCCATACTGTTTTTAGTAATGGCTATACCAATTTACATTCCCACCAACAATGTATAAGGGTTCCCTTTTATCCACATCCTTGCCAGCATTTGTTATCTCTTGTCTGTTTGATAAAAGCCACCCCTGGACTTTATTTATTTATTTATTTTTTTGCGGTTCACGGGCCTCTCACTGTTGTGGCCTCCCCCGTTGCGGAGCACAGTCTCCGGACACGCAGGCTCAGCGGTCATGGCTCACGGGCCCAGCCGCTCCACGGCATGTGGGATCTTCCCGGACCGGAGCACAAACCCGTGTCCCCTGCATCGGCAGGCGGACTCTCAACCACTGCGCCACCAGGGAAGCCCCACCCCTGGACTTTTTAACTCTCATATTTGTCCACCAAGCCTCCAGCAATTCCTCAATTTATAGTTCAGGTTTTCCTACCTTGGCCCTGGTTACCATGGCAATTTCTGCTCCTGAATCTCTGCTCTGGTAAGTTGCAACTCCCTGTATTCTCCTGGCTCTCCAATGTTGGGGGCAGTGGTTTGCCCTGTGTCTTTCCGTCCCTTATGGATCTAAGCAGAGTTTTTTATTTTTCAGTTTGTTCAGCTTTTTTACTCGTTGTTAGGGCAAAGTGGTGACTTCCAGCCTCCTTATGTGTAGAACCAGAAACGGGACATCTCCCTGGAATCATTTTAAGACTGTTATGGTAAAGTGCTTGAAATCCCCTGAAGCTAGATTATAAATAGCAAGGGCATTATTATTATTTACTTCCTGTACATTCTTATATATTTCCTGAAGTGGAAGTTTTAAGAGAAGCTAGTTTGGCCTTTTTATATTCTGTATAAATAATCCTGATTTTAGGACAGTGAAAACTTCCGTGAGAATATAACAAAGTGAAATAACCTTTTTTTCTCTAGAATTGAAATATATGCATATAATTTATAAAAATTAATAATTAAGAATTAATGATATCCTATTTATAAATAAAATACTTTATTATACTTAATAATATATTATGATATATACTTTACAGTTAGAGATCTATAGTCTGCAACATTGGACTTCTAGGCATACCAGATAATTTAATATATTAAAAAATAAATGTAATATGTATTTAGATTTCTATTTGAACACATACCTCATTAAATTTATGAGATAGGCTGTGAAGGAAATAACATTAGACTAGGATAGGATTCAGAAGAACTGAGTTCTAATTTTAACTACAATAAGTATAGTTTAGTGATTAAATGGATAGGTTTTTGAGTCAGTCTGTTTTTTGAATCCTGCTTTTGCTACTTTTTCTGTGTGACCTTGGACAAGATTTTTAACCTTTTAAACCTTAGTTTCTTTAACTTAAAAAAAAGATAATTATAATACTTACCTCTTAGAGTTGTTGTAAGGGTTAAATGAGAAAATACACACAAAATATTAAGCAGTTTATTAGTATCAGTACCACCACCACCACCACCACCATCATCACCACCACCACCAATGCCACTAATTAGTAACCGTAGCCAAGTCATTTGATCTTGCTAGCTTCATTAGGTTCTCTCATTTATAAAATGAGAGGACTAAATTAGTTGATCTCCATGTCCCTATTATTATTATTAATGAGATAATATGTTTGAGAGTACCCTGTAAAAGCCTACATAATGTGAAGTATCATTATCTTAGGGTTTTTTGAGCTCTGAAATGTTCTGAAAAAAACCAAAAATCTGTGAGATTAATCCTTAGCTCTTTTGTCTTCTTATCGCAAAGCTGTGACTAAAGCACAGAGCAGTTTGTGTGGCAAACTCATCTTTGGTTTCTTCATCATTCTTCATATTTATCCATTTTGTATAGCAAATTGCAAAAAACAGGGTCCCTGCAGCCAAGACCAAAACAGGAAGAAGAGGAGGAAGTGACAATAATAGTGAATATTTATTCAGCCTTACTATGTGCCAGGTACAGTGCTAAGAGCCTTATATGTATTGCTATTTAATAGGCACATGTACATTTAAAAAATATACCTTCCCCCCTTGTACTTCTACCTAAATATTTGTTTGTCTCTGCATAACATTTACATCCTTAATCTTATTTCCAGTAATTCTCTTCTAAGAATTCTGCATTTTGGCAAACTCTTTGCTGGATGATTATTTTTAACCTTTTTTGAATATATCTTTTACTGTTCAAAAGTCATGTCCTTGTTCAAAACCCCTCTTCTTCCCTCTTTCTGTTATCCCTACCCATCTTTCAAAGCTTACTGCAGATCTCTATCTTGAAGCTGTCTAATCATTGTAGCTAAAGTGGCTCCCCTTCCTTGATATAAACACTAGTATGGCAGAACATGTTTTTGCTGAATAAACACAGTGCTACTTTTTTATTTGGGCACACTGTATGTAACATTCTGTTCCAGTAGCTGCTGAGTGTAAAGTTGTTCTTCAACAACTGAGAATGGAAAAAGTAAAAATGATGCATTTTATTTAAATCTAGAATAATTTGCATAGAACTTTTATATGGCTTCTAATAGTTTGATAGTATTTCCAGAATAATTAGGATGATTAGGCAGCCATTGAGGATGGCTTTAGTCATTTTTAAATGAAAACCTGCAACAGTGCTCCAATTTATTAGTTCTCATATCTCCTTTTTTGTGCCCTCTCATTCACTTTCAAAATTCATGTAGTCCTCTTGTATATTTAAAAAGAGAAGTAAAAAATATTTACCAGAGTGGTAAGTGACCAACTGAGCAATTTCAGGCATCTCTGGAAGATAGATTTTGTGCAAGACAACTGCTATAAATACTGAAGAATGACTAGTAAATATATGAACTATTTCCTGAAACTTCAGGCAATTGTTAGGTTACAGACTGGTTTGTGTTAATCACCAGCATCTTAGAGACCATTAAAAAATGAAGTCGCTTCTATTCCAAAGGCACAGAGAGCTCCTATTTATGAAGAGAGTATATTCCAAAAGTTTGCTTAAAAATATCTTGTTTGGATCTTAAGGCATATTTCCCTTGAATTTCAGGCTAGATCACAAAAACCTGAAATATAATACTGTATAATGTTCCGGATGTCATTGTTGGGAGCTGGGGAAAGGTTAAGGCATGAGCCACCAGGAGTAGTCTTGGGCAACTCATTTTGTGTGTGTGTGTGTGTGTGTGTGTGTGTGTGTGTGTGTGTATGTCTCCTGTTTTCTTTCTTCTTGTTGGTTACACTTTAAATGTTCCTTTATGGTCACTTTAATAGATTTTAAGAGCACTTACAAGTTAATACATGCATTCAATATGTCACCTTTTTGTTTCTTAAAACTTATTATTGAAATTTTTAAACATATTCAGAAGTGGAGAAAATAGTATTATGAGTCCCCATGATCTCTTTTTCTCAAGCTTCAAGAGTGATCAGTTGTCAACATATGGCCAATCTTTTATTTATATTCATTCATCACTTCTGGACTATTTTATAGCAAATCACAGACCTCACATAATTGCATCTATAAATTATTTAGTGTATCACTGTAAAAGATAAAGATTATTTCTTCAAAAAGCAAAACTATTATCAAATCTCAAATAAACCCAGTAATTCCTTAATATCAAATATCAACTGAATGTTCAACTTTCTACCAATTTTATCATTAAAATATTTTTACAGTTGGTTTATTCAAATCTTTATCAAAATAATGTCCAAAGTCTTCTTAAAGAAGAGGTGAAGATTTTGATAATTTCACCAGAGAAGATCTAAAAATGGCTAATAAGCTCATGAAAAGATGCTCAATGTGTAGTCATTAGAGAAATGCAAATTAAAACCACAAAGAGATACAATCACACATTCACTATAAAACACACACTGTGTTGTTGTATACACACATTCAACTGAATGGCTATAATTTAAAAGACAGATAATAACAAATGTTGGCTAAGATATGAGAACACCTGGTGCCTTTATTGTTAGTAAAAGTATAAAATGATACAACCACTTTGGAAAATAGCTTTCACAGTTTCTTAAAATGTTAGACATAAATTTACCCATACTAGGTATCTACCCAAGTGAAAGAAAACAAATATTCATGAATGTTCA
Source organism: Lipotes vexillifer (assembly GCF_000442215.2). Lineage (NCBI taxonomy): Eukaryota > Metazoa > Chordata > Mammalia > Artiodactyla > Lipotidae > Lipotes > Lipotes vexillifer. The sequence goes on along the minus strand of NW_006792108.1, from coordinate 27,395 downwards.
TATTAGCATTATTCATAGTAGCTCAACCCTGGAAACAATACAAATATCTGTCATATGGTGAATGGACAAACAAAATGAAGTATATCTCTACATTGGAATTTTCTTAAGCAATAAAAAGGAACTACTGATACATGCTACAACATGAATAAACTTCAAAAATGTTATGTTCATTGAAAGGAGCCAGATGCAAAAGACTGTTCATAAAAGGCAAGTCTGTAGATGCAGAAAGCAGATGAATGATTTCCTATTGTGGGCACAGTCATTTTTAATCTATAGGTTTCCTCCTTTTCCTTTTGCCTTTTATTTTTCAGTGAACACTTACCTTTTTATCCTTGGCTTTTTTTTTTTTTGACTCACCTAATGCTAATATCTCCTATACTGCTTCCTCTCCGAAGTCACTAAATGAAGCTTCTCTATCTCTGGTCACAATGTTGTCTCCTTATGGCTTGCTTATTCAACTATTTAATATGGTTGTTGTAAGGGTTAAATCAGAAAATGTATGTGAATAATTCAGCTTGATCTCTAGCACATAGTCTGCATTTAAATAAATGGTATCTGTGTTGAGTATCAGAATCAATAGGATATATATACACAGAGGGAGAGAGGGAGAGAGATTGGGATTTTACAGAATTGGTTCATGTAATTGTGGGGGCCTTCAAGTGTGAAATCTGTAGGATAGGCAGGATGAAAATTTAGGAAGAGTTTCTGTGTTATAGTCTAGGGGCTGTATTCCTTCTTCTCCTGGAAATGTCAATTTTTTTCTCTTAAGGTCTTCAACTGATTGAATGAGCCCCACCCAGATTATGGAGGGTGAGCTGCTTTACTGAAAGTCTCCCATGTTAGTTAAATTTACTAACATTTAAATTTAAATGTTAAGCAAGAAGGAAGAGATATGGGGACATATGTATATGTACAACTGATTCACCTTGTTATAAAGCAGAAACTGACACACCATTGTAAAGCAATTATACTCTAATAAAGATGTTTAAAAAATGTTAATAACATTTAAAAATACCTTCCCAGCAACATAGACTAGTGTTTGACCAAATAACTGGGTACCGTAGCCTAGCCAGGTTGACATATAAAATTAACTAAAATTAACTATCACAGTGTCTGTTATTATTCTCTCTCCAAGTTTAATTTTCTTTACTCAACTCTGAGTTAATCAGGACCAGGCTTTTTTTTTTTTTAACATCTTTATTGGGGTATAATTGCTTTACAATGGTGTGTTAGTTTCCGCTTTATAACAGAGTGAATCAGTTATACGTATACATATGTTCCCATATCTCTTCCCTCTTTGTCTCCCTCCCTCCCATGGACCAGGCTTTTGATAGCACTTGAGGAGAAGAGCTCAAAGGGAGTACATTCAGCAGAAATAAAGCTCTGATTGAGCTAGGCTAGTGGTTCTCAAGCATGGCAGTTCTTAGCCCAGAGTGGACACTGGAATCATGTGGGGAGGTTTTAAAATGATAGGAGAGTGGGCTCTATCATATGCCTGTTGAAACCCAGGTGATTCTAATTGGATTAGGCTGTGAACAGGATTGGATTAAGTTTAGAAACAGCCTAGTCCTGTTGCTACTCAAGCATCACCTGGAAGCTTGTTAAAAACACAGTCTCAGCCCCACTCAGAGTAAGATTCTGGAAGAGTTAAAGACATGCCACAATTCCGTTCTGATATTTGGGTTCTAGTTTTAATATGTTCGGCAAGCTACTAAAATATTGTAAAAAGACTGACCTTTGGTTTGTTGTAGATTCTATTAGTAATTGATTTTATCAGTGGAGTTTCCTCTTTTAATATATCATGACAGTATGAAAAAGTGAACACAATCTTATATTGCCTTGGATTATTTCTGAAAGGAAATATTGTTAGTATTTTGGTAAGTCCTCTGCCTTTAGTGCAGACTTTCTCAGCAACCAGAGTCATCATATGGATTGGGGGGAAATGACTGTTTAAAATGTTCTTAGGTCTTCCTTAGTTGGCAGACAATTGCATTTAGAATTTATAGTGTTAGAAAAATGACTGTTAGTTGATTTGGGATCTTTAAGCAAAAAGGTCTTTCTTTCATTTTTTAAACATTTTTTTGATGTGGACCATTTTTTAAGTCTTTATTGAATTTGTTACAATATTGCTTTTTTTTTTTTTATGTTTTGGTTTTTTGGCTGCAAGGCATGTGGGATCTTAGCTCCCTGACCAGGGATCGAACCTGCAGCCCCCACATTGGAAGGCAAAGTCTTAATCAGTGGACCGCCAAGGAATTCCCAAAAAGGTCTTTCTTGAAATAAAAAATACCCAAAGTCAGTGAGACATGTACAGGAAAGACACATTTTTCTAAACCTTACTTCTTAGAGACATTAGTGGTCCTGGAAAGGTAGTGCTCTGGACCAACATGGACAAGAGCCAGGCTGCCCTAGGTCAAATTTCATACTTTGACATTTACATTCTTGGGGATCTTAGACAAATTATTTACCTTTCCAATGGTCAGTTTACTTATTTTAAGGTAGGGTTATACAACCTACCTTATATGCTTTCTCATAAGAATGAAGATAATAACCTATCTAAAAATGCTTGATACAGAGTAAGTGCTTAGTAATGCTTTTGTAAGAAAAGATATGGCCAATGGGAATGTCCACTTGCAGTGATTAAAACCATCATTGAGTTCTTCTTAGCATGGTGATTCTTGCACATAATTGTAATGCAAATTAATTTTTAATAAGAAAATAAATTTTGCTTTACAAATCAGTCTCTAGTGTTTTTTGCCAAGGGGAACCATTTCTCAAGGGCTGGAACTTTAGAGCTAAGAGACCAGATCTTGTACTTCTGCTGAAATCACTGAGCTATTTTATCAAACTTTATCAAATTAAGTGCAATCTAAAACAACTAGTTGTTTTGTCCATTACATAATACACTTCTGGCCTGGACTTCAAGCCTGTCTAATAATGCATTAGAGTGAGGAAATGCCTACCTCCTTTGCTTCAAATCCCAAATAATTTTAGTGAGGCCCATAGACTGCCCTGTACAAAATGGTCAGGAGACTCTGATACAGTGAATTGCATTTGTGTTAGTGAAGAAGTCTTTCATAAGTACTTATAGTCTGTAGTTGTAGTTGGCAGACCTTTTTTCCTTTTGCTTACATATTTCTATGCAATGGAGGTAAGACACTTAAAAGCATATTTCTGGTGGTAGTGGTTTTATAAAGGAAAATTTAGGGTCAGTCCCTCTTCCTATTCCCACCTGTCATATTTTGTTCTATCTGTTACCAGTTTTAGGAAAGGTGCTATATACTTTGAGGAGAAACCTTTTTTCACCTGAGTTATTACCTAGGGCAAGACATATTGTCTTTTCTAAAATACCTAACAGAAAGGCACCTTTCTGTGCCTTCCCTTGTGAAACTGTGTTAGATCATTTTGGTTTCAAAGAACAGAGCCTTCACCCATCCATCTGAAGAGGAAAAAGAAAGGGATTTATTGTTAAGAGACATGTGGACTGGAACTGGAAGGTGTCTGGATCTCTTAAAGCTCTGAGAATTCATTTCCCTCTTAGTACCTGTCTCTTGGGTCATATAGCACATAATAGATGATCATTCATATTTGTGGAATGAATGAATGGTTTTTCTCTTGTTACCTCTGTTTCTCTCTGTCTGCTTCATTATCCTTTTGTTAATAACTGGTCTGTGTCTATTTCTAGGATGAATTCCACAGGGAGGAAATATGACTGATTTAATAAATTATCATTGATCTACTATTTGGGCCTATTGTATCACACTACGCATTGGCCAGACCATAGAGGGGTCTTACTTGAATCAAGTGTCCACCTTGGGCTGTTCACTGACCCTCAGCCTATATCTGCTTTTCTGGTCTCGGGGTTTATGTTAACACAGACCAAGACACTGGGGATGGTAGGCACTGGTACTAAATATGTCCACTACAGAAGTTTAACTCCAGCTTAACTTAATAAGGAAATAGGCTGGAAAAGAGGAAAAGAAAAGGAAATGAGAAATAACATTGGGTGGCTATTAATTATAGGACACATTGTTAGATCTTTTATGTATCATTTAATCTCTTAATAGTACTATATCATAGGTTTAATATTCTAATTTTAAATGTGAGAAAAGTTCATCTTGGTGATGTTAAATAGTCTTCTGCAAAGTCAGTCAGTAAGTACAGGTGGATTCAGGGATGTAAACCCAATTCTCTTTGCCACCAAGTATCTCATATTGTTAAACTGTATTGCTCCAGGAGCGCTTTATTGAGCCAGTAGAAATAAAATGCAATCCACACATGTAACTAAAAAATTTCAAGTAACCACTTAAAGAAATAAAGAGAAATAAAATTAATTTTTATTTTATTTACTCTATCTAAAACATCATTTCAACGTGTAATCAGTATAAGCAATTACTAATGAGGTATTAGACATTCTTTATCTTGTACCAAGCATTGCATATCAGTGTGTATATTATACCTACAGCACCTCTTGATTTGGATTAGCCACATTTTAAGTGCTCAATGGCCACATGTGGCTAGTGGCTACCATACTGGACAGAATAGCAGTAGAGTATGAATGCCCATCTAGCCATTTATTAGTGTTGTAGTCTGCATTGAGCTTTTCAGAGTATCAGTTACTGATCCATTAAGTGGGGGATATTAATATCGTATATACCTGGACTGTAGGGTGGTGCATTAGATAATTTATATAGGGCCAGGTTCAAAGATCCAACATGGCTCTCTGGAGATTTACTCTGAGGAGCACCCATAATTAAGTTCCAGCTAATTATTAATGCTGCTAGCTGCTCTAGAGTGATTTTGTCACTATATGTAAGGTAATCTGTAAATCATACTTTGAGTTTCTTGGAAGTCACATCTTTAACTTTTTTTTTTTTTTTTTTGCGGTACGCGGGCCTCTCACTGTTGCAGCCTCCCCCGTTGGGGAGCACAGGCTCTGGACCCGCAGGCC
>NW_006792108.1:0-22368 GCF_000442215.2 Lipotes vexillifer | reverse complement strand
GCATCGGCAGGCGGACTCTCAACCACTGCGCCACCAGGGAAGCCCCATCTTTAACTTTTTTTGACAGCTTTTATAAGAAAGAAAAAGATTTGGTGCCTGAGTGGTTTTCTGTGTGTATGTTTGGATTTGTGCGCAACAATGATCTGTAAATTAGTGTGTGTGCCCAATAATTTTATATATATATATATATCAGACTCTTCAAGTACGAACTAATTTTTTAATTTAGCTTATGTTTATAAATAGGTCTATCATTGTTATTTTTGTCAGTTTCCATTAATGCTGATGCTTGCAAATGAGGAAAAGTTATTAAACAGACATGTCAACCTAGGCATAATCTAATATTTGCTATCTTTTGATTTACCAAGGAACTTTGTTGCTGGCACGTATATTATATATCATTGTATTATTGTGCACATATAAATATATATATACACAGGTACATACATGTAGACACACATGTATGTATCCACAGAGAGAGTGAGAAAGATAAAAACTAAATATGTATGTGTCTGTATATATATAATGAGAAAGATAAAAATATTAAGAGAGAATTAATAACACCATAGGAAATGCTATTTGTATTGGTCTTTGAACATTTGTTTAAAAGTATTTATGGAGCTTACACCAGTGTTGTAGGTACTCTGATTGCTTAGATTCTGATAAAACTGTTCAAACAGTTCTTTTCCTCATGAAGCTTACCATTTTATGAAAGAGATAGCCATTAAATATAATTATTTAAATATAGATGTGAGAAGTGTTATGAAATAAAAGCAGTGAAGGCTTTTATGGGGAAACAATATTTAAGCTGATACCTATAGGATAAATGGGAATTAGCCAAGCCAAGTAGTGAAGAGATGAATATGATGAAGAGAAGAGTGTGAAAATGCAGGAGCTCAGAACCTTTAAAGAACTAACAAAACAAAACAAAACACCAGTGAGATATAAGTAATATATTTTTTGTTTTAAAAGTTGGAGAACTGAAGCTCTGTAATATTAAGTCATTTGCCTAGGATCACAAATTAAATGGTGGAGATGATATAGGATCCTAAGTTGTCTTTGTCTTTTTGAAGAGGTACATTTGCTTTAAATTAAAAAAAAATTAACGTAGAAAAAAATTTACTGTTTTTGATGTACAGCTTTATGAGTTTAGACAAATGCATAATCATGTAACTACCACCACAGTCAAAATACAGAAGAGTTCCATCGCCCTCCAAAATACCCTCATTCTGCTCTTTGTAGACAACCCCTCTCCCCAACCCTAATCCCTTGTAACCATTGATCTTTTTCTCTATCCCTGTAGTTTTGCTTTTTCCAGAATATCATATAAATGGAACTGTACAGTATGTAGTGTTTTGAGTCTGGCATCTTTGACTTCACATAAGGCATTTGTGATTCATCCATCCTCTTGTGTGTATCAATAGTTCATTCATTTTTATTGGTAAATAAAACTCTTTTGTATGAATACAATTTTTTTATCCATTTACGAGTTTAAGGACATTGTTTTCTTTCTTCTGTTTTTGGTATTTATGAATAAAGCAACTATATATTTATCATATTGAAGCTTGTGTGAAAATAAATATTTATTTCTCGGGTAAATACCTGAGAGTGGAATTGCTGGATCATATGATAAGTGTAACTTTATAGTATGTTTAACTTTATTAGATACTTCCAAACTTTTTCAAAGTGGCTGTACTAGTTTGCATTCCCACCAGCAATGTTTGAGAGTTTCAGTTTCTCTGCATCTTTCTAGTACTTGGAATTGTCAATTTTTTTCTCATTCTAATAGGTGTGTAATGGCAACTCATCATGGATTTATTTTCATTTGCATTTATCTAACGACTGCCAATGTTGAGGATCTTTTCATGTGCTCAGTTACCATATGTGTATCTTCTTTGGTGAAGTTGTCTCTTCAAATCTTTTGTCCATTTTTAAAAAATGAGTTTTTTGATTTCAAGTTTGAGAGTTCTTTATATATTCTGGATACAAGTGCTTTGTCTAATATGTAATTTGCAGATAATTTTTTCCCAGTCTATGGATTATCTTTTTATTGTTTTAATAGTGTCTTGGCAGATCAAAATTTTTTATTTTGAAGAAGTCCAATTTATAAAAAAAAGTTTATGGATCACGCTTTTGGTATTGTATTTTTGCTTAAATCAGTGTTACAAAGATTTTTTTCCAATGTTTTTTCTAAAAACTATATTTAATAGTTTAATGTTTTGTGTTCAGGTCTGTGATACATTTTGAATTGTGTTTTGTATAAAGTATGAAGCATGGTTTGAGGGTTTTTTTTCTACTTAAAAATGTCCATTTGTTTCAGCATCTTTTATGGAAAAGACTGTCATTTCTCTGCTGAATTGCCTTTGCACCTTTGTCAAAAATCAGTTGATCATACTTATGTGGGTGTATTTTTGGACTCTATTTGTACATTGAAAACTCCATCAGACAATACTATACCTTTTGCTTTTAACTGTCAAGTGTATTTTAAAGAACTCAAGATAGAAGAATAATCTATTATATTTACATGGAAATTCACCATTTTTGTTGTTCTTCCTTTATTTCTCATGTTTCAAGTTTTCTTCTGGTATCATCTCCTCTGTATGAAGAACTTCCTTTTAGCAGTTCTTTTAGAGAAATCAGTTGTTAATGGATTCTCTTAGTTATTCATCTAAGAATGTCTATTTCATCTTCATTCCTCAAGGATATCTTCACTGAATTTATAATTCTGGTTTGAACATTCTTTTCTTTCAGTGCTTTAAAAATGTGTGACATTTCCATCTGGCCTCCATGATTTCTTATGGAAGAGCCTCAGTCTTTGAAATCATTGGTTACCTATAAGTAATGTATCATTTTTCTTTGGCTCTTTACAATATTAAAAAATATTTTAAACCACAAAATTTTAAACAAATATTTAAACCACAAATATTTAAACAAATATTTAAACCACAAAAGTCTGTGGTTTTCAGAAGTTTGATTATCTTATGTTTAGGCATGGGTATTTTGGATTTAGTCTTTTTTGGGTTCACTGAGCTTTTTGAATCTCTGGGTTTATGTCTTTTGCCAAATTTGGAAAATTTTTAGCCATTATTTTTTCAAATATTTTTTTCTGCACTACGCTCTTTCTTGTCTCCTTCTGGAACTGGAATGATGTGAATACTAGATATTTTGGTTTATTTATTTATTTATTTATTTTTGCGGTATGCGGGCCTCTCACTGTTGTGGCCTCTCCCGTTGCGGAGCACAAGCTCCGGACGTGCAGGCTTAGCGGCCATGGCTCATGGGCCCAGCCGCTCTGCTGCATGTGGGATCTTCCCAGACCGGGGCACGAACCCATGTCCCCTGCATCAGCAGGCGGACTCTCAACCACTGCACCACCAGGGAAGCCCTTGGTTTATTTTTAAAATATTTTTTTCTGTAGTTTAAATTGAATAATTTGTATTGATGTGTCTTCAAGTTTATTGACACTTTATCATCTTTATTATGCAATAGAGCCCATTCAGTGAATTTTAAAATTTTGGTTATTGCATTTCTTCAGTTCTAAATTTTACATTTGTTTCTTTTTATATCTTCCCTTTCCTTGCCGAAACTTCTATCTGTCCATTCATTTCAAGAGTGTTTTTAATACCTACTTTAACATCTTTGTGGGGTAATTCTAACATGTGTCATCTTGGCATTGATGTCTGTGAATTTTCTTCTCCCATGTAATTTGGGATTCGAGTGGTTCTTTGTAATGCTGAGTACTTTGTATTGTATTCTAGACAGTTTGAATATCGTATTATAAGACTCTGGGCCTTATTTACATTATATGTAAAATGTTGATATTTTTATTTTAGCAGGTAATCAGTCTAGAGAGTTTAGGTTGCAAGTTCTGACCAGCCCTTCTGGTGGTTTGTGGTTTCAGTGTCAATTCCATTTTCAAATCCTTTGCATTGCTACTTTGATCTGTTCCATGTGTTTGCAACCAAGTGGCCAGTCCGAGATGTAGTTGGTGGTCTATAATTTAGCTCAGTTCTCAAATCTTTGTTGTGGTGTTTAGGGTCATATGCATGCATGTGCAGCTCAGAGGGAGCTCTTATCCCAGGCCTCCACCTCTCTAAAATATCCCCAATACTTTTGGTCCCTTGGCCAGAAAACTGGGGCTTTAGTTATCCTGTTGTGCCATACATGTCCCAGGGCTGCATCTAGGTTCAGAGCCAGGAGGTAGGCAGACAGAGAGAAAAAGCACAGGGGTTTACCTTTCCCTTTTGGACCACAGCTCCTCCAATAGGAAAGGAATTTTCTCCTTCCTCCAAGTTTCAGGCACCTCTAGGTTCCTCCCTGCTATCACTGTTGCTGCTGCCACTGCCACAGGATTGCCTGGGGACTGAGGCTTGAGAGAAGAGAAAATAAAAAATAATAATAAAGAAAAATTGAGATTTCTCCCACTCCCTCTGAGTATTAGGAATCCCCTTTCCTACTTGTTGAGCCAGAATTAGTGGGCTTCTCTCCATGGAACTCTCTCTGTTCACATCTTAGTGTCTACTCTTGGTTTTGGTATGCTTTGAGTCCAGGCTGGGGATACTGAAGGAAAAACAAGAAACTCACTGTTGGTATTTTGAATTCTGGTCTTCTCCAATCCACCTGCTATTATTTACTCCTTGGAGGTCTCAAATATTTGCTGTGTGCAGTATGTCCAGGTTTTATAGCTGCATTCAGTGGGAGAGACAGAATGGAATATGAATGTTCCATCTTACCCATAACCAGAACTCAAAGGGCACATATTGTTAAATTATAGCTAATGGTTTTAGTGGAGGAAAAAAATCACAAAATTATGTATATGTGGTTCACTTGTCATGACTAATTGCTTAGTTAATTAAGAACTTCTGTCTTGATGGGGCTCTTGGCAGAGGAAGGTGAGTTTTCGCTTTTACGTATCTTTCAATTTGCACAAAGAAGATAGACTTAGAAAGCACATTTCCATGTGATAAAGGAATGATCTGGGAGCAGTAGGCTTAAAAAATTTATGATATTTTTATGTTTTGTGTTCTTTACTCATTATGGAAATGAGTATCACATGTACACAACCATTTTGTACCACTGCCTTTGCATAGAAGGCTGTTAAAAGAGAAATCATTTGGTTCAGATTTCAGAGTATCATTTTGGAATGTTTCTATAAGTTTGTCTGTTGATGGTACCACATATAACTTAATTGCATTCCACAAGAGAACTGAAGAGAACGTGGGGACTCAAATTTGAATGAGGCTGTCCATGGGCTGCATGGTCTATATAAGATGTTAAGATCAAAGACTCTAGAACCCAATTAGTTAGAATTGAGTCCTACTTATCCATCTACCTTTGGCTGTGACCTTGGGCATGTTATTTAACCTATTTGTACATCAATTTCATCTTTTGTAAAATTGGTCTGGTACCTACCTTATAGTGTTGTTTTCAAGATTCAATAAGTTAATACCTGTAAAGTACTTAGAACAGTGCTTGACACTTTCACTACTTTGGAAAATCAGATGTGTTGGACTTAATCATAGTAACTGGTATTTATTTATTATTTATGTGCCAGGTACTTTTAAAATTCTCACTACCACTCTACATTTTTCAATTTAAGATTGATATTATGTCAACAGAATTTGTTCAAGGCCATATGGCTAGGAAAGTGCTAGAGACAGAATTCCAAGCTATGCAGTGTGACCTCAGAATTTATGCTTTTAATTACCACATCATATTACTAGAAATGGATAATCAACAATATAATAGCCACTCTAAACTGATGGTGTATGATCACCAATAGTATCTTTTATTAGTGGGTAGAGTTGTTCTGTGGAGCATATTTTGTTCATATCTACTGATGTTTTTAAGTTTTAAATTCATAATTAGAGACTTACCTGTTTCAAAATGGCAGAAAAATACTTCTGTCTCTTACAAGAAATCACTTAAAACAACAAAGAAACAGAAAACAATAGATATACACATTCCATTTTAAGTAAAACTAGGAGGTATCTCTAACTCTCATTTACAGGATAGGAGGATGGAAAACAGATGGAAGAATTAATTGTCTTAGCAGTGTGAATGTCAAATCTAACCATCTGTAGAAGGACATACCAGTGATAAGCCAACTGATTCATCCAGCAGAATCTGAGAAAGGCTCAAGAATCAGAGGCGCTACGCATTATAGAAGGTGGGGTGAGATTGTGGGGGAGGGTTGAGGTGGGATGCGAAAAGGAGGATTGTTTGAAATTAACTATATTTGGATACTAGCAACTACCAGTTCCCCAACTCTGAAACATATGGAAGGTATAATCTATGAGAAGTAAACCTGAGAGACTGCAAAGAGGAGGGTAGGTGTGAAGAGAATTAAGTGGAAGTCTGCATATTAGTGATACTTCTAGCTCCATTCCTATGCTTAGCTCTACAATATTAGAAACAAGGCTTACAACCACCTTTCTATACTCACATCTCCTCAGAGAGGAGATTGGAAGATCCTTCTCTGAAGAAATTACACTCCAGAGAAAATCTCTGTAGGTAACTGACCTGTGGGCTTTCCTGATGAAAAGAAAAAAACAATTGGCCTCCTGATTTTCTTACAGTGAAGTTTACTGCACGCACACAGCTTCCAATCCCTTCATTTTAGTATCTCATTCTTAGATATGAACATAGAACCAGTTACAAACAGCCAATTGAGGACAGCGTCCAGCAGGAAGAGAGACCAAAACAAAGAAATAAACAGAGAAAGTGAATAAGAAAGAGAGACTGTCAGGAAAAAGAAGAAACCTTTCAGAAAATATAATCAATATCCTCAGAGAGATGAGTAGATTTTGCATCCATAAAATAATGTAATGGTATGAATAAGGAAGAATAAGAGAATAACACCCTAAGAAATAAAATATTCTATAGAAGGGTTAACTGTAGATGAGGAAATCTCCCAGAAAATAGAATTAAAAGATAATGAGATGGAAAATAGCAGAAAAAGATAATCAGTAGCAGAGGTCCAACATCTGACTTTTAGGAAGTAAAAGAGAAAACCAAGGGGAGGAAATTATCAAATAAAAGGAAAATTGCTAGGACAGAAAACATGTGTTTTAAATTTGAAAGGACTCACAGAGTGCCCAGCACAAGGGATTAAAAGAAAGACACACAGCGAGACACATCTTAATGTAATTTCATACTCTAGTTTGACTCCCTTAGCTCACTGTAATCTCTTTTTACCCTTGCTTTTCTTTATTTAAGAGACTGGAAAGATTAAAAACTTGCTTTTCTAATCTCCTTTGTAGCTAGGTATGGCCAAGTGTGATAAAGTGCTAGCCTTTAAATTGTAAGTAGAAGTCTGCTGAAGAATTTCTGAGAAAACTTTTGTTTTCTGATATAGGCTATACTTCTTTCTCCTATTTCCCCTTCTACTGTTTCCTGTGTGGAATGTGAGCAAAATGGCTGAAGCTACGGTAGTCATTTTTCTCCCCATTATGTCTCAGCTCTGATATGCTTGAACTGCTGATTCGATGGTGTTAGCAACTACCCATCTCTGGATTCCTTGTGACATTGGGGGATGGGGAAATTCCCTATTTGGTTACGCTATCTATATGTTGGATTTTCTTTTACCTGCAACTAAACACAACCCTAACTCATATACTTCCAGGGGGCCAAAAAAATCACATATGAAGGTCAGATTTATATGGTCACATATAATAGCATCAGATTTCTCAATAGCAACATTAGAAGCTAGAAGATAATAGAGCAATGACTGAATAATTCTGAATAATTCAAATTTTCAATCTTGAATTTTATAGTTGGCCAAAATATTAGATGTGACTGACAGAGATATTTTGTTTTATTTTTAAAATTTTAATTTTTTTTACATCTTTATTGCAGTATAATTGCTTTACAATGGTGTATTGGTTTCTGCTTTATAACAAAGTGAATCAGCTATACATATACATATATCCCCATATCTCCTCCCTCTTGCATCTCCCTCCCTCCCACCCTCCCTATCCCACACCTCTAGATGGTCTGGTAGTATGTGCTATGCGGCTGCTTCCCACTAGCTACCTATTTCACGTTTGGTAGTATTTATAAGTCCATGCCACTCTCTTACTTCATCCCAGCTTACCCTTCCCCCTCCCTATGTCCTCAAGTCCATTCTCTACATTTGCGTCTTTTTTCCTGTCCTGCCTCTAGGTTCTTCAGAACCATTTTTATTTTTTTTGATTCCATATATATGTGTTAGCATATGGTTTTTGTTTTTCTCTTTCTGACTTCACTCTGTATGAGAGACTCTGGGTCCATCCACCTCACTACAAATAATTCAATTTTGTTTCTTTTTATGGCTGAGTAATGTTCCATTGTATATATGTGCCACATCTTCTTTATCTATTCATCTGTTGATGGACACTTAGGTTGCTTCCATGTCCTGACTATTGTAAATAGAGTTGCAATGAACATTGTGGTACATGACTCTTTTTGAATTATGGTTTTCTCAGGGTATATGCCCAGGAGTGGGATTGCCAGGTCGTACGGTAGTTCTATTTTTAGTTTTCTAAGGAACCTCCTTACTGTTCTCCATAGTGGGTGTATCAGCTTACATTCCCACCAACAGTGCAAGAGGGTTCCCTTTTCTCTACACCCTCTCCAGCATTTATTCTTTGTAGCTTTTTGATGATGGCCACTCTGGCTGGTGTGAGGTGAACCTCATTGTAGTTTTGATTTGCGTTTCTCTAATGATTAGTGATGTTGAGCATTCTTTCATGTGTTTGTTGGCAATCTGTATATCTTCTTTGGAGAAATGTCTGTTTAGGTCTTCTGCCCATTTTTGGATTGGGTTGTTTGTTTTTTGATATTGAGTTGCATGAGCTGCTTGTAAATTTTGGAGGTTAATCCTTTGTCAGTTGCTTCATTTGCAAATATTTTCCCCCATTCTGAGGGTAGTCTTTTTGTCTTGTTAATGCTTTCCTTAGCTGTGCAAAAGCTTTTAAGTTTCGTTAGGTCCCATTTGTTTATTTTTGTTTCCATTTCTCTAGGAGGTGGGTCAAAAAGGATCTTGCTGTGATTTATGTCGTAGAGTGTTCTGCCTATGTTTTCTTCTAAGAGTTTGATAGTTTCTGGCCTTACATTTAGGTCTTTAATCCATTTTGAGTTTATTTTTGTTAATGGTGTTAGGGAATGTTCTAATTTCATTCTTTTACATGTAGCTTTCCAGTTTTCCTCACACCACTTATTGAAGGGGCTGTCTTTTCTCCATTATATATTCTTGCCACCTTTAGCAAGAATAAGGTGACCACAGGTGCGTGGGTTTATCTCTGGGCTTTCTATTCTGTTCCATTGATCTATATTTCTGATTTTGTGCTGGTACCATATTGTCTTTTTTTTTGTGTGTGTGGTACGCGGGCCTCTCACTGTTGTGGCCTCTTCCGTTGCAGAGCACAGGCTCCGGATGCACAGGCTTAGCGGCCATGGCTCGCGGGCCCAGCCGCTCCGCGGCATGTGGGATCCTCTTGGACCGGGGCATGAACCTGTGTCCCCTGCATTGGCAGGCGGACTCTCAACCACTGTGCCACCAGGGAAGCCCCATACTGTCTTGATTACTGTAGCTTTGTAGTATAGTTGGTAGTCTGGGAGACTGATTCTTCCAGTTCTGTTTTGCTTTCTCAAGATTGCTTTGGCTATTCGGGGTCTTTTGTGTGTCCATACAAATTGTGAAATTTTATGTTCTAATTCTGTGAAAAATGCCATTGATAGTTTGATAGGGATTGCATTGAATTTGTACATTGCTTTGGGTAATATAGTCATTTTCACAATGTTGATTCTTCCTATCCAAGAACATGGTATATCTCTCCATCTGTTTGTATCATCTTTAATTTCTTTCATCAGTGTCTTATAGTTTTCTGCATACAGGTCTTTTGTCTCCTTAGGTAGGTTTATTCCTAGGTATTTTATTCTTTTTGTTGCAGTGTTAAATGGGAGTGTTTTCTTAATTTCACTTTCAGATTTTTCATCATTAGTATGTAGGAATGCCAGAGATTTCTGTGCATTAATTTTGTATCCTGCTACTTTACCAAATTCATTGGTTAGCTGTAGTAGTTTTCTGGTAGCATCTTTAGGATTCTCTATGCATAGTATCATGTCATCTGCAAACAGTGACAGCTTTACTTCTTCTTTTCTGATAGGGATTCCTTTTATTTCTCTTTATTCTCTGATTGCTGTGGCTAAATCTTCCAAAACTATGTTGAATAATAGTAGTGAGAGTGGACAGCCTTGTCTTTTTCCTGATATTAGTGGAAATGGTTTCCATTGAGAATAATGTTGGCTCTGGGTTTGTCAGATATGGCCTTTATTATGTTGAGGTAAGTTCCCTCTATGCCTACTTTCTGCAGGGTTTTTATCATAAATGGGTGTTGAATTTTGTCAAAAGCTTTTCTCCATCTATTGAGATGATCATATGGTTTATCTCCTACAGTTTGTTAATATGGTTTATCACATGGATTGATGTGTGTATACTGAAGAATCCTTGCATTCCTGGGATAAACCCCACTTGATCATGGTGTATGATCTTTTTAATGTGCTGTCGGATTCTGTTTGCTAGTATTTTGTTGAGGTTTTTTGCATCTATGTTCATCAGTGATATTGGCCTGTAGTTTTCTTTCTTTGTGCCATCTTTGTCTGGTTTTGGTATCAGGGTGATGGTGGCCTTGTAGAATGAGTTTATGAGTGTTCCTGTCTCTGCTATATTTTGGAAGAATTTGAGAAGGATAGGTGTTAGCTGTTCTCTAAATGTTTGATAGAATTTGCCTGTGAAGCCATCTGGTCCTGGATTTTAGTTTGTTGGAAGATTTTTTTTTTTTTTTTTTTTTTTTTGTGGTACGCGGGCCTCTCACTTTTGTGGCCTCTCCCGTTGCAGAGCACAGGCTCTGGACATGCATGCTCAGTGGACATGGTTCCCGGGCCCAGCTGCTCCATGGCATGTGGGATATTCCCGGACGGGGGAACAAACCCATGTCCCCTGCATCGGCAGGCGGACTCTCAACCACTGCGCCACCAGGGGAGCCCTGTTGGAAGATTTTTAATAACAGCCTCAATTTCTATGCTTGTGATTGGTCTGTTTATATTTGTATATTTCTTCCCAGTTGAGTCTCGGAAGGTTGAGCTTTTCTTAGAATTTGTCCATTTCTTCCAGGTTGTACATTTTATTGGCATATAGTTGCTTGTAGTAATCTCTCATGATCCTTTGTATTTCTGCAGTGTCAATTGTTACTTTTCCCTTTTCAATTTTTAATTCTACTGATTTGAGTCTTCTCCCTTTTTTTCTTTATGAGTCTGGCTAATGGTTTATCCATTTTGTTTATCTTCTCAAAGAAACAGCTTTTAGTTTTGTTGATGTTTGCTATTGTTTCCTTCATTTCTTTTTCATTTATTTCTGATCTGCTCCTTATGATTTCTTTCCTTCTGCTAACTTTGGGGATTTTTTGTTCTTCTTTCTCTAATTGCTTTAGGTATAAAGTTAGGTTGTTTATTTGTGATGTTTCTTGTTTTTTGAGGTAGGTTGTATTGATACAGACTTCCCTCTTAGAACTGCCTTTGCTGCATTCCATAGGTTTTGAGTTGTAGTGTTTTCACTGGTATTTGTTTCTAGGTATGTTTTGATTTCCTCTTTGATTTCTTCAGTGATCTCCTGGTTATTAAGTAGTGTATTGTTTAGCCTCCATGTGTTTTTATTTTTTACAGATGTTTTCCTGTAATTGATATCTAGTCTCATAGCACTGTGGTTGCAAAAGATGCTTGATACGATTTCAGTTTTCTTAAATTTACCAAGGCTTGCGTTGTGACCCAAGATATGATGTCTCCTGGAGATTGTTCCATTAGCACTTGCGAAGAAAGTGTATTCTGTTGTATTTGGATGGAATGCCCTATAAATGTCCATTAAGTCCATCGTCTGTAATGTATCATTCAAAGCTTGTGTTTCCTTATTTATTTTCATTTTGGAAGATCTGTCCATTGGTGAAAGTGAGGTGTTACAGTCCCCTACTATGATTGTGTTACTGTTGATTTTCCCTTTTATGGCTGTTAACCTTTTCCTTATGTATTGAGGTGCTCCTGTGTTGAGTGCATAAATATTTACAGTAGTTATATCTTCTTGGATTGATTGCTTGGTCATTATGTAGTGTCCTTCTTTGTCTCTTGTAATAGTCTTTGTTTTAAAGTCTATTTTGTCTGATATGAGAATTGCTACTCCAGGTTTCTTTTGATTTCCATTTGCATGGAATATCTTTTTCCATCCCCTCACTTTCAGTCTGTACATGTCCCTAGGTCTGAAGTGGGTTTCTTATAGACAACATATATATGGGTCTTGTTTTTGTATCCATTCAGCCAGTATGTGGCTTTTTGTTGGAGCATTTAATCCATTTACATTTAAGGTAGTTGTCAATATGTATGTTCCTATTACCATTTTCTTAATTGTTTTGGGTTTGTTATTGTAGGTCTTTTCCTTCTCTTGTGTTTCCTGCCTAGAGAAGTTCCTTTAGCGTTTGTTGTAAAGCTGGTTTGGTAGTGCTGAATTCTCTTTGCTTTTGCTTGTGTTTAAAGGTTTTAATTTTTTCGTCGAATCTGAATGAGATCCTTGCTAGTTATAGTAATCCTGGTTGTAGTTTTTCCCTTTCATCACTTTAAATATGGCCTACCACTCCCTTCTGGCTTGCAGAGTTTCTGCTGAAAGATCAGCTGTTAACCTTATAGGGATTCCTGTGTATTTTAATTGCTGCTTTTCCCTTGCTGCTTTTAATATTTTTTCTTTGTAATTAATTTTTTTAAAAATTTTATTTTAACATTTTTATTGGAGTATAATTGCTTTACAAAGGTATGTTAGTTTCAGCTTCACAACAAAATGAATCAATTATATATATACATATGTTCCCATATCTCTTCCCACTTGCGTCTCCCTCCCTCCCACTCTCCATATCCCACCTCTCCAGGCGGTCACAAAGCACCGAGCTGATCTCCCTGTGCAATGTGGCTGCTTCCCACTAGCTATCTATCTTACGTTTGTTAGTGTATATATGTCCATGCCACTCTCTCGCTTTGTCACAGTTTACCCTTCCCCCTCCCCATATCCTCAAGTCCATTCTCTAGTACGTCTGTGTCTTTATTCCTGTTTCACCCCTAGGTTCTTCATGACATTTTTTTCTTTAAATTCCATATATATGTGTTAGCATATGGTATTCGTCTCTCTCTTTCTGACTTCACTCTGTATGACAGACTCTAGGTCTATCCACCTCATTACAAATAGCTCAATTTCGTTTCTTTTTATGGCTGAGTAATATTCCATTGTATATATGTGCCACATCTTCTTTATCCATTCATCCGACGACGGGCACTTAGGTTGTTTCCATCTCCGGGCTATTGTAAATAGAGCTGCAATGAACATTTTGGTACATGACTCTTTCTGAATTCTGGTTTCCTCAGGGTATATGCCTAGTAGTGGGATTGCTGGGTCATATGGTAGTTCTATTTGTAGTCTTTTTATTTATTTTTATTTTTTATTTTATTTTATTTTATTTATTTTATTTTTATTTTTGTTTTTTGCAGTATGCGGACCTCTCACTGTTGTGGCCTCTCCCATTGCGGAGCACAGGCTCCGGACGCGCAGGCCCAGCGGCCATGGCTCACGCGGCACGTGGGATCCTCCCATACCGGGGCACGAACCCGTGTCCCCTGTGTCGGCAGGCGGACTCCCAACTACTGCGCCACCAGGGAAGCCCTATTTGTAGTCTTTTTAGTAACCTCCATACTGTTCTCCACAATGGCTGTATCAATTTACATTCCCACCAACAGTGTAAGAAGGTTCCCTTTTCTCCACACCCTCTCCAGCATTTATTGTTTCTAGATTTTTTGATGATGGCCATTCTGACTGGTGTGAGATGATATCTCATTGTAGTTTTGATTTGCATTTCTCTAATGATTAGTGATGTTGAGCATTCTTTCATGTGTTTGTTGGCAGTCTGTATATCTTCTTTGGAGAAATGTCTATTTAGGTCTTCTGCCCATTTTTGGATTGGGTTGTTTGTTTTTTTGTTATTAAGCTGCATGAGCTGCTTATAAATGTAAAACTATGAGATTAGATCACTCCCTAACACCATATACAAAAATAAGCTCAAAATGGATTAAAGACCTAAATGTAAGGCCAGAAACTATCAAACTCTTAGAAGAAAACATAGGCAGGACACACTATGACATAAATCACAGCAAGGTCCTTTTTGACCCGCCTCCTAGAGAAATGGAAATAAAAACAAAAATAAACAAATGGGACCTAATGAAACTTCAAAGCTTTTGCACAGCAAAGGAAACCATAAACAAGACCAAAAGACAACCCTCAGAATGGGAGAAAATATTTTGAAATGTAATTAATTCTTGATAGTTTGATTAATATGTGTCTTGGTGAGTTTCTCCTTAGATTTATCCTGTATGGGACTCTCTGCACTTCCTGGACTTGATTGACTCTTTCCTTTTCCATATTAGGGAAGTTTTCAACTATAATCTCTTCAAATATTTTCTCAGTCCCTTTCTTTTTCTCTTCTTCTGGGACCCCTATAATTCGAATGTTGGTGTGTTTAATGTTGTCCCAGAGGTCTCTGAGATTGTCCTCCATTCTTTTCATTCTTTTTTCTTTATTTTGGTCTGTGGTAGTTATTTCCACTCTTTTATCTTCTAGGTCCCTTATCTGTTCTTCTGCCTCAGTTATTCTGCTGTTGACTTCCTTCCAGAGAATTTTTAATTTCATGTGTTGTGTTGTTCATCATTTTTTGTTTGCTCTTTAGTTCTTCTAGTTCCCTGTTAAACATTTCTTGTATTTTTCCATTCTATTTCCATGATTTTGGATCATCTTTTCTATCATTATTCTGGATTCTTTTTCAGGTAGACTGCCTATTCCCTCTTCATTTGTTTGGTCTGGGTGGGTTTTTACCTTGCTCATTCATCTGCTGTGTGTTTCTGTGTCTTTCCATTTTACTTAACTTACTGTGTTTGGGGTCTCCTTTTTGCAGCTGCAGGTTTGTAGTTCCCTTTGTTTTTGATGTTGGCTCCCAGTGGCTAATGTTGGTTCAGTGGGTTGTGTAGGTTTCCTGGTGGAGGGGAGTAGTGCCTGTGTTCTGGTGGGTGAGGCTGGATCTTGTCTTTCTCGTGGGCAGAGCCGCGTCTGGTGGTGTGTTTTGTCGTGTCTGTGGCCTTAATATGATTTTAGTCAGCCTGTCTGGTAATTGGTGGTGTTGTGTTCCTGTCTTGCTAGTTGTTTGGCATAGGGTTTCCAGCACTGTAGCTTGCGTGATCGTTGAGTGGAGCTGGGTCTTTGCGTTGAGATGGAGATCTCTGAGAGAGCTTTTGCCATTTGATATTACGTGGAGCCGAGAGGTCTCTGGTGGACCAATGTCGTTACCTTGGATCTCCCACCTCAGAGGCACAGTTCTGACCCCCAGCCAGAGCACCAAGACCCTGTGAGCCACACACCTCAGAAGAAAAGGGAGAAAAAAAGAAAGATAGAAAGAAAAAAGAATAATAAATAAAGTTATTAAAATAAAAAATTGTTATAAAAATTAAAAAGTAGAAAAATAATTTAAAAGAAAAGAAAGAAGAGAGCAACCAAACGGAACAACAAATCCACCAGTGATAATAAGTGCTAAAGCCTATACTAAAAAATATAAAAAAATAAGAAACAGACAGATAGAACCCTAGGGCAAATGGTTAAAATAAAGCTATACAGACAAAATCACACAAAGAAGCATACACATACAGACTCATAAAAAGAGAAAAAGGAAAAATATATATATTTATAAGAAAAGAATAAAAAAGAAGGAAGAGAGCAACCAAATCAATAAACATGTCTACCAATGATAATAAATTATAAATACTAAACTAAGATAAACATAGAGCCAGGAACAAATTAGATACAGAAAACAAACTCTAAGTCTACAGTTGCTCCCAAAGTCCACTGCCTCTATTTTGGGATGATTTGTTGTCTATTCAGGTATTCCACAGATGCAGGGTACATCAAGTTGATTGTGGATATATAATCCGCTGCTCCAGAGGCTGCTGTGAAATATTTACTTTTCTCTTCTTTGTTCTCGCAGCTCCTGGGGTTCAGCTTTGGATTTGTCCCTGCCTCTGCGTGTAGGTCGCCTGAGGGCATTATTTCTTCACTCAGACAGGACGGGGTTAAAGTAGCAGCTGATTCTGGGGCTCTGGCTCACTCAAACCCGGGGAAGGGAGGGGTACGGAATGTGGGGCAAGCCTGTGGTGGCAGAGCCTGGTGTGATCTCGCAACAGCGTGAGGCGTGCCTTGTGTTCTCCCGGGAAAGTTGTCCCTTGATTACAGGACCCTGGCAGTGGTGTGCTGCACAGGCTCCTGGGAAGGGAGGTGTGGATAGTGACCTGTGCTTGCACACAGGCTTCTTGGTGGCTGCATCAGCAGTGTTAGCATTTCATGCCCATCTCTGGTGTCCACCTGATAACCGTGGCTCGCGCCCATCTCTGGAGCTCTTTTGGGTGGTGCTCTGAAGCCCCTCTCCTTGCACACCCCGAAACAATGGTCTTTTGCCTCTTAGGCAGGTCTAGACTTTTTCCTGGACTCCCTCCTGGCTAGCTGTGGCACACGAGCCCCCTTCAGGCTGTGTTCACGCAGCCAACCCCAGTCCTCTCCCTGGGGTCTGCCCTCCGAAGCCTGAGCTTCAGCTCCCAGCTCCCGCCTGCACCGGCGAGTGAGCAGACGAGCCTCTCGGGCTGGTTGGTGAGTGCTGGTCGACACCGATCCTCTGTGCGAGAATCTCCCCCCTTTGCCCTCTGCACCCCTGTTGCTGCGCTCTCCTCCATGGCTCTGAAGCTTCCCCATGCTGCCCAGCCCCCATCTCCGCCCTTGAAGGGGCTTCCTAGTGTGTGGAAACTTTTCCTCCTTCCCAGCTGCCTCCCAGAGGTGCAGGTCCTGTCTCTTTCTTTTTTCTTTTGCCCTCCCCAGGTATGTGGGGAGTTTCTTGCCTTTTGGGAAGTCTGGGGTCTTCTGCCAGCGTTCTGTAGGTGTTCTACAGGAGTTGTTCCACATGTAGATGTATTTATGATTTATTTGTAGGGAGGAAGGTGATCTCCACATCTTACTCCTCCACCATCTTGAAGGTCTCTGAGATATTCGTTTTAAATATTTGCTCTCATACAGTCTTTCTCAGGAAGTTAGTGGAAGGTGGGCTCTACCAAAGTGAGGACATAAACCAAGAATTAGGAAGGTACAGGATCTAGTAAACATGAGCTGTAACAGAAAGGAAAGGCAAAGGAATTCCTAGGATAGCCCAGACGGTCAGTGGAGGTTAGAGTAGGGGAACAAGATTTCTATGGGGCATAACCACAGGAAGAAACAAATTATCTTACAGGGTTGACTTTAAGAAAAATTGAATTTAGAATGTCTTCTCTCTCTTTTTTTTTTTTGTTGCTGTACGTGGGCCTCTCACTGTTGTGGCCTCTCCCGTTGCGGAGCACAGGCTCCGGATGTGCAGGCTCAGCGGCCATGGCTCCCGGGCCCAGCCGCTCCGTGGCATGTGGGATCTTCCCGGACTAGGGCATGAACCCGTGTCCCCTGCATCGGCAGGCGGACTCTCAACCACTGCGCCACCAGGGAAGCCCTAGAATGTCTTTAGAGCTCTTGGAATGTGGGGGAAGATTTAACCAGAGATTGAAAAAGAACAATAAAGTCCATGGAAATCAACTTTAGAAAAAAGAAAAGTTAATACAGAAAGGAAATATAATCATAGTATAATGCTTTAATCAGAAAGCAATATCTGCTTAGTCATTATGAAAGCAATTATGGTAATAGCCCCAAATTATGTTTCAGCCATCTGGGGTGGAGAAGTTGAAGTAGGTATAAATTCTTATACCATGTAGGATACCAAAATATCAGTATATACACATGATTTAGAAGTATGGAGTTAAATATAAGAAGCAGAAGCTGAATGAGTGTAATGTGGTTATATATGGGAATGGGAGAGCCTTGATGGTGGGGTGACCAGGAGAGAGTATGCTACAGGATGGCTGTGTTTGAAGTCTTTTAGCACTACTTGACTAAGTGCATGTATTACTTAGATAAAAATAATAAGAAAAAGAAATCTCAGAAGTAGAGGAAATCTGACACTTTTTATACTTAGACTTTCCTGAACAGTGTTCTTTCACACTTTCATTTCTTTGCACATTTGCTTTACTCTTTCTGAAATGCTGTTTTTCCTTTTGTCTTCCTGGACAAATCTTACTCATTCCATATGATTTGGCTGAAGTGAAGCCATCCATGATCTTCCTGAACAGAGTTAGGGTCTCCCTTCTTGGTGCTACAGATTTTTGTGCAAACTTCTTTTATATCATTTATCTTTTGGCTGTTATTTGTTTGCATGCTTATCTCCCTTCTGAGACTGTCAGCAGCTTGAGAGTTGGGGAGTGGTGTTTTTAATTTTTGCCTCCTCTGCAGTACTTAGCATAGCGCCTAATCATAGCAGGTGCTCAGTGAAAGTTGAATGAAGAATGGATGTAGGATATAGATAGGAAACCTGTGTTCAGGTCTAGCTTTTGCCTTTGCCACTTATCTTAATAAATGCATTTTAATTATTGGTGTCTTAGGTTCCTCTTGGGAAAACCGGATGTGATGAGCTTCAAGGTCTCTATGAATTTGAAAATCTGTTATTCTTTTTTATTAATTGCCCTAAAATTGCAATTAAAATTCTATGTATAATAAGATTACTTCCTACCTCTTTATCCTTTCTAACTCTTATTGAAATTTGTAATTATTTTGTATTTTCACTTAAAAAAATCTATTTTCTCTATAGACTGTAAGCTTTCAAAAGACATGTCTGTCCTGTCCACCATTGTTTCCTAGTGTTTTTTTCCAATTGAAATATAATTGACTTAGTATATTAGTTTCAGGTGTACAATATCATGATTTGATTATTTTATACATTGCAAAATGACCACCATGAAAAGTCTAGTTATCATCTGTCACCATCCAAAATTATTATAATATTATTGACTATATTCCCTATGCTGTACATTACATCCCTGTTCTTTATTTATTTTATAACTAGAAGTTTGTATCTCTTAACCTCCCTCACCTATTTCACTCATACTCCCATCTCCCTCCCTTCTGGTAATCACCAGTTAGTTCTCTGTATCTATGAGTCTGTTCCTATTTTGTTATGTTTATTTGTTTTGTTTTTTAGATTCCACATATAGGTGAAATCATATGGTACTTGTCTTTGTGTGTCTGACTTATTTCACTTAGCCTTACACCCTCTAGGTCCATCCATGTTGTCGCAAATGCCAAGATTTCATTTTTTTAAATGGTTGAGTAATATTCCATTGTATATTATATACCACATTTCTGTATCCATTCATGTAGTTCCAGACAATTAGATTGCTTCCATATCTTGGCTGTTGTAAGCAATGCTGCAATGAATATAGGGGTGCATGTATCTTTTCAAATTAGTGTTTTTATTTTCAGAAAAATACTCAGAAGTGGAATTGCTAGATCGTTTGATAGTTATATTTTTAACTTTTTTGAGGAACTTCCATATGCTTTTCCATAGTGGCTATACCAATTTACATTCCCACCAACAGTGCAAGAGGGTTCCCTTGTTTCCACATCCTCACCAGCACTTGTCATTTGTTGTCTTTTTCCTAATAGCTGTTCTGACAGAAGTAGGTGATATCTCCTTGTGGTCCCAGGGTTTGTTAGAGAGACTTGCATGTAGAGACACAGAGTAAGCATTTGTTTAGTAAATATATCCTAACATTAATTTTATGGGTGCTCTGAAGATCCCACTGTTCTTCCAGACATTTTAGAAAAATACCTTTAAGTCAAACTCTAATAACTGAGATTTGTCCTTGTTAGCTAGTATGTAATATCACTTCTGTCTGCATACTTGGTTTTCCATTTTCTATGTATTCAGTGCTATTTCACTCGTTTAATTACTTCTTCAAAATTTCTTCTTTCATGAGGCCTTTCTGAGTTAATCTCTTCTTCCAAGTCTCAGCAACTTAGTGTTTGATAGTTGTGGTTTATATAAGACTTTTTTTTTCCTGAGTTAAACTGTAAATGATTTGGGGCAGAGTTTTTGTGGCTTGATAAAACACTCTATACATTTTAATGAGTCAAATCTAAATGATTCAACTCTACAAGCTGCCTTTCCCTTGAATACATACAAGTAAAAAGTCAAGGACTTGTCAAAATTTATTTTAGATTTTGCCAAATCTGACATTTTGAAATGCAGCTTAAATGTTTAACCAAATACCAAACATCACTGCATTTATTCCTCTCCTGATATAAGTTGCAATTTGGCAAGAGACTGAATGAAAGTATTTTTCTAAACTATTACGTATCTTCTAAACAATTTGTAGCCTTTAACAGTAGTCTCTTATTTCCCCGGCTCTATGTTCAGATTCTAAAATATTCATTGTCATTATTCCAACTTTGTGCAGCACCTTTGAGTCATTCACCTATCTGCATCTCCTCGCTCCTATCTTCTCTCTTCCTCTTTCAGTGCCTTGAGTGACTAAGTGATTTAGGCTATAGGTTGATTCAAGGGAATGTGAAGAAGGAATGGATCTAACTCTTTCTGAGTACTTACTGTCTGCTTCAAAGAAGACACATATCAAATACCTGCTGTGTATTAGGCATTGCGTCAAGTGCTGTATATGTAGTTAAATTCTCACAGCAGTCTTGTGATGTTAGTTTTATTTCCCGCATTTTACTGACACTCTTTGAAGAATAAGCAATTTGTCCAGTTATAAAACTTATAAGTTTAGAGTGAGGACTTGAAACCAGGTCTTTCTAGAGCAGCATGCCTCCTGCCTTCCTTGCATGTCAGATACTCTCTGAGAACTTCAATAGCATATATTTATGTTAATACTATTTGAATTAAGGCTTTTTTTTTAAGGTTGATGATGTCAGAGATTTCTCTTGACCTCAGCTATGTAATTTTTAGTTTTATAATGGATAATATTTCAATAATATGAAGCTGAGAGTGTTTGTAAATATATTGAGTGAGAGAATAAGGATTCCAAAAGATTTTGACAGCATTCAATGAAAAAACTAAACTTCAAGGATAAAATTTAGTAGGAACAAATGTTAGGTATTGTGTGCAGGCCACAAAAAAGCAATTGCACAGATGCAGAATTGGTGAGATGTCGCTTGGCAACAGTTCTTATGGGATGCTGATGGGATTTTATCTTGGTAAGCTCAGTATAAGTAGTGATATGATTAAGCTGTTCTTTGGCTGCATTAAAGAAACAAGAGTAACTAGAATTAGGGAGGTGAAAAATCTCAGTTTATTTTATTCTAAATTCTGTTCAGATTGCACCTGAAATAGCCAGTATGGTTTAGGCAGAGTTTAAAGAGTATGTGGACATAACAAGGTAAATTTAGCCTGGGAGATTCACAGAGATGGGTAGTAGGTCCTACTTGTGTTCCTGGAACAAAACTGTATTAATCAAAGTTCTCCAGAGAAACAGAACCAACAAGATATACGTATGTATATAGGAAGAGAAATTTATTTTAAAGAATTTGTGATTGTAGAGGCTTGGCTAGACAAAAATCCACAGGATAGACGAGTATGCTTTACAATGAGGAAAGAGTTGCAATTCGAGTCCAAAGTTGGTCTGCTGACAAAATTCCCTCTTCTTCCTGGGAGGTCAGTCTTTTCTATTAAGGCTTTCAACTGATTGGATGAGGCCCTTCCACATTATGGAAGGTATTCTGCTTTCCTCAAAGTCTACTCATTTAAATACTAATATCATGTAAAAAATACTTTCACAGAAATGTCTAGAATAATCTTTGACTAAATATCTGGGTACTGTGGCTTAGTTAGGTTAACACATGTTAACCATAACAACATTCTTGAATGAATGAATGAATTAAAAAAGAACATTCTTGAATGAATTAATAAAAAATGATCTTTTTTTGGCTGCATTCGTTCTTCGTTGCTGCGTGCAGGCCTCCTCTAATTGCGGCGAATGGGGGCTACTCTTCATTGCAGTGCACTGGCTTCTCATTTGGTGGCTTCTCTTGTTGTGGAGCACGGGTTCTAGGCATGTGGGCAGTAGTTGCAGCACGTGGGCTTAGTAGTTGTGGCTCGAGGGCTCTAGAGCACAGGCTCAGTAGTTGTGGTGTACAGGCTTAGTTGCTCCGTGGCATGTGGGGTCTTCCTGGACCAGGAATCCAACCCGTGTCCCCTGCCTTGGTAGGCGGATTCTTAACCACTGCACCACCAGGGAAGTCCCAAAAATAATCATTCTTGAATGAATGAATTAATAAAAAAAATGGGGCTTCCCTAGTGGCGCAGTGGTTGAGAGTCCACCTGCCGATGCAGGGGACAAGGGTTCGTG
>NW_006792107.1:0-1154 GCF_000442215.2 Lipotes vexillifer | reverse complement strand
CCCGTGTCCCCTGCATCGGCAGGCGGACTCTCAACCACTGCGCCTCCAGGGAAGCCCTCAGCTTGTGTTTTCAACAAATTCCTTGAGTCCAAATCTTGTGCTGTCCGCACCACAGCTCGGATGGAACCAGGTGGCCCCTGAGATCCCTTTGAATGTCAGCATACTCCGGTTTTATATGGAAGGTTCTAAAAGTCCCTGAGACTTCTGAACTTTCAACTGGACTCTTTAGTGATGCGTCTCAAATTATGAAGGGTGTTTTGTGAAACTTGAGACCATCTCACACACGTCTGATTCCTGCATTCCAAACTTCAAGACTGGCATCCTTCACCCAACGTGTCTGTGTTAGTCTGTGGTGTAGGTCACATTTGTTTTTCTGTGACATTCTGTTGATCAATCCACAGTTAGAATTAACAGTAGAATTCCAAGTATATGTCAGAGATCTGCTCAGCTGCCTGAAGACTGCCAGGCAAGCTCTGGCCTCTATAAGGACCAGGTTAGGATAGGCTGGTCTCACCACATCCCTTTCTGTTGTTTAGTGTACTTTGGGCCACTCTGGCAGAGATGCTAACTGCAGGGGACCTTCAGAAACACAGCATGTAGGTTGATCTTTCACTGCCCAAAACTCTTTAGACTTTGATTCACTTCTTCCGGGGTCCTTCCTGTATTCATTCTTTCTCTCTCTCTCTCTCTCTCTCCCTCTGTCATTTTACAGTAAAAATTTTTTGTTGTGGTAGTAAAATACACATAACATAAAATATACCATCTTAGCCATTTAAGTGTACAGTTCAATAGTGTTAAGTACATTCACATTATTGGGTAACCAACCCCCATAACTCTTTTCATCTTACACAACTGCAACTCTGTACCCACTAAACAACTCCCTACTCCCCGCTCCCTCCAGCCTCTGGGAACTCCCCTTCTACTCTGTCTCTATGAACTTGGAATTTGTCCTTTTGTGACTGGCATATTTCACTTAGCATGATGTCCTCGGGGTTCATCCATGTTGCAGTACCCTGTTCTCTCTTTCAGATCAACCAGTTCACATTTGGCAGCCGGGTCCTTAGACAAAAAGTACTTTTTAAAAAGTACTTAGAGGGCTTCCCTGGTGGCGCAGTGGTTGAGAGTCCGCCTGCCGATGCAGAGGACGTGGGTTC
>NW_006792106.1:0-289 GCF_000442215.2 Lipotes vexillifer | reverse complement strand
GTGAAACAGGAATAAAGACACAGACTTACTAGAGAATGGACTTGAGGATATGGGGAGGGGTAACGGTAAAATGTGACAAAGCGAGAGACAGCAACGGACATATATACACTAACAAACGTAAGGTAGATAGCTAGTGGGAAGCATCCGCATAGCACAGGGAGATCAGCTCGGTGCTTTGTGACTGCGTGGAGGGGTGGGATAGGGAGGGTGGGAGGGAGGGATACGTAAGCGGAAAGAGATATGGGAACATATGTATATATATAACTGATTCATTTTGTTGTGAAGCTGA
>NW_006792105.1:0-569 GCF_000442215.2 Lipotes vexillifer | reverse complement strand
TTGCCACTTCCTGGCTGGCTGGACGCCGGCCTCGCTCATCTGTGAAACACGAATAATGGCACCTCCCTCACAGGGTTGAAGTGAAGGTTGAGATAAATATGTGCAGGGCTTAAAACAGTCCCTGGCAAAGAGTAACATGTAAGCGATGACCATTATTATCAGATGTCTACAATTAAAATTAAAACCGGAAGTTATTTGTCAAGGGCAATGCCAGTCAAGACCATCGCTTATGAATTTCTGGGAATCTCAGGTTTTGTTTGCTGACCTAGTTTTGCTCCCAGTATCACTGAGCCCCTGCTGGGGTCAGGCACTGACATCAGCACGTTCACACTAACTATACATTTAATTTTCCTCATTTTCTCCCATTTGGGTCCAGGAAGCCTCTGAGGGGAGCTCAGGGTTGTGACCCCGGGCGGGTATACTGGGGGAGGGAAATGACTGTCCCAGCACGGCAATGACTGCTGCATTTACGGTGGAAGTGCTGTGACCCTCTTTCTTTCAAGCAGCCTGTTCACAAAACCGAAAGGCGAATTCCGAGTCTGAGCCCCGGGCCTCAAGGGCCACCGAGA
>NW_006792104.1:0-216 GCF_000442215.2 Lipotes vexillifer | reverse complement strand
TATATGCCCAGTAGTGGGATTGATGGGTCATATGGTAATTCTATTTTTAGTTTTTTAAGGAACTTCCATACTGTTCTCCATACATTTACATATCCAACAAGAGTGCAAGAGGGTTCTGTTTTCTCCACACCCTCTCCACCACTTGTTGTTTGCAGATTTTTCTGATGATGCCCATTCTAACTGGTGTGAGGTGATACCTCATTGTAGTTTTGATTT
>NW_006792103.1:929966-947622 GCF_000442215.2 Lipotes vexillifer | reverse complement strand
AATGGGTGTTGAATTTTGTCGAATGCTTTCTCTGCATCTATTGAGATGATCATATGGTTTTTCCCCTTCAATGTGTTAATATGGTGTATCACATTGTTTGGTTTGCGTATGTGGAAGAATCCTTGCATTCCTGGAATAAACCCCACTTGATCATGGTGTATGATCCTTTTAATGTGCTGTTGGATCCTGTTCGCTAGTATTTTGTTGAGGATTTTTGCATCTGTGTTCATCAGTGATTTTGGCCTGTAGTTTTCTTTCTTTGTGACATCCGTGTCTGGTTTTGGTATCAAGGTGATGGTGGTCTCGTAGAAGGAATTTGGGAGTGTTCCTCCCTCTGCTATATTTTGGAAGAGTTTGAGAAGGATAGGTGTTAGCTCTTCTCTAAATGTTTGATAGAATTCACCTGTGACGCCATCTGGTCCTGGGCTTTTGTTTGTTGGAAGATTTTTAATCACAGTTTGAATTTCAGTGGTTGTGATTGGTCTGTTCATATTTTCTCTTTCTTCCTTGTTCAGCCTTGGAAGGTTATACCTTTCTAAGAATTTGTCCATTTCTCCCATGTTGTCCATTTTATTGGCACAGAGTTGCTTGTAGTAATCTGTCATGATTTTTTGTATTTCTGCAGTGTCTGTTGTAACCTCTTTGCAATTTCTAATCTTATTGATTAGAGTTCTCCCCCCTTTTTCTTGTTGAGTCTGGCTAATGGTTTTTCAATTTTGTTTATCTTCTCAAAGAACCAGCTTTTAGTTTTATTGATCTTTGTTACTGTTTTTTTTGTTTCTATTTCATTTATTTCTGCTCTGATCTTTATGATTTCTGTCCTTCTGCTAACTTTGGGTCTTGTTTGTTCTTCTTTCTCTAGTTCCTTTAGGTGTAATGTTAGATTGTTTATTTGCGATATTTCTTGTTTCTTGAGGTAGGCTTGTATAGCTATAAACTTCCCTCTTAGAACTGCTTTTGCTGCATCCCATAGGTTTTGGATCATCGTGTTTTCATTGTCATTTTCCTCTTGGTATTTTTAATTTCTTCTTTGATTTCTTCAGTGATGTCTTGGTTATTTAGTTACGTATTGTTTAGCCTCTATGTGTTTGTGTTTTTTACATTTTTTCCCCTGTAATTCATTTTTAATCTCATAGCGTTGTTGTCAGGAAAGATGCTTGATATGATTTCAATATTCATAAATTTACTGAGGCTTGATTTGTGACCCAAAATGTGATCTATCCTGGAGAATGTTCCATGTGCACTTGAGAAGAAAGTGTAATCTGTTGTTTTTGGATGGAATGTTCTATAAATATCAATTAAGTCTATCTGGTATTGTGTCATTTAAAGCTTCTGTTTCCTTATTAATGTTCATTTTGGATGATCTGTCCATTGGTGTGAGTTGTTAAATCCCCCACTATTATTGTGTTACTGTCAATTTCCTCTTTTATAGCTGTTGTCATGTTTCCTTATGTATTGAGGTGCTCCTATCTTGGGTGCATATATATTTATAATTGTTATATCTTCTTCTTGGATTGATCTCTTGATAATTATGTAGTGTCCTTCCTTGTCTCTTGTAACATTCTTTATTTTAAAGTCTATTTTATCTGATATGAGTATAGCTACTCCAGCTTTCTTTTATTTCCATTTGCATGGAATATCTTTTTCCATCCTGTCACTTTCAGTCTGTATGTGCCCCTAGGTCTGAAGTGGGTCTCTTGTAGACAGCATATATACGGGTCTTGTTTTTGTATCCATTCAGCAAGCCTGTGTCTTTCGGATAGAGCATTTAATCCATTCACGTTTAAGGTAATTATCGATATGTATGTTCCTATGACCATTTTCTTAATTGTTTTGGGTTTGGTTTTGTATGTCCTTTTCTTTTCCTGTGTTTCCCACTTAGAGAAGTTCATTTAGCATTTGTTGTAGAGCTGGTTTGGGGGTGCTGAAGTCTCTTAGCTTTTGCTTGTCTGTAAAGCTTTTGATTTCTCCCTCGAATCTGAATGAGATCCTTGCTGTGTAGAGTAATCTTGATTGTATGTTCTTGAGAAATCAGCTGTTAACCTTATGCGAGGTCCCTTGTATGTTATTTGTCATTTTTCCCTTGCTGCTTTCAATAATTTTTCTTTGTCTTTAATTTTTGTCAATTTGATTACTATGTGTCTTGGCATGTTTCTCCTTGGGTTTATCCTGTATGGGACTCACTGCGCTTCCTGGACTTGGGTGGCTATTTCCTTTCACATGTTAGCGAAGTTTTCGACTATAATCTCTTCAAATATTTTCTCTGGTCCTTTCTGTCTCTCTTCTCCTTCTGGGACCCCTATAATGCAAATGTTGTTGCATTCAGTGTTGTCCTAGAAGTCTCTTAGGCTCTCTTCATTTCTTTTCATTCTTTTTTCTTTATTCTGTTCTGCAGCTGTGAATTCCACCATTCTGTCTTTCAGCTCACTTATCCATTCTTCTGCCTCAGTTATTCTGCTATCGATTCCTTCTATTGTATTTTTCATTTCAGTTATTGTATTGTTCATCTCTGTTTGTTTGTTCTTTAATTCTTCTAGGTGTTTTTTCTTTAATTCTTCTAGGTCTTTTTTTTTTAACATTTCTTGCATCTTTTCAATCTTTGCCTCCATTGTTTTTCCGAGATCCTGGATCATCTTCACTATCATTATTCTGAATTCTTTTTCTGGAAGGTTTCCTATCTCCACTTCATTTAGTTGTTTTTCTGGGGTTTTATCTTGTTCCTTCATCTGCTATATAGCCCTCTGCCTTTTCATCTTGTCTATGTTTCTGTGAATGTGGTTTTTGTTCCACAGGCTGCAGGACTGTAGTTCTTCTTGCTTCTGCTGTCTGCCCTCTGGTGGGTGAGGCTATCTAAGAGGCTTGATGGGAGGGACTGGTCGTGGGTAGAGCTGACTGTTCCTCTGGTGGGCAGAACTCAGTAAAACTTTAATCCATTTGACTCTTGATGGGTTCCCTCCCTTTTGGTTGTTTGGCCTGAGGCAACCCAACACTGGAGCCTACCTGGGCTCTTTTGTGGGGCTAATGAGAGACTCTTGGAGGGCTCATGTCAAGGAGTAAGTCCCAGAACTTCTGCTGCCAGTGTCCTTTTCCACATGGTGAAACAGTGCCACCCCCCACCTCTGCAGGAGACCCTCCAACACTAGCAGGTAGGTCTGGTTCAGTCTCCCCCAGGGTCGCTGCTCCTTCCCCTGGGTCCAGATGCTCACTCTACTTTGTGTGTGCCCTCCAGGAGTGGAGTCTCTGTTTCGCCCAGTCCTGTCGAAGTCCTGCAGTCAATTCCCACTAGGCTTCAAAGTCTGATTCTCTAGGAATTCCTCCTCCCGTTGCCAGACCCCCAGGTTGGGAAGCCTGACGTGGGGCTCAGAACATTCACTCCAGTGGGTGGACTTCTGTGGTATAAGTGTTCACCAGTCTGTGAGTCACCCACCCACCAGTTATGGGCTTTGATTTTTACTGTGATTGTGCCCCTCATACCGTCTCATTGTGGCTTGTCCTTTGTCTTTGGATATGGGGTATCTTTTTTGGTGAGCTCCAGTGTCTTCCTTTCGATGATTGTCCAGCAGCTAGTTGTGATTGTGGTGTTCTTTCAAGAGGGAGTGAGAGCACATCCTTCTATTTCGCCATCTTGGTTCCTCTTCACCAGCTCTTGGTTTTATTGATTTTTTTTTCTATTTTTTTTTTAACCTCTATTTTATTTATTTCCTTCCTTCAGCTGACTTTAGGTTTTGTTTGTTTGCTCTTCTTTTTTGTAATTCTATTAGGTGGTAGGTTAAGATATTTATTTGAGATTTTTCTTGTTTTTTGAGGAAGGCCTGTATCACTGTGAACTTCCCTCTAAGAACTGCTTTTGCTGCATCCCATAAATTTTATATGGTTGCATTTTCATTGTCATTTGCCTCAAGATATTTTAAAATTTCTTCTTTGATTTCATCATTGATCTATTTGTTTTTTAGTAGCATGTTGTTTAGTCTCCATGTGAGTGGGTTTTTTTTCTCTTTTTCAGTGGTTGATTTCTTGTTTAATACCATTGTGATTAGAAAAGATGCTTGAAATAATTTCTACACTCTTATATTTTTTGAGGCTTGTTTTGTGGCCTAGTATGTGGTCGATCCTAGAGAATGTTCCATGTGTACTTGAAAAGAATGTGTATTCTGCTTTTTTTGGATGTACTGTCCTGAAAATATAAAGTCTGACTGTTCTATTGTATCATTTAGGATCTCTGTTGCCTTACTGATTTTTTGCCTCAAAGATCTGTCCATTGATGTGAGTGGGGTGTTAAAGTCTCCTACCATTATTGTCTTCCCATCAGTTTCTCCCTTTACGTCTGTTAGTATTTGTTTTATGTATTTCAGTGCTCCTATATTAGGGTGCATATATGTTGACGAGTGTAAAATTCTCTTCTTGTGTTGATCCTTTTAGCATTATATAGTGTCCTTCTTTATCTTTCTTTATGCCCTTTGTTTTAAAGTCTATTTTGTCTGATATGATATTGCAACCCCTGCTTTCTCCTCATTTCTGTTTGCATAAAATATCTTTTTCCATCCCCTCACTTTCAATCTATGTGTGTCCTTTGCCCTAAAGTGGCAAAGCATATTGAAGGAGCATATTGTTGGCTCTTGTTTTTTTAACCAATCTGTCACTGTGTGTCTTTTGATTGGAGCATTTAGTCTATTAACATTTAAGGTAATTATTGATAAATATGTATTTATTGCCGTTTTAAACCTTGTTTACCCATTGATTTTGTATTTCTTCTTTTTTCCTTTTGTGGTTTGATGATTTTCTTTTGTATTATGCCTATGTTCTCTTCTTTTTGTGTTTTTGGAATCTATTATATGTTTTTGATTTATGGTTGCCTTGTTTTCTCAAGTATATTAACCCCTTTCTGTATCTACTTGCTTTAGACTGATAGTCATATAGGCTCAAACACATTATAGAAAAAAAAAATTCTACAATTTTTTTTTATACTCTTTTTCCCCACATTTTATGACTTTGTCCCCTTTATATCTTCATGTTCATCCTTTTGCTGTTCATTGTGGTTATCATCTCTTTCACAGATTTTTTTAAAAAAATCTCTCTACTGGCTTATTTAAGTGATTTACTTTCCAGTTGTGGTTTTCTCTTTCCTATAGATTCTTTCTTCTTTCCTTTTTAGAGAAGACCTTTAATATTTCCTTTAGGATATGTTTTTTTTTTTGCTGTAGTCTTTTAATTTTTGCTTGTCTGAGAAATTCTTTCTGTCTCCTTCTAAATGAAGATCTTGCTGGGTAGAATATTCTAGGTTGCAGATTTTTCCCTCAGGACTTTGAATATATCTTGCTACTCCCTTCAGGCCTGCAACGTTTCTATAGAGAAATCAGCTGATTGCCTTATGGGGGTTCCCTTGTAATTAACTCTTTGTTTTTCTCTTGCCTTTAGAATCCTCTCTTTAATATTTGCCAACTTAATTATAATATGTCTTGGTGTAGGTCTGTTTGAATTTATCTTATTTGGAACCCTCTGTGCTTCCTGTACCTGGATATCTGTTTCCTTCTTTAGGTTTGGGATGTTTTAGCCATAATTTCTTCAAATACATTTTCAATCCCCTTTTGTCTTCTCCTTCTGGGATTCCTATTATGCATCGATTGGCATGCTTTGTATTATCCCGTAGGTCTCTTATGTTCTTTCTTTTTTTTTTTTTTTCATTTCGGTATCTGTCTGCTGTTCTAATTGGGTGATTTTCATTATTCTATCTTCCAGATCATTTATTCGTTCTGCATTATTCATCATGCTATTCATTGCCTTTAGGTCAGCTTTTGTCTCTGCGAATGAATTTTCTAATTTTTCTTGGCTCCTCTTTATAGTTTCTAGTTTGTTTGTTTGTTTTTACAGTAATCTGCATTTCTGTCAATAGCCTTTCTTAATTCCTTCAGTATTTTCATTACCTCCTTTGTGAACTCGGTGTCTATTAGACTGAAGAGGTTTGTTTCACTCTTTGTTCCTTCAGGGGAATTCTCTTGATCTTTTAATTGAGAGTGGTTCCTCTGCTTCTTAATTTTTTCCCCTTATATTTCTCCTCCTCTGTGAGTTTAGGAGAAATAATTAACTACTGTGGTCTTGGAGGGTTATTTTTATGTGGGGGTATCCCTGTGTAGCCTGCGTGAGTTTAATATTTTTTGGTGCGAGGGCTGTTTTTAGTATGGATGCTTGCTGCCTCTTTCCTCAGTGTATGCTGGCCATTATCCCCTTAATAGGAGGTGTGACTGGTATTTTGGTGACCAGAGCCTGCACTGGATATTGAGTGGGGCCTCCTCTTTGCTCTGTGGTTGTCACTGCCCTGTCACTGTCACTGCCCTGTCAGGGGCAGGGTCTGCTCCCTAGTTGTTGGAGTAGAAGCTCCTAATCCATTTCTGAGCCGTGTTTCTGAGCTTCATTATGAGATAGGCAGGACTGGAGTGTACCCACTGGAAAGGAGCCCCTGGGTATTCCTCCGCTGGAGCTGTTGACCAGTGAGTGTGCACTGTTGTGTCACCTTTTTGTCTGTTGTGCAGGCTCACAAAGTACATTGTTGTTTGCACTGCCCTTGGCCCCACCTCAACCTTGGGAATGCCAGCACTCGGCCCTAGTGTCCCTCAGGCATCGTTTTCGCAAGGCCACCAGCACAGATCCACTGAAGTCAGGTTTTAGGACCACAGCAGTTGCGCGCCTGGACCCAATGTGGAAGGCTATGGAGGCAGCCCAGACCCTGGCCAAGCCCCCATGTGCACGTGCCCGCACAGTCCAGCCCACAGCTGCTAAGGCCAGACCTGTCCCAGCGGCAGAAGCACCCATTGTGTGTTTGGATGTCCCACAGGCACTGAATTTACAAAGCTGGTGGCACAGGTGTAAAACTGTGGCTCACGCAGTCACTGGGAGAGATTTCAGCGCTGCTTCCTAAGTCACGTGGCCCCTGGCACTCAGCTGTGGATGCTGCTTTTAAAGTGTTCAACAGGGAAAAACAAGAAAGATGATGCAAAACGAAATGCCATTTTTTGGCAGTGGCATTGGGTTCCAGGAAAGCGAGTAACCCGAAGAGAGGTAAAGCCATGACAGTAAGGAACAATGTACTTACTGTAAGGAGGAAGAACATTGGAAAACAGATTGCTCTAGGCTGAATCGTGAGAAGAAACACAATAAGATGAGAGCCTCTCACATGGTAGAAAGAGAGGAACACTCTGATGAATGAAGAGGCCTGGGGCTCCCTTGGACTTGGTGCCTAATTCCCCACACCCAGAGCCCTGGGTAAAATTGACAGTGGGGAATGAGCTGCAAGTTTGCTGGGATGAAGGAGAAGACTGATCATTATTCTGGGAAAAAGCTGGAAGATGGCCCCAAATTCTTGTGATGTTGATATGGTTCCTGGCAAGTCCACTGTGTTGAGACCTTCTCTGGCTACCCTGCTCTGGACCACTTTGCTGGTGGTGACATGAGACAGACGGTTGCTATAGGTGTTATCAAAGCAGTGGACAAGAAGGCAGTTGGAGCTGGCAAGTCACCAGGTCTGCCCAGAAAGCTCAGAAGGTTAAATGAATATTATACCCGCCACCGCAGTCTTAATCGGTGGTCAAAGATGGTCTCAGAACAGTTGGTCTCAACTGGCCATTTAAGTTTCATAGTAAAAGACTGGTTAATAACAACAATTCATCGTAAAACCTTCAGAAAAAGGAGAATTTTTTGTGGACCATTTGTTTTGTGTGTGTCAGTTTTAAGTTATTAGTTTTTAAAATCAGTATCTTTTAATTGGTTAAAACCCTCCTTAAGGAAATTATCCCCTGATTTGGATTAAGGCATTGGAATTACATTCATCCTGGAGACCACAATAGGAAAAACTGAGAAAATGGATTCTAATTTAACTTGAGATAAGGCCTTGCCAGTTGCCCTGCTATGGATCAGTGGCTCCCAGTAGCAGGCTTAAATTAAGTCCCTTTGAAACACTGAATGGTAGTCCATTCCAGGTGTCTGCCCAGGTGATAGAATCTATAGATGCTTTAAAAGACCTAGCAGTTGCCAATGATGTTGAAACTTTGGGCACTATACTAATCTCTGTTCATGAGTTTGCCTCCAACAGGTCTGCCTATCTAACTGAAGTAGATGGGAATTTCATTGTAGCTGGAGAAGGGTCAACCAAGTTGTTTAATTTTGTCTAAATAAATAGCACAGGAATTTAGTATATGTACTGAGAACTGGAACCAAAACACCCAAGTTCAATTACAAATTAGACAACAAAGTGCTAACGGGCTTCATCAGGTTCAGATAGTTGTAGATATATAAAAGGACAGACTAAATAGTCTAAGGAATGTTTGTCACCTCCGGAAGTAGCCAGAGCGGTCTTTGTCCTTTTCCCACAAGTTGGTGGAGTAGACATTGGCAGTCAGGAATTGTAATAGGAAAGAACCTTTGTATTCTATTACAAGTTAATCACTAAAAGTATGTTGCCTATAAGCTTAAATTATACATAGTGGCCCATCTCTGGGAAGCCTGCCTCCCAGGTAATGAGCATTAAGCTAAAAAAAACCTTTGTTTAGCTCACAGGAAACATCCTGACCGGGCCCACCTGTGAATGACTGCAGGCAGGAAGAAATTAACACATCCCCTATGCAGGTGGACCAGAACCAGGAAATGTTTGACTTTACTCCCTCCTCTTTTAGTATAAAAGAAGCCTGAGTTCTAACTCAGGCACGATGGTTCTTTGGGGCACAAGTTCACCATCTTCTTGGTCTGCCAGCTTTCCGAATAAAGCCGCTATTCCTTGCCCCAACAACTCATATCTTGATTTACTGGCCTGTTGTGTGGTGAGCAGTATGAGCTTGGACTTGGTAACACTGAGCCCAGGAAGTGCAAAATTCCAGAAGGGAGATTTAGGTTAGGTGCTAGAAAGAAGAGTCTGCTAGAGACCATGGAATGAGCTATATTCCCGAATTTATCTCTCCAGCCACTTGCAAGCAGAGGTTTGATGGCCACCTTTTAGGGTTTCTCTTAATGCTATGAGATTGTTCTGGGTAACCTCAAAGGTTCCTTCAAGGTTCTACGATTCCATCAGCCTTGTCCTTGGCCAAATGTATTAATTAGGACTTGTGACTTCATATAGCAGGCACCCAACTAACCAGAGCTTGAATGTATGGGCTCTCTTGGAAGAGCAAAGATGCAGCCGATCCTCAGTTGTAACGGAACTAGGAACATGAAACCTGCAGGACTCTCTTCAATTCATGCCTCCTTGAAGGAGCTTATAAGTTAGTCAAAGTGTTGATTTAATGATGGAAGAATGTTTAACTCAAACTCCTTATTTCCCAGGTGAAGAAATGATTGCCAGAGAGACTAAGTGACTTAAGTCATATGAAGAACTTGAGTGCCGTAGATTGTTTTTTGTTTGTTTTTTATTCCCTCTTACACACTGCTTCTCAATACACATTTCACAAACCAAAGGTGGATGTGTGAACTTCTGTTCATTCAGTCCATGGATGCTAGAGGATATTGAGGCATCATGAGCTGTGTGAGTGGAGACAAACATGCAGAGAATGTGATTTTTATGCCAAGAATGTTAAAGGTTAAGTCAGTACAGACAGCTTTGGTGATTTCTTGGCCAATTCTCCCACAGCCCCCATGATAGTGACCATCATGTCCTTCATCTTTGCTTGTGGACCCTCGGTGTCTGGAGTTCCTGGGAAAGTGAAGGTGTTGGCGTCGATGCAGCCATGTGGTTAGGGTTTAGTCAGGAACTGCTACAGGAGAGCTCAGTCCTGAGCCAGGAATTGCAGGAAGGGACTAACATGGATCACTTCTGAGAAAGTAGAAGGGCTTTTCAGGAGAGGGCATATAAAAAAAGGCGAGGAGATTTTTAGGAGTGTATGAACAGCAAAGAAATATCTTGCTAGAGCAGAGAGTATATATTAAATAGTGAAAATATGGGATAGATATGGGGGACTGGGCTGGAATCGAGTCCTTGGAAATGAAAGAAATGGCTGGTTCAAGGAATGGAGAGAGAGCTAGGTTTGGATTTCAGTTGGATTTTATTAATTAATCAAACTCGCTCTTAAATTTAGAGCCGGGGAGGACTTCCACTGGAACTCTGCTGGGGTTCTTTCTCGCAGTTTGAGGACCACCCTAGAAGGGTATGGAGAGACCCTCTCTTCCACTCATGCGACAGAAGCCAGTCTCTGGACAGGTTGTTATATATCAGTTGCTCCATGTCAGGTTACCACGTGTGTGTCCCCAACTGAAAATGCACCCCACCCCAGTCCCCCACAAAGTTGAACTGACACATTAGTGGAAACACATAGCATAGTGCCAACTGTCACCCTCACCATCTCCAACCAGGGAATGGCAGAGCCTGTGCGTGATTCTCTTTGACTGCTGTCAGTGGAGGCCACACTGACTCAGAAATCTCACTCGTTTAAATCTGTGAGTTGCTGAGTCATTTCATCAGAAAGCACCTCAATTCTGCAATAATCTTTTTTAAAAGCAACCAATTTTAACGATGTGAGCCGAAATCCTTTGGCATTTTAAAGTGCTCTACTGAGGGCTATCTGCTAAGACTAGCGGTTTGCTTCTGTTATGGAGAGGCGGAAAAGATGATTTCATTGTCTTTAAATCATGTGCGGGCTCAGGGAATGAGCTGTAGCAGGCTTGGGAATGTGTGGGAAGAAGTCAGAAGGCCATGCATACAACGTCTGCAAAGAAAATGTTTTATTTAAAGTGTTAAATACCATCACGAGAATGAATTTGAGTTTTACATTAGTTGGTGTTCATTACAGGACTAATCTGCCCTTTTTTTTTTCCAACTGGAATTCCCTTTACTTTTAAAACATACTATGTACAGGGCAGCAATGGTCACTGGAATAGTGTTATTTACATGACTAAACCACAAGTAGAGGTGCAGACATGTGAAAATTAAAAAAAAACAAAAAAACACCAACATTAAAATAAATACTGCATAATGACAGGTATGTACAAATATTCCATACAGTCATGTCCCTCTTGTTAAAATTAGAAATAATTTATATAGGAATATGCACAAAAGATTATGTGACTGCATCTTAGTATCAGGAAAATGGTAAACGTTTATTCTAAGGGAGAGTATAGACACTATAGATCTAGTAAGTCAATTGTTGCTGGTACACAAGTGTCTACATTATTTCTGTAGAGTTTTATTCGTTCCTTTCAACTTTACCTGGGTCCATCATAGGTCTCAGAATGTCAAGACACAGTCTTGGTGTATTTCGTATTGCACCACATAAAGAGAAGGCATTTTTAGTGATACTCATTTTTAACTTTTGCACCATATCAAACATGATAGTTTTGAATGGTCAACACTGAACTTAAAAAGGAACACAAGAGAGCAATTTTTGTGCGTGGCCTTAAACAGATGGTATGTACGTGGATTTCAAAAGTTGTTGCAAGAAGTTAAAATCCATCTATAAGAATGTGTTATCAAAGTGCACAGAAAGAAACAAAGAAATATGGGTGGTTTATTACATTACTCGGTGACTTTTCTCCTAAGTCGGGGAACTTAAGAGAAATTTGACCTTGCAGCACCACCCAATGGTAATAACTGTCTGTAAAACCAAAGGCAGGGGTTTGATTTTGGGGATTTGTGTGTAGACTTTCGGTGATGGCATCAAAGAACTGTTAATAGGCAGACTGACTTTCTTTGAGTCACCTAAAAATTGGAGCTTTAAAATTATCTGTTGCAAATTTATGTTTGCTATATTTCTTTAGAAATATAATTTGTGAAAAATTGAATTTTACTACAGAAAGAATGAATTAATAAACAGCCTTGTGTTTCAGGGCTCCAAATTGTTAGCGTTTCTATTCACATAGTAAATGGAAATTGGCTAAAGGAATTGCTTCATGCTTTAATTAATTAGAAAACAAAACACAAAACCTAAGACCTTCTAGAAATAATACTTTAACCCCTGTATGAATAATGCTGGTGCTAAAAACAAATTTATTAGACGTTACAATGGCCACATGATTTTAGGCTTTTCCTGTAAACTAAACTTTGAAGATGAAAATAAAATTACCATGCACTGTACAATAAATTGCAAAAGTTCAAATATCTTCTTTATCAAAGACATGCTGACTTGCTCTAATGTACTCCCAAGTCATGTTGCAAGATCCTTTTCAACATGCTTGAAATAAAGAAAGCTCTGTTTTTTTCCCGCCTTGAGAAAGTCAGAGATTCAGAAGCATCTACAGCTCTGAATCAAACATGGGGTATAAGAGAGTATCAGGTCAAAAACTTGTGTTTAGCATAATGTTCACTCTGGTAGGGAGAAAGAAAATAAAAGCTTAAAAGAGAGAGAAGAAAAGTGAGACAGAGGAAGATGTGAACAATTTGCACATATTGAACTTTAAGGTTTGTATATTTAACATGGAAATAAATTGAATATGTTATACTTATTTGTCACACGAAGAGAATTTTAAGTATTTTCTAGAAAGTATTTTCTTCTGTAATGTCTGCCAAAACACAGACTATGATTAAAGAATAAACATGGTGTGTCTTTGTATCACCCTGTTGCATTCTCTCCCTTTTTTAAAACCATGCACTAGTGAAATTTATTTTTAAAAATAATATAAATTGTTGAAAATGGCTGATTTTTATTTTTATTTTTTGCAAGTTGCAGCCCCAAGAAAATAATTTAAGTATTCAGCTAATCTGTGTCCATGCAAAAAAAAGTTTAATTTCATTCAGTACAGTGTAGCCACAGAATTTTGTTTTTCAACTCATCTTGGCATTAGTAAGTGCCATGCCTGCTGGAACTCTGAAGTCTGCCACTGTTCACTATGTCATGCTGGACTGGCTGCTCCCGTCCCCGTCCAGAGGAGGGCTGACGTTTTTGTCCTGGACCAAGTCTTTGGTCTCTTGCTTTTCACCTGATGCTTCCTAGGACTTCATGCCTTGCCTTGTAACATGGCTTAATCGCTGGATAGCTCCATTTCTGTGGCATCACAGGACTTTGGGGTCAGAGAAATGAAGAAAAAGGAATGCTAAAAATATAAAGGTGCCATTGAAAAGGGCTTTTGTTGCATGAAACTGATTCTTTGAGATTAATCCATGGCTTCAGATTGGACCAAAACGTGAGTGTTATTGAACTCCAAACCTGATAGTTCGTCATAGCTCCGCTCTTTCACCTGAGGGCCTTCTTTAGGGCACAATGTGTGCAACTTCCTCTGAGAACACAGGATCGCTTTGTATCCCTAGAAACAGGCTCAGAAGACACAACATTAAGCATGCAGTGTTACCAGGGTTTGCGACCTGTGGGGTTTTTTTTTTTTGTAACGCTGGTTGCTATGACAACAGTTTTACAGCTGCTATGAACGAGAGTAAGAAGGTCCAGTTGAACTTTCCAGAGATGATTGGGAAGCTCTTCTTGTCAGAGGGGCCAAGGTTGGATCTACTAGGGAGGAAGGGGGGAAAAGTTTGAACCAGCCAATCACCATGTTGGATAGCTCCAGTTCATCTAAAAGTATCTGGGCCACTCCCATAAAGGATTTGTGATCCATGCGGCCATAGTCTCCCCAGACTATGATCTGTTGGCAAAATTAAAAGAGCAATGTCAGTATAATCATGTATGTAAAAGCTTGTCAACTAAAATGCATTCAGTAAATGTGCTGACATCAAACATCAGGTTATGTAGTTGTATTTAATTACTGGGATAGTTGTCTTTACCGGAATCCGAAGGTACGTTAGGAAAACTTTACAGGAGTGTTAAGATCATAAGCAATCAAGGAAGATGGGAGCTTATGTGTGATGGGGGTTTACAAGTCTATAGTCACTTTAAAGGAAACAACAGTGTGTATAGCTTTTTTTTTCTTTCTCACATTCATTTCCATTATGGTTTATTACAGGATATTGAATATATCGATAGTTCCCTAGTGTGTATAGCTTTATAGCACTGGCCACTACTTTGAAGTTTCCCAAGAATTTCAGCTGTGAGGAATGGAAAAGGATGCGATAAGAAAAGATGGTGGATACAAAGTTTGACTCCATGAAGAC
Organism: Lipotes vexillifer; assembly: GCF_000442215.2. Lineage (NCBI taxonomy): Eukaryota > Metazoa > Chordata > Mammalia > Artiodactyla > Lipotidae > Lipotes > Lipotes vexillifer. The sequence goes on along the minus strand of NW_006792103.1, from coordinate 933,611 downwards.
ACTTTCTTAGGTAAGGAATATATAATTCAGTAAATACCTGTAAAACCTTTCCTTGGGGACTTTCTTCAAAAGATAATAGTTGCTGGTAGAGGGGTTCCAGCGTCTTTCTTGCCACCTTTGTTTTCTTTTTGGCTATGCAGACTCCATTATCTAATAGATACACCTTTACATATGGTGCTTGGGAAAGAAAACACAGAGGAGAGTTAAGTGATGAGCTATGGTTATGGAACACCCAGCTTACAGGTGATATCTGCCACAGCTTAATCTTAGGCTGGAAGAGCCAGCGGTCAAAAATCACTGGCCTTTCCACATTACGTCAAAATCATTAGCTAAACAATAGATAACTATCAGCCATTCAGGTAGTTTTAGGCAATGTTAACATAGCATCTGAGTTGATTACTATTTTGCCATCAACTGGTTATATGGATTTGAACAACCGCATTAAAAAAAGGAGAAATGCTTCCAGTCCCTAACAATTTCAAGAAAGATGTCTCGCTCAGTTTTTCATGTGTCAATACTTAAATCTAATTAAACGTGCTCGAAATTATATTGTTTTACTCACCCATCCCCACAAATCATTGATCACTCAAAAGGGTTTATTTATTGATGGTGTGGGTACACAACAGGGGTGGGGTTTGATGTAATATGTTCAAATTAGCCAGGAAGAGGCAACTAATTATGAATACCATGGGTTCAAGTTTTTCTGACAGACTCTTCATAAAAACATTTTCGTGCATGTACAAACTGCAGGATTCTTTCTAGCAGAGTCAGTTGACTAAGCGCCAAGACGTTTATGAACACAACTGTCTTAATCACCACTGCAAGGTCGTACAATAGGTAACATACATTACAATTTGGAATTTCTGCAGGGACAGGGAAGCTAGAGATTCAAAATTACAATTCAGTCAGTGGAGGCGCTGAGGTGAGAAACCAAGTTTCAGAATTGTTCTATACATCAGATCCAGTGTTCTCTACATCTCTGCATCAGACATCTGGAATCTGTGGCATTCCCCATGGCTTGAAGCACCTTAGATTATGACATTTCGGTATGAAATATGTGACATCACAATAAAAACTTATAATGGTGCCTCTCTATACATTACAGGAAGTAAGAATCTTAGAATGTCCTTCACATATGGGCTTATACTACTTTGGGAACCTGTAAATATGTTTATTCTAATTCCAGGACTCTAAGGATTCTTAAGGAGAATTTAGACGCTCCAGATAAACTGAAGAATAACACAAAACACTAGCTAACAAGAACTTCTTATGTACATGTCATACAAAATGAATGTGATAGGTTTTATTTTGCAGTGGTTTCTACCACATATGTGCTTATCTAACGACTTGTCTTATCCCCATCTGGCCACTCTCACTGGGTGCTCACTCAGGACAAACACACAAACTACCACTTAACTGTCTCATTTATTAGTGTCCTTGATCATTTAAGAGCAAAGTTTCCAGTATCTAATCAAAAACAAAGTCTGAATTGAAAAGTGTGAATTATGAACAGTAATAGAAGAATCTCTTCTGTTCTTACCTGGCAGTGTCTTGGAACCTGGTTTTACAACAAGGCCACGGGCCCGAATGATTTCCACCTCCAGCTGTCCCTTTTTGTCCATCATTCCTACCTGAATGTCACCTAATGGCATGTGAGGAAGAAACAGTGAGAGAAATGTTTGTGCCAAAGACCTTGGTTTAACATTGTTTCATCATTTCCTACATCTTTTCCTAAATTCAAATATATTTAAAAATTTATCAATGATACCTTACTTTAAAAAGCATATAAATTAAAATGGAAAAAATTTAGTCAAAGTTTTTTGTTTAAATCTAAGATACTCATTCCTGATAATACTGTTAAAGATCCTATGAAATTAAAGAATGTGATTTAAATAATAATAATCTAAAAGAAAAACAATGAATCACATGACAAATTCTTACCCATGGCAGGTGTGGCCAGAGTCTGGCGCCCCACTAGCTGGGCAGGGCCAAGGCCATCCAGAAAATCACTGAATTGGCTATCAGAGGCCAAGCGGACACCAGGGAAAATCAGACTAAAAGTAAAATAACACACAGGATTAAACCCTCGACTCCTGTTTCCATCTAGCCCCCTTTCCATGGCAGGAGCAGTTGGTACCACTATTTTGCCACTTACATTAATTGGATCCCAACCTCCCCACTGCACCTCCACGGCTCTCCCTCCTTATCCTCTAGCAGCCCTCGTCCTGTATTGCAAGCCTCTGTTTATGTGCCTTTCTTTTCCTTGTCTGGAGGGCATGAACTCTGATATCTATGTATAGCACTCAGTACACTTTGAGCACTTATTCCATGACAGGCATTAGCATACTGAATCTCTTAGCTGCACTATGAGAGAGGTTCTATTATTTAACCCATTTTATCGATGAAGAAAGTCTTCAGATCATTCCCATCAACACCCAAACACACTGCTATTTCTTCCACCTTAAAAAAATCCCTTTCCTAACTTCCTTCCCTCCCCAGCTACCACCCCGTTTCTCTCCTTGAAACTTCGCGGAGCTGTCTCTATGTACCATCTTCAGTTTCTTTCCCCTCATTCTCCTTTGAAAATCGAATCAGTTTTTCCTTGCTCTCTTTCTCCACTCCACCAAAATTTCTCTGATGAAGGTTACCTAACAGCCACAGTGGTAAATCCGACCGTTAATACTCCAGACTTGTCTAATTGAACATATTAGCCTCATTTGACCCAACTGATCCCTCCCTCTTCCTTGAAACACTTTCTCCACTTTGCTTCCTGGACTCTCTAGCCTCCTGGTTTTCCTCTTTGGCTATTCTTCCTCAGTCTCCTTTGCTAATTTTGCCACTAAATATAGGAGGCTCCATCTTTTGACTTCTTCTCTGTAAGTCCTGATTCCCTTGGCAAAGCTCATCCAGTTTCCAGGTTTTAAACACCATCTATGCTCATATTGCCTAGACTGACATCTCCAGCTTGGGGCTCTCACTTGCGCCCCAGACCTGTATTCTAACTGCTGTCTCCTTACCTGCTTGAATGTCTAATAGGCAATTGAAACTCAACTTGTCCCAAGCTGACTCTCAACCCCCAAACAAACAAAACATCAAACTCTGCTCTTCTCAGAGGATTCCTATCTTAAATGGCAGCTTCATTCTTTCAATTGCTCAACCCTGGAGTTGTCTTTCCTCTGGACTGAATATTAAAGCCGTAATCCTCAGTATGACTGTATTTGGACAGTAGAACCTTTAAAGGGATATTTAAAGTTAAATGGGTCATAAAGGTGGGGCCCTAAGTTAATATGACTGGTGTCCTTATAAGAAGAGGAAACACCGGGGGTATCCATGAAGAGAGAAAAGACCATGTGAGGACACGAGAAGGTGGCCATTTGGGAGCCAAGGAGAGAGGTCTCAGGAGAAACCAAACTTGCTGACACCTTGATCTTAGATTCCTAGCCTCCAGAACTATGAGAAAATAAATTTCTGTTGTTTAAGTGGTACTGTTTCTGTGTATTTTGTTACGGCAGCCCTAGCAAACTAATATACTCTTTCTCTCACATTCATATCAAATGCATTACTGAACCTTATTGTCTCTACTGTCAAAATACATCCAGGGGGCTTCCCTGGTGGCGCAGTGGTTGAGAGTCCGCCTGCCGATGC
>NW_006792103.1:921092-929621 GCF_000442215.2 Lipotes vexillifer | reverse complement strand
GCCTGCCAATGCAGGGGACACAGGTTCATGCCCTGGTCCGGGAGGATCCCACGTGCCGCGGAGCGGCTGGGCCCTTGAGCCATGACTGCTGGGGCTGTGCGTCCGGAGCTAGTGCTCCACGATGGGAGAGGCCACGACAGCGAGAGGCCCGCATACAGCAAAAAAAAAAAAAAAAAAAAAAAAATACATCCAGAATCCGACCTCACTAATGCTACCACTCAGGTCCAAGCCATCATTTTCTCTTTCTGTATTGCTGCAACAGCCTTCAGAATGATCTCCCCATTGCCACCTTTCTCTCCACTCCCACAGCAGTCAGAGTGATCTGTTAAAACTGAAGCCAGATAATGTCAAGCCTCTGCTCACAATCCTGCATTGGTTTCTCATCTCGATCTGGGTAAAAGCAAAGTCCTTGCAATGATGTATAAAGACAATACAACCTGTCCACCCCTGCCCCCCGTATCTTAATTCCTAGTTTTTTTTACTACTCCTGCCCTCATTCCCCGGTGCCGCCATTCCCACTACTGATGCCAGGTAAGCTCCAGCCTCAGCGTTGCTTCAGCCTGAAATGTTCTTCCTTCAGACATTCATGTGTTCACTAACTTCCTTCAGATTTTTAATCAAATGTGCCCTTTGCCCTGTCTAACCTACATAAAACCCTACCCTTAACCTCTGCCATCTCTTCTCTCACCTTTTTCTCCTTAGCACTTATACCACCTAATCTATTAAATATTATATATTTTCCTAATTTTTATTTGAATAATTTTCAAGTTTCTTGTCCATCTTATCTGTTAGACTGTAAGTTTGATGAGGGTAGGGGTTTTTTTCTTATTTGTTCACTGATATATATCCAGCACTAGAACCATGCCTGAAATACTGTAAGTACTTGTTAAACTCAATCAATTAATTAAAATGAATCTTAAAAAAATTACATAACTTGCCCAAGTTTCTATAGCACCAGAAAACAGATTAGAATTTAAGCCTATATGATCCTAAAGCCTATGGTCTAACCACCAACTGATTTTTGCTTCCTTGTATGACATATATCCCCAACCCATAGCAAAGTGCCTAGAACACTAGAAGGTATGGAAATATCTGTTGAATGAATTTATGAGTATTCATCCCATTTCTCCAATAAGACTATAAACACCTGGAGCACAGGGATCATAGTTTGAACATTTTTACATCCCTAACAGTGTCTAACGCAGTGCTTTGCAGTGATGAATGCTCACTGCACATTTCTTTTTTACTTGATTCTCCATCTCTTTTAAGACTTCCTTGATTAACATCAAATCTATTTCGTCCCCCAAGCTTAATTCCCAAATATACAGTTAATCTGAACATTTTTAATGCTTCCATAAATATCCCATATAACCTTATTTATAAATGTATGGAAACCATATAAATCTCTTGTATTTATATAATTGTGCTAGACAAATGGTCCCTAGGGCAAATCATCAACACTCTGCCAGCTGCTCCTATGGCCTCACATCTGTGAAGTGACTACACATATGTTGCCTAAGCACCTGATGCTTCCATGGTGATGACAGATGAGGTCAGTAAACCCCACTTTCCTCTATTAACGTCCTTTACACACCCATCTACGATCTGCAGTTGCTAATTATTGTTAATTTGTTGGTGACAGGGCTGTACAATCTTGACAAATGCTTTAAAAATATCTCAGACACAGTGGAGTCAAGGGAAAGCTACATGATAACTACATATAGGAAAGGCTCACCAACTTTGTGGCATTTCATTTTGGCTGTTACATTTATCCGAACTGTTTGTTACTGGATGGAACTAAGTATGTATCGATATTCTATATTTTTTAGTAATAACTCTTAGAGCAAAGATTTTAAAAATTAGCATCCTACATGTGGCACGGGCACAAGTGCTTATTATTTCTGTGCTTTCATGTATTATTTCAGGGTAGGGCAAACTTCTATTTGTGACAGTCACATTTTAGCATCTTGCCCTTAAATTGAAACACTTTATCCCCAAACCTATTTCCATTGATATAAAAAGCCAGATATGTCACATTTCTCAGTGGCGGGTAAGCAAAAGTTTTCTTCACAGCAAATCAGCCAGTGAACGTTAAAATGGTGCTATAGGGCATGTGAGTTAGCTTTGGTGAAAGCACAGAGAGTGAGGTAAAGAAGGTCTCCAGCAAGGCATGGAGACCACGGCACAGCCAGCATCACTCACTTTCCTTCTGAGCTATAGCTGTTCATGCTGCCGTCTGTAGATTCTCGGCTTGCCTGTCGAGTCATCCAGTTCCTCATTTCCACAGCCAAGCCTGTTTCTGTACTTCTCTGCACGGTGCTCCGTAGCTTTTTACCACTGGCTTCTGCACGGACAGAAAACAAAAGGGGTGATAGTTTTGTCATCATCATCTGGTAACAAAAAATAGCAGCCAATGCTTTGAGGTCCTCAGATGAAAAACCTGCATAAATACAAAATGCTTTTATGAAGGAGACAGAGAGAAAAGGTATTTCAAATCACGTCTTGTTGAGTGGGATGAAAACTTTCTAAAAAATCTTCAAGAAGCACAAAATACCATTGTTTTATTTTCATTTAAAACTGTTCAAATTGGTAACAAAAGGAACAAAAAGTTTCAAGCTATGTAAAATAAGCTTTGTTTTCATTGTAATATTTAAATCAAGATTAATTTACGCCTTTTTCTTTTTTCTTTCTTTTTGTCATAGTCAAAGAAGTAGGCCTTCACATTATTTCCAAAGAATAGGTGGTGAGTAATCCTCAATTCTAGCTTTAACTTTCACACAAAAACCTGTTTTTGCAGGGTGATCAGTATTAGAAAGCAAAGAAAGCTACACTAAGGAGATAGCCTTGCCTGATAACATTTTCACATCTGTTCGTAACTTTCAGAGAGATTCTCATAAGGAATGCAAAACCCAGCAATGCCATGTGAAAAAAGAGCTTTTAAATTTTTGGTCATGGATAGTCATGTTCTTAAGGATCTTCAACAGTCTGAATAGGAGGTTTGCTTATGGAAGCCAATTAGAAGACCAAACAGGAAACTGAGTCAAGTACCACAGATGTAACAGAGGTACGAAGTGCCATCTGCAGAGGTCAGGGAGGAAGGAGCATCACAGAGGGAGTTGGGATTTGAGCTGGGCTTGAAAAATGGGCAGATTGGGATCCAAGAAACAGCCCCAGTTATCAAAGGCCTTGCATGTTGGAATGTGGAGCTGAGAGATGATTGAAGCTGGAGCAACAGGGGGGATGGTTCAAATTACTTGTATTAATTTACTTCCTGTCAGGTCTAAATATTTATCCACATTGACTGTTCATATCATTAGTATTTTGGGATATGGTAAGCTCTTTTAGTTCCTGGTATTAATAATTTCATTTTAGATCAATAAATATTTGGTGATATTGACATTGACTTGTGGAAATCCTTTCCATCAAACCTCTTATAATATCTGCTCACCATTTTGAAACACTGCTTTAAATTTCATCTCTTCTCCACTTCCAACTTCAATGTACATCAAAATGCTTTAAAAAGTATATATAAAACATGTTATCACTGATCTACAACTCAGTTCCATAATCTGAGCCTATTTTAGGTAATTGATAGTAAAACATGTTGTACTGATTTGAACTACTGAGAGGAGCTAAAGCATCCCCCATTGATGACGGAAGGCTCTTCCTTCCAGAGAAATGGTTAGTTAATACATGTAAAAAGTGAGAAAATTTTAAAATTACCAATTGGCAACCTCCAGTGGGATAAATGATTCAAATAAGGCACATCAATGGATGCTAATGCCATTAGATAAAAGGACATTCATATGAGCCAAAAAAATCATCCCACAAATTAGTTCTAATTGTTAAAGGAAAACAGGTACTTTACTACTGGGAAACCTGGCTATTGCCATCTTAATCAAGTGAGCAAACTTAGCACTAATAGTGGGGCAATCACTGTAGCACCTATCAAGTTGTTCTAGACAAAAGTACACAACCTGTTTCTAATCAGGTCTTTGCAACCAACCTTTCTAAGTTGGTTTCTAAAAAAGTTTCTAAAAAGTTTCTAAAACTTTTCTAAGTTTTCAAAAATAGAGAGGATAGAATAACAAGATAAAGGATACACACACACAAAATCAGACAAACCCAGAGTATGGGATTTTGTTCAAGAGAATTGACCTAGTCTCTTAAAGTTAATACCATGAAAACAAACTAACAAGGTGGGGGAATTGTTCCGGCTTTAAAAATGTGACAGGGATGTAACTATTAAATGCTTTAAGTATACTTTGACTGGTTTCTTTTCAAGAAAAAAAACAACATAAAAAGAAACCCTAGAAGCAAAACACTAAAAGCAATATTAGGACAAGTAGGGAAAATATGAATATGAATTGGGTATTAGATGGGATAAGAAAATTATTAATTTTCCTAGGTAGATAGTGGCATGTATTATAAAAAATTTCCTTATCATTAGGAAATACATACGCTGAAGTATTTAGACATGAAATGTTATGTTGTTTGCAACTTACTTTCAAACAGTATAGCAAAAAATACACATATACATAAAACAAAGAGGATGAAAATAACAACAACAATAACAAAAAGGTTGGGGATGAAGAGTAGACCTTGATAGCCATACATTCAATATTTATGATTTCATTTGAGAGTGATCCCCAAATGGCCACATTAAACTGAATGAAGTAAGTCAGAGAAAAACAAATATCATATGATATTGCTTATATGTGGAATCTAAAAAAATGGTACAAATGAACTTAGTTACAAAACAGAAATAGAGCCACTGATGTAGAAAAAAAACTTATGGTTACCAGGGAAGAAAGGGTGGGGGAGGGATAAATTGGGAGATTGGGAATGACATATAGACAGTACTATGTATAAAATGGGTAACTAATAAGAACCTACTGTATAGCACAGGGTACTCTACTCAGTACTCTGTAATGACCTATATGGGAAAAGAAATCTAAAAAAGAGTGGATGCATGTATATGTATAACTGATTCACTTTGTTGTACAGCAGAAACTAACACAACATTGTAAATCAACAATACTCCAAAAAAAATTAATAAAAAAAAAGTAGTAAAATTTTGTCCAGTGAACTGGAATCATGAAAGGTGCTGGGCTGGTGTGAGGGAGCCAGGCCAATGGCTGAGTCCTGGCCTCTCCGTGTAGCTTTACCATTCACTTCCTGTGAAGAGTGCCTATGAAGCATGAAAAACCACCACCAAGTGAGATATACAATTTCAGTAACGTTTGAAAGTGCAGAATGAGGATAAGTACAGAACACATGACTTCCTAAAGGTCTCAGGACATGGCCTTTGCAGTGTCAAAAATCTACTGGTTTTCATTTAATGCCTGACTCATCACAGCAAAAGTGACTTGAAAATCTGCTATTACAGGCTGATAAGAACTAGTGACCATTTGGCAAAGAATAACAATACAACGAGCATGTAATCCTTTTGTTTACAGATTGCTTTTTACATGTGTCCTCTGTAGAACAACTCTCATAATCCCCATTTTACAGATCCAGTATCCAAGGGCCCCAGTGGGTTACACAATTCCCTGAAGCCAAACAAAAAATGACAGAACCTGAGTTTATACACAGTTCCCTGACTCCAAGTTTTCTGCTATTCACTATTTTGTTGTCAGAATATAGCTTGGTTGGACAGCTGTCCGTGAAGATGCTACTAAGCTAACTCATGAGTATATGTGGAAGGCCCTGCTTGAAGCAGCTGGTGGGGTGGAAAGAGCAGAGAATAGTGAAGAGGTCAGGCCCTGGTGTCCAACTGTTTCTCTTAGAATCCCTACTCTATCACGTACTAGCTGGGTGACATGAAGCAAGTTACCTTCTCTGTGACTCAGCTTTCTCAAACTGTGAAATGGCAATGATAATAGTAATGCCTACCTGATATAATTTTTGTTACAGTTAAGGAAAATAATATATTTAAAGTGCTTAGGATAGTGCCTGCTATATAGAAAATCTTCATTAATGGTACTGTTGTTATTATTTCTACCAGAAAGGAAATCAGAAAACATGTACTCTAGGCCAATTTTTACCACTGACTAGCTGGCTCTATGGCCTTCTCTGAGTCATATCCCTCTCCGAGTTTCAGGTTCCTCATTTATGAAAAAAAAACAAAGGAGGGGGCTTCCCAGGTGCCACGGAGCGGCTGGGCCCATGAGCCATGGCCGCTGAGCCTGCGCGTCCGGAGCCTGTGCTCCGCAACGGGAGAGACCACAACAGCGAGAGGCCCGCATACCGCAAAAACAAACAAACAAACAAACAAACAAAGGAGGGGGAGGGTGCCAGAAGATCTCTGATCTCTTTTAGCTCTAAAGTCTATGAGTTTGTGTCATTAATGAATGACCAAGACCATGATTAATAGCATATATTGAGGAGATAAGGCTACTCCCTGTCATCTGATGGAATCAAAGAATTCTAGGCATATGCTGAGCATTTATAATAGCTTTTTTTTTTTTTTTTGGCGGTCCGCGGGCCTCTCACTGTTGTGGCCTCTCCCTTTGCGGAGCGCAGGCTCAGCGGCCATGGCTCACGGGCCCAGCCGCTTTGCGGCACGTGGGATCTTCCAGGACCGGGGCACGAACCCGTGTCCACTGTATCGGCAGGCGGACTCTCAACCACTGCGCCACCAGGGAAGCCCTATAATAGCTTTTTAAAATATATCTTTTAAATGTACTTTTTATCTGATATATTTATAGACATTTAAAAAGTATGTATTTTTCTTTTTAACATCTTTATTGGAGTACAATTGCTTTACAATGGTGTGTTAGTTTCTGCTTTATAACAAAGTGAATCAGTTATACATATACACACATCCCCATATCTCCTCCCTCTTGCATCTCCTTCCCACCCTCTCTATCCCACCCCTCTAGGTGGACACAAAGCACGGAGCTGATCTCCCTATGCTATGCGGCTGCTTCCCATTAGCTATCTATTTTAAAGTATGTATTTTTCAATACCACAAATCCTTTGCATCACATTCACAATAAAAGTAATTTAACCTAAATATAATTCACTATGGTGATTCATATTTAATGTTCTGAATGCTGTCATGTTATTCAACCTAAAAACTGAATCTATATAACAGAATGCCTATATAAAGTATAGTAGGCAGAATTCTAAGATGGCCCCCATGACTATGTTACTTTACATGGCAAGAGGGATTTTGCAAACATAATTAAGTTTACTAACCAGTTGACCTAAAGATAGATTATCTCGGTGGGCCTAACACATCCACATGAAAACTTTAAAAGCAGAGTGCTTTCTCTGGCTGGTTCCAGAAAAGTCAATCAGGGAGATCTGAAACACAAGAAGGATTTGGTGTACCTTTCCTGGCTTGAAGATGGAGGGGACCATGTGGGAAGGTCCTGAGAGCAGCCGTCAGCAATGCCTAGCTGACAGGCAGCAAAAAACTGGATTCTTCCAACAGCCTGAATGATCCTGGAAGCTGACTTTCCCCCAGAGCCTCCGGACAAGAACTCAGCCCAGCCTACACCCTGATTTCAGCCATGCAATACCCTAAGCAGGATCCCAGTCATGGCATGCTAGACATGTGTCCTACAGGACTGTGAACTAATAAATGGGTGTTGTTTTAAGATGGTAAAAATTTGTGATAATTATCAAGCAACAACAGGTAATTCTTTAGATTATTTTTTTAATGGGAGATCTATAAAAATAACCTGTCGTGACCACAGGAGCAGAACAACTTAAATTATCTGTAAGAACGCAACAGCCATGATAAGAAAAAGTATATATTTTAAAAAGTATATATACATATATATGCTACATACATATCATATATTTATATATATATGATATGTGTGTGTGTATAAAGATGTTTAAAAATACTCAGGTAGCAAACGACAAAACTAAGGCCCAGATTACGTTATTGCAGAGTTCTTAAACCACTCATTCTGGTGTGGTATTTTAAACCAAAGTATATTTGGAGAAGGTGCCTGTAGGTAAAAATCAAGTTCTTGAATTACAAAAGATCACAAGCATAAAGCAACACAGGAGGTGTCCTTGTTATTCCGCTCTACTTAGTCTGATGACTCATTTGCTTGGCACCCTCTAAATTCGAAGAAAGCCACTTGAGTAAATAAACAACCAAAGTGTCAGTTTCCCCTAACAATGCTGAAAACCACTAAACCCTTTGAGTGACTTGACAACAAAAATCAAAAAGTCCTCCAAACAGTAAAATACATAGCTAGAGGGAAGCAGCTGCATAGCACAGGGAGATCAGCTCGGTGCTTTGTGACCACCTAGAGGGGTGGGGTAGGGAGCGTGGGAGGGAGATGCAAGAGGGAGGAGATAGGGGGATATATGTATATGTATAGCTGATTCACTTTGTTATAAAGCAGAAACTAACAAACCATTGTAAAGCAATTATACTCCAATAAAGATGTTAAAAAAAAAAGGCCTCTCTGCTACTGATTGGAAAACTCTCCTAAGCCCCAAGATGAGACTCAAAATTAAATGCCTAACTTAATGTCAGGGTGACCTCGTTCCAAATCTTGG
>NW_006792103.1:905185-921082 GCF_000442215.2 Lipotes vexillifer | reverse complement strand
CCACAGAACCCATTCCTGCTTGCTCTCACCTGGAAAGTCTCATCCCCTTTTGCAGACAGACTCACTTTAGAGTCAAGATTTTCTTGATGTTAATATGGGAAGTGATTTAGGGAAACAGGCTGAAGACAGGTTGGTAGATTCTGAAAAATGACTTCCCATCAGCGGATATTACATGTGGACATAAAGAGGTTGATTTATTTACCTATTTGGTCCTGCAAAACCTCAATATGGGGACACTCATGAGTAGATTACTGTAGTTGTGTATAAAAGCTTGTGCACTTATGTTTGTCAGGGCTTCTTACTATAATAAACATAATTCAAATCTCAGAAAGTTTAAACAAAATACGGACAAATATCTGACAATTTCTTTTGGGCTAATCCAGGATTGGCTTTAACAATTAAAATAGAAAGAAATTAACAGTTGATTTCCAAAAGTGTTTCAGAGTTTAACACAAATCCATTCATTCCAACAGCTTTGTCACAGCTACTATGAAGTAGTAAGTGGCTACAAGTAGAGGTCACAATAACGGTAGACATTAGGGCTGTCTAAATATATTCACATTTCCCTCACTTATGAAGTTCATTGTGGTCATGTAACTTGCTTGGCCAATGAAATGTGAGCAAAACTGGTCTGTGTAACTTTAGGGTAGAAGCTTCAAATCCAACAATGTATAAAAAGAATTACACACCATGATGAAATGGGATTTATCCTAGTTATGCAATGCTGTTTCAACTTTCAAAAGTCAACTAATCTTGGGAGTCCGCCTGCCGATGCAGGGGACACGGGTTCGTGCCCCGGTCCGGGAAGATCCCACATGCCGCAGAGCGGCTGGGCCTGTGAGCCATGGCCGCTGAGCCTGTGCTCCATAACGGAAGAGGCCACAACAGTGAGAGGCCCATGTACAGCAAAAAAAAAAAAAAAAGTCAACTAATGTAATGCATCACATCAACAGGCTAGAAAAGAAAAATCACATGATGGTATCAACAGGTGCAGAAAAAGCATTCAACAAAATCCAACACCTATGCATCATATAAACTCTCAGTAAAGTAGGAATAGAGAAGGGCTTCCTCAACTTGATAAAGAATATCTACAAAAAACTTACAGCTAACATCATACTTAATAGTGAGAAACTTGACGCTTTCCCACCAAGATCGGATACAAATCAAGAATTTTCCTTCTTACCACTCCTTTTAACATCATACAGAAAGTTCTAGCTAATGCAATAAAACAATAAAAGGAAATAAAAGGTATAGAGATTGAGAAGAAAGAAAGAAAACTGTCTTTGTTCACAGACAGCATGATTGCCTACGTAGAAAATCTGAAAGAATCGACATAAAAACTCCTGGAACTAGTAAGTGATTACAGCAAGGTTGCCAAATAGAAGGTTAATATACAAAAGTCAATTGCTTTCCTATATACCAGCATGAACAGGTGGAATTTGAAATTAAAAACACAATATCATTTACATTAGCATCCAAAATATGAACTACTTAGGTATAAATCTAACAAAATATGTACAAGACCTATATGAGGAAAACTACAAAACTCTGATGAATAAAATCAAAGAAGAACTAAATAAATGGAGAGATATTCCATATTCATGGATAGGAAGACTCAATATTGTTGATATGTCAGGTCTTCCCAACTTGATCTATAGATTCAATGCAATCCCAATCAAAATGCCAGCAAGTTATTTTGTAGATATTGACAAACTGATGATAAAGTTTAAATGGAGAGGCAAAAGACCCAGAATCACCAACACAATATTGAAAGAGAAGAATAAAGTTGGAAGATTGATACTACCCTACTTCAAGAGTTACTATAAAGCTACAGTAATCAGGACAGTGGTACTGGTGAAAGAATAGACAAGTAGATCAATGGAACAGAAATATAGAACCCAGAAATAGAGCCACATAAAAATAGTCAACTGATATTTGAGAAAGGAGCCAAGGCAATACAATGGAGCAGAGACAGTCTCTTCAACAAATGGTGCTGGAACAACTGGATATTCACATGCAAAAAAAAAGAAAGAAAGAAAAAAAAGAAGAATCTAGATACAGACCTTAAACCCTTCACAAAAATTAACTCAAAATGAATCACAGACCTAAATGTAAAATGTAAAACTATAAAACTTCTGGAAAATCTAGATGACCTTGAGTATGGTGATGACTTTTTAGATACAACACCAACAGCATGATCCATGAAATACAGAATCGATAAGCTGGACTTCATTAAAATTAAAAAGTTCTGCCCTGCAAAAAATCCTGCCAGGAGAATGAGAAGATAAGCCACAGGCTGGAAGAAAATATTTGCAAAAGACATACCCAATAATGGACTGTTATCCAAAATATACAAAGAACTCTTAAAACTCAACAATAAGAAAACAGACAACCTGATTATAAGATGGGCCAAACACCCTAACAGATACCTCACCAAATAAGATAGTACATAGGTGGCAAATAATCATATGAAAAGGTGCTCTACATCGTATGTCATCAGTGAAATGCAAATTAAAACAATGGGATACCAGTACACACCTATGAGAATGGTCAAAATTTAGAACACTGACAACACCAAATGCCGGTGAGGATGTGGAGCAACAGGAACTCTCATTCAGTGCAAACTGGTACAGCCACTCTGGAAAACAATTTGGTGGTTCCTTAGAAGAGAAAGAGACTACCCCAGAGAATCAGAACACTCTGCTCCTGTTGTTATTACTTGTTAATATTGTTAATAATTATTAATCCTTATTTTAGCAAGAAATAAAACCAAGCTTATGACTCTTTTGCAGTAAGATCATTCTAATATTTTTCCATAGAAGTTGAGGCTTATCATTTCGGTGTTTTTGTTTTTGTTTTTGTTTTTTAATAACAAACCACCCCAAACTTAGTGACTTTATTTATTTTTGGCCACACTGCATGGCATGTGGGATCTTAGTTCCCCGACCAGGGATTGAACCTACACCCCCTGCAGTGGAAGTGTGGAGTCTTAACCACTGGACCACCAGGGAAGTCCCTCATCTTGGTATTCTTAACACATTTAAATATAAGAAATTATAGCTCTCACTGTACTCTTTTGGGGGTTGTCTTTTTTATGGTACTTTTTTGTTCCTACTACCTGACGTTGCTATTATGGCAAATGAAATTATTTAGAAAATTGTTCCCCCTGCTTTTTTGCTTTTTTTTTTTTAACTGACATCTGTCCTTGGTCACGCATCAGCCCACTGATATTTGTGCCTGTTTCTCTCTCAAAAATGGACATGAAATATCACGAACCTCTTCTTAACTTTCGAGTTAGCTATTTTGAGGCAGCATTTTTGTGGTGAGAAGAGCATGCCATTTTAGAACCAGATGATATGAGTTCAAGTCTTTATTCGATCATTAGCAAACTCGGGGCAGGTAACTTCCCTTCCAAAGCTCAGAGTTCTTTTGTGCAAACTTGAGGTCAGACTTAGCCTATGTCATAGAATATATGAAATGTAGTGGTATTTAATGAGTAGTGATAAATAAGGACCAGATACTGTAAGCTCTGTGAAAAAGTTTTGAAAACTGTAAAATGCTATACAAATCCTTCTTTGAAAAATAACTAAAATAATGTGAAGTTATCCTAAACTTGCAGGAAGAAAACTATATATAAAAAAGAGGGGGGCTTCCCTGGTGGCACAGTGGTTGAGAGTCCGCCTGCCGATGCAGGGGACACGGGTTCGTGCCCTGGTCCGGGAAGATCCCACATGCCGCGAAGCGGCTGGGCCCGTGAGCCATGGCCGCTGAGCCTGCGTGTTCGGAGCCTGTGCTCCACAATGGGAGAGGCCACAACAGTGAGAGGCCCGCGTACCGCAAAAAAAAAAAAAAAAAGTGGGGCCTTGCCATAGAAATGGGGAGAGCCTGCTGGCCGAACATGATTAAGGGGTTGCTTTCTCACACAAACCCACAGATTTCAGATGATATCAAGGTGGTTGGCATTGAGAACAAAGGAAGTAGGCAGGGCACAGAGGGTGGAAACTAAAAGAACAGAATCTCAAGGCTTAAAATATTTGTCCAATGAGGTGCTTGGTTGGAGTCACTCACACTTGAAACTGGCTGGAATCAAACAGCCTCCTGAATTTTTGAAGGATCTGTATAGAAAAAAATAATTACTAGCCCATTTACAAAAGCCTGTTCAGGAATTCCCTGGCTGTCCAGTGGTTAGGACTCCATGCTTTCATTGCTGTGGGCCTGGGTTCGGTCCCTGGTTGGGGAGCTGTGCAGCATGGCCAAAAAATTTTTTAAAAAGCCTGTCCAATCCCTAAGGTAGCTCCTACTTTTTTCCTAATCTGCACTAGGAAGAAGTGGGCTATGAAAGCTATGAAACCCTCTCTTCAATGCAAACCTTTGTGCCCATAAAGAATAACGGACAGGGCTTCCCTGGTGGCGCAGTGCTTGAGAGTCCGCCTGCCGATGCAGGAGACGCGGGTTCGTGCCCCGTTTCAGGAAGATCCCACATGCCGTGGAGCGGCTGGGCCCGTGAGCCATGGCCACTGAGCCTGCGCGTCCGGAGCCTGTGCTCCGCAAATGGGAGAGGCCACAACAGTGAGAGGCCCGCATAACGCAAGGAAAAAAAAAAGAATAATGGACAAAGAAACACTTTCCAGAAAACAGAACCCAGGGTCCCAGATGAGTAAACCAAGAAATGTATTCTACTCTCAAACTTCGCCATTCCCTCCAAGTGGGAAAATTCCTGTGGATGACTGATTGCTTTGTGCTTCCTATTCTCTCCTTCAGAAATGAAAATTTTTACTTTGGTTATCCTGCTGCTGCTTTACCATTTAAATTGGATGTACTGGAACCAGACAATGCGTCTTTAGGTTTACAGGTCACTACAACCTGAAAAGCCACATGTGTATATGAAGGAGAGGACTATACATCACTCAAAGGTCCTAGATTTCAATCTGCATGGTATATGGATGACATTTTAAGGTTGTCTTTCTGGGGGAGGATTGACTATGTTCTATATGCAAAATAAAAATGTCCATAGATATTTTGGGTGGCTAAATCTGCAGGAAAAGTTAAAATTAAGAGAGCCATATACTTTACCTTATTGAGCAAAGACCAAATAGCAAGCCAGTACTTTTAAAGACTTAAAAATAGGTAATTAGGCTGAGCTTAACGTTTCTTCCCCCCCACTGGTAATTATATAATTAGATGGATATTTGTTAGGGTTTTTGGCTCACCAGCATTTGAACCCTCTTCCTATGTATGAGAAATAACCCATCCTTTAACTGTAGAAGCTAAAATTGTCAGCTGTCATTTTTCCGATCTGCCTGGCAATTACGACATGAGTAAATGGCTGAGGTTCTGCTGATCAGACACCACCGCCCCAAACTTTGAATCTGAAGCTACTGAATTTGGAGATAAAGAGCAAAAAAGCTTAGTTCTACTGATTCACTGGGCTCCTAAAGGGCTTTGGAAGGTAGGGAAGCTAAACTGAATGTAAGAACCAGATTGTGAAAGACTTTGAATGTTAGGCTAAAGGTTTTATTTAGTAGGAGATGGGAATCTACTCAAGTTTTTGGAGAGACAGTAGTGTCAAGATCAAGATGATGGGGACTTCCCTGGTGGCGCAGTGGTTAAGAATCTGCGTGCCAATGCAGGGGACACAGGTTTGATCACTGGTCTGGGAAGATCCCACATGCTGTGGAGCAACTAAGCCCATATGGTACAACTACGGAGCCTGTGCTCTAGAGCCCACGAGCCACAACTACTGAGCCTGCATGTTGCAACTACTGAAGCCCGCACGCCTAGATCCCATGTTCCTCAAGAAGAGAAGCCACAGCAATAAGAAGCCCACGCACCACAACGAAGAGTAGCCCCCGCTCGCCACAACTGCAGAAAGCCCGCGCACAGCAACGAAGACCAAACGCAGCCAAAAATAAATAAATAAATAAATATTTAAAAAATGATACTTTAAAAGTAGAACTGATATTATTATTATTATTATTATTATTATTATTTTTTTTTTTTTTTGCGGTACCCGGGCCTCTTACTGTTGTGGCCTCTCCCATTGCCAGAGCATAGGCTCCAGACGTGCAGGCTCAGTGGCCATGGCTGATGGGCCCAGCCGCTCTGTGGCATGTGGGATCTTCCCGGACCAGGGCACGAACCTGTGTCCCCTGCATCGGCAGGCGGACTCTCAACCACTGCGCCACCAGGGAAGCCCTGATATTATCATTTTTGTGTTAGCTTTTTCTTCAACTGAAAATGATTTCAAAGATGGACTAATTCAGTCCTAAATTATCAAGAACTAATGATATCAAGGTGATAATGAGAATGGGAAGGAAAAGAACTGAAAAAAGCTGGGAAGGAACCATTTCCTTGGCAGAAGGTGCCAACTGGTGGCACACATTTAAGCCACACTTGGTCAATAGGTATGTGGGTTCAATTAATAGTGTTTGAATTCTTTCACTTAGGCACTAACATTTTGAAATTTAAAGGCTTTAAGTAAACATTCAGATTTATAGCTTCTCTTAGGGAAAAGAGAAGAATAAATTTGCCAACCCTGGGCTGATATTCAATTTGGCATCAATTAGCTAGAACTGAGTATTCACCATTCCTTTTTGGATGGACAAGCTTTCTCCAGATTTTCAGAGTTCCTGCATTTTCCCTTTTGTATTTTATCTGGCCTACTTCACTGATGTATGTTACTTTCCTGGCCCTCGACTTACAGGAATAATAAGAGAACAACTGATCACTGGAATAGCTAAAATAAATGACCCTTTCATTTTAGTCTCATTAGGCAAAACCTAAACCTTAAGAAATGATACTGCAGGGATTTCCCTGGTGGTGCAGTGGTTAAGAATCTGCCTGCCAATGCAGGGGACACAGGTTTGGGCCTTGGTCCGGGAAGATCCCATATGCTGTGGAGCAACTAAGCCTGTGCGCCACAACTACTGAGCCTGCGCTCTAGAACCCGTGAGTCACAACTACTGAGCTCACGTGCTGCAACTGCTGAAGCCCGCATGCCTGGAGCCCGTGCTCCACAACAAGAGAAGCCACTGCAACGAGAAGCCCGCGCACAGCAACAAACAGTAGCCCCCGCTCACCGCAACTAGAGAAAGCCTGCGCACAGCAACGAAGACCTAACGCAGCCAAAAATAAATAGATTAATTAATTTAAGAGAAAAAGAACTGATACTTTAAAAGTAGAACTTATCATTTTTGTGTTAGCTTTTTCTTCAAGTGGTCAAATAGTATTGGCATTAGGTAAATCCCCTCCTCTCCAATCAAATACCATTACAATATGAGATAGAACAAATATACAGAACGATCTTTTCTGGTCAATAATAATGGTCTATGAAGACCAGCAGAGAGCACTTAACCATAGTCCTTGGCAGCAACTGGAAGCTGCCATTACAGCTAGTGAAACTTACTAGTGGGTTTCTTTTATGTCATTATACACAAGATGTCTCCACAGGAAAGTTTGTCCCCATTTCTAGTTTTTTGAATTTAGTGAACCTGCTGAAGGATGATAGCAAATTGGGGTTTAACTTGACTTTTGTATTAAATTTAAATTACTTTAAGGGTATTATTTGGACACTTGGCAGTGAAGGATTCTGAATCTTAGATTAAAAATGTAATATCTGATAAGCATTCTGAGTGGAACTGTTCTTTGATTTATCCTTTTAAATTCCAAAATCTTTTGCTTCACTTTATCGACTTAGAATCTAATATAAAAATTGTGCTATTGTTGAATATGATGTGGACTTGTATAAGGAATGATTTATTATACATAACCAATCATAATCTAGGAAAAATAATATCCCCTAAGAAAAGACACATATTTGGACTATTACTGTCTATCCATGTCCCGTCCCCAATATTGGCATTGTGAAAATGTACAAAAACTATGATCACTGAATTTTAGTAAGTCTAGATCACGTTATAATTTTAAAATAGTATAAATATGATGGCTAGCAGTCAGTTACATTGATATTCAGCTTGAAGAGAATGGTAGAACTATATACTGTTATTCTTTTACTGTTATTATTAACAGACACTTACTGAATACCTACTGTGCTAGACGTGATGTCTGTACTTAGGAGGATTATATTTAAGTGTATGGAGAATTTTTTATTCCAGTGGAGCATGGGCAAAGTGTTAAGCTCCATTTTAATCAAATGGGACTGTTTATTAAGAATTAAGTGCACAGGGAGCTATATTCAATATCCTGTGATAAACCATAATGGGAAAGAATATAAAAAAGAATGTATATATGTATAACTGAATCACTGTGCTGTACAGCAGAAATTAACACAACATTGTAAATCAACTATACTTCAATAAAAAATAAAAAATAAATTAAATTAAAAAAGAATTAAGTGTATTATTTACAAAAGGATTAGAATAAGATAACGTAGCCTCTTAAAGAGTGGGGGATAGTTAACTAGGTCTTCCGGTAACAGTCTGTTTAGTTCCTTTTATATTAATTCCTCATAGCTTCACTATCACCTGTAAAGATACTTTCCTTAGTTTTTCTGGTGATTTTTAAACAATTCTTGTTTCTTAGATGATTTTCCTGTAACTTAGTTTTCAAGATAGTGGCATGTAAAAGAAATTAAATAAATTAATCTATTCAGTTAAATAACCTTAAGATGATAGGATCTCTTCTTCTGTATAATTGCCAAGCCATATTTTAAACAAAGAAGGAAGACCATAAAATCAAGCAAATCAAGTTCATCACATATTATATGTACATTACTGAACAAGAATCACTAGCCCAGAAACACAAGTCACTTTAAGATAGCTTGAGAAACCAGATCTACAAATATTAGGAATATGTGCAATTTCCCTATTTAAGATAGCTTGAGAAACCAGATCTACAAATATTAGGAATATGTGCAATCTCCCTACATTATATGACCATACCATTTGCCCTTGGATCTATGGGTGGGAGGCTTGCTTCTCCTGCTAGGAATGGTAACCATTTCAATGGTTCCTTCTCTCTTAGAATTATCTGTCATGTTTAAAAATTCTACATACAGTAATATTCTATATTAGGGAGGTAGATTCAATGTTGGGGCCAAGTACTTTACATAGTGAAGCTAATACTTACCTCAGAGGGCTCAATGATAAATAAACATAATTTATAAACAGTTAAAGAACATGTAGGTGCTATTATCCTTACTTGAAAAAAAAAATTACCCAGAGATTTGGAGAACAGTTATCTGGAATATATCCCGAGACAAAGAACAAATAGTAAAGTAAAATAAAAAAGAACTGCAAGCAAACAAAAGAGATGCTACAAAGACCAGTCAACAATCTTAACTTATTTTGCTTATACGAATGTCCCTTTCCTCCTCGCTTAAGTCAACCCCACTGAAATTATAATCTGTGGCCAAGCTGTTTAATTTCTCTAAATCTCAGTTTTCGCATATATAAAATGAAAATGATAATCTCCTTGAAGAATCATCATGAAATCAAAGGTATACGGCACAGAGAAGGTGCTCAATAAATGGTAACTATTATTATTCTACTTGATTTGCAAAACAGCATATTACAAGAAAATGCAGTATAATAACGAAGAAACAATACACAGAGTAGTTGGGATTTTAAACTTCGGAGCCAGATTATGGGTTTTGATCTCAGCTCCCCCACTTACTGGCCATGGACTCTGGGCAAATTGCTTTCAAAGGTGTGCAGGAGGCAATGAGAGCTATCACTGTTTAACCCTCACTGTCTCAGGGTACCTACCCTTCTCTAACTCCTCAATTAGGTTTTTGTATCATCTCTTATTGCACTCTGTACTTCACCCTCCTAAGCCCTGTCACAGTTTTAATTACATAGTTATCCCTATTAATATCTATCTCCATTAGACTGTGAGCTCTAAGAAGGTAGGGAGCATATTCAGCTAATTCAGGGACTAGCATAGCGACTGACACATCTCACAGCCTCAATAAATATTTCTGAATGAATGAATGAGTGAAAAGAATATTGTCTATCAATAAATTTCTCAGCACTTCTTGTGTAGAATGGTAATGTCTGGATGTGCTGTCCAAGAATAAAATGAGAATATGGAACTGGAAGGCAGAGTACATTTGAGATTAGTTAGCTATTGCACTATATCTGAAAAGACAAAAAAAAAAAAGAGAGAGAGAGAGAGTGTGAGAGTGAGAGAGAGAAGCTGTAAAATGAGATTGACTTACTGAACTGATCAGTTACTTCAGTCAAATCACACTGGTTGGTAGACCACTGCTCTCTTTAGAAAAGCTGTTCTCAACCAGTGGGAAAATCATCTGTTGTGATGGATTTTCTTTATAAATTAGGATGGGTTTCACAGTTATGACTATAATAACATAGTCCTGAGTAAGCTTATGAGAGTATGTTATCCACATGAACTTTATGTGTCCTGTGTGGGTGTCTCAAGAGAAAATAATTGCAGAGAAGCACTGCTCCAGGCCAGTGATTTCTAACTTTTATAACTCTGCAGGGTATGTTGAAATACCCTCAAAAATCTCAGGATTTTCAAGGGTGGTAGGAGTATAGCAAAATCAAAGAAGAAAGTTAGGATTTCTTCTCTTGGCTGTAAAATGACTACACCCCAGTGGAAAGACCTCTATTTTATGGGGAATGCCTCCTCTCTAGTTACTTACTTTGGCTTCATTTTGTCTTGGCGACTCAAGAAACCATATTATAGGACAGAAATCTGTTCCAATTTCCCATGTGTAGATGTAGGAATTTCCTTTGGGATTAGTCTGTATGAGCCAAGGTTAAGTCAACGTACTTAAAATTTTGAAAAAATTTCACATTTACATAAGTTTTTCTTGTCTCAAAAAGGCTTTTAGGATGGCATTTTGTAAATCCAATTAACTCTAGCTATAACTTAAGAAAGAATGATGATAGTTCAACTGAAGCAAAGTCAAGGCTGAAGACTTGGTGTAAAAACTAAAAATTGAGAAATGAGTGTATAATAATGTGTTTTATCTAAATATGTATTTTTAGGCACACCTGGCTTTGAGTTCTAGTTTCACCACTTACTAGGTATGTGACTGTGGCCAAGTACATGCAAATAATAAACTAATATAGTTTGGGTTGGGTGCACTGATTGTGTTGTTGACTGCCTGGGTTCATATGCTAACTCTATTACCTACTATCTTGGGCACCTTGAGCAAGTTTCTGAATTTCTCTGCCTCAGTTTCCTCCTTTGTTAACTGGAGATAATAAAAGCACTGTCTCGTAAGGTTGTTATGGGCCTAAAAGACTAAGTGCATGTCAGGTTCTTAGAATAGTGCCTGGATAATAGCTGATACTGAAAGTTTTAGCTACAATTATGATCATTCATTTACCCAATTTGATTTTCTAATATATTGACTTGCTTACATTTCCTGAAATGTTAAACATTTAATAGTAGAAAATGAGCAAACTGTAAATGTACAAACAAGAACAGCAAAAGATTAGTATGAAAATTAAAAGTCACATTTATATAGAGAAGTACCCTACCATTAAACCTGTACTGATCTAGTGCAAACTGATATTGCAACAATAAGCTAGAAGAAACCTGGATAGCTCTAACTAGTGAATTATCTTAAAGAACACTTTTCAGACATATTATTAATCAGCCATCTTCCTCCTCCCTGCCCTCCACTGAGAAAAATAGGGGGAAAAAATATTTCTACCTGTTCTCAGAGGAGGTAGGTAGTTTCTTCTAAATCAGGGGTCACTACAGATTTCCTAGTAAGAGGTCATTGATTGTCACAGAATAAAAGCAAAATAAATCATATTCTATACAATGATATATACAATAATAGAGGTAACATGATGATGATAACCAACCCACTCTGGATATATGTGCGTGCAAAGATGAACACAGTTTGCAACTAGCTTATCAATAAATTAATAAACAGCATTTCAAATGTTGGGATGCTATTATTTAGCAGTCAATTCTTTGATTTACAAATTATGTTTTTAGCATTAGTTGTTAAATCTTATAGGAAAGTTCTTCACAAAGAAAACGTATGTTTTGAGAACTTTATAAAGGACTTGAAGTCTCTTGGTGAAAAGTTTGAGTCCCCTTCGCCGTTTTTGTCATTAGCTTAATTATAATGACATCACTCAAACACCAGAGACAAACAACCAATGGTGAGATTCAAAGTGTGCCTGCCAACGAGGTTCCAAAGGCCCACAGCACAAACCAGCCTCCTTTAGTACTATCAACCTTTGACCTGTCCATTGTATCACCCTTTCCCCTCATTTGGACCTTAAGTGTTCACAGGCTGGGATTCCTGTTTCAAAGTTTTGCTGCTGCTTTTCCCTTTAAGTTTTGATTATTTCTGTCCTCGAAATCAAACGCGAATACCAAGACTGCGGGAGTAAACGAAAACAAAACAAGAGTTGGGTGCACCCAACGGGGCCGCCTTGCCTCCCACCTGTCTCCATCCTCATCCAACTGCCAAGCACTGTTTAACTCAACTTCATTAGGAAAGCCTCTTCCCAAGTCAGCGCCTGTGGAGCTCCCTAAATAACCAATCAACAGAACTCCTCCTCGGCCCAGCTGGCGCTCTGGGGGTCTCCCGCTCCACAGTCCCCCAGAGAGGAGGGGGTAGGGACACTGCTACTAGTTCTCCAACCCTGTCAACCCTCCAACCATCGACTTTCCGAGATGCGAGATGTACACAGACAGACACAGTAACTACAGGCTCACCTCCTTCTTCCTCTTCCAGAGAGTTCATGCAGGGAAAGTAGCCGGCCAGCGCCTCGAAGGAGGCGGAGAGGCTGCTCCGGCTCTGGGAGCGCTGCATGGAGCGCCCCGCGGCGCCGGCGCCCCCCAAGCCCTGCCGGCCCATCTTGGACGAAGACCCGCTTTTCCCGCGGTACAAGATACGAGGCGTCTTGGCGGCTGGGGCGCGGCGACCGCAGCGCTTCGGGGGCCGGGATGCTGCCGCGGGACCCTGGGGTACCGGCCCCTGCCTCCCTGACCCGGTCCGGACCAGACGTGGCCTTCCTGGCTGCCGCGGCCTCCACTCTTCTGGGGAGGGGTACGAGGTGGGGATCCAGGCGGTGGCGAGCGAGGACGCGGCTGCTCGCTGTGGAAGTCCGAGGTCTCGCCAGGAGCGAGCTGAGGTGCCCGGAGGCTGCGGCTGCGAGTCGGTCTGGCCGCCCTCCCCTCGCAGGGAGATGTTGCTGATGCTGAGGTCCCCGCCAATCAGCAGCCGGACGGGGAGGCGGGCTGGCAGCTCCGGAGCGCGCTCCTCAGGCTCTGGGCAACTCTGAGCCCCGAGGAGCTCCTGCTGTTTCCGTTTCTTCCCTTTCCCCGCGTGATTAACACCAGGGAATGGTCGTTAATGAGACGCAATACGTTAGGCATCGCAGATGGGAACTATCTCAGGCAAATTTTGGTAGTCACTTTCCTCACTATCGCTTAAAATTTGTTAACGTTCCTCAAGCATACTGAAATTTTCTCCAAATCATAAAACAAGGGCTCCCCAATTTTTAACAGGTCCCATGAAAGCCTAGAATTAAAGCTTTCTCGTTTACCTTCTTTCTTAAAAACATTAAAAAGTCAACGGAAGGTAAAAAAGATTAAAAAAATATCAAGAGCCTGAAAAAGAACCAACACTAAAAAGTACTGTGATGTTTATCAATTTTGCTTTAATTTGGGGAATTTTTAATGCTTTTTTTCCTCCAGATTAGATAATCTGCTACCTATTGTTGCTAAGAATGACAATGAACACTGTAAAACTTTAGCATCTAAATAACAGGTAACATCTTCTTAACATAAATTTGGAAGCAACACAGACATACCAGAAACAAAACAGTTTATAAGTGAAATAGCATCACATTCTGCAAACTGCAAATCTCTATCCCAGAACATAAAGCAACCGTAATTCCATTTTAGCATAAGTCAGAAGACTGTCCTACTTTTTGTAACTTTAGACAAGTCACTAGACCTCTCAATTTCCCTATCTAGGCAGGTGGGAATGATTCCAGTCCTAACCATGTCATAGCTTGATTGTTGGCTATGTGTTTTAGGGGATTTCAAAAGTGTTTTGTAAAATGTAAATTATACAATCTAAAATGGTTCTTTCATACAATAAATATTTCCTGAGTACTATATATGAACAAGTTCTTTGCTTGATGTACTGGGACATACAAATATTCATTCAATTAATAGTAACTGAGCTCCCAGTGTATGTCAGGTACCTTTGTAAACACCTAGGACATATAGTGATCAAAGCAGATAAAAATCTCTGCTCTCATGGAACTTATATTCTAGTAGGGGGAGAAAGACACAGTAAATCAGTAAATTATATAGTGTTAAAAGGGAGATAAATGAAAATGGCAAAAAATAAAGTTAAGGGGTATGGGACAGTCTGCAATTTAAAAAAGAGCTGTCAGGGTAGGTACCATTGACAAGGCAACATCTGAATAGATGTATGAAGTTGAGGAAGTAAGCCATTCGGATATGTGAGGAGAGAGTTAGTTTGAGGCAAAGAGAGCCTGCAGTGCAAAGGCCCTAAGATATGATGTCCTGGTGTGTCCCTGGAACAGCAAAGAGGCCAGGGTAGCTGGAGTGGAGTGAGTAGGAAGGAAAGGAGGTCAGAGAGATAAGAGGCAGAGAAGGGGACAGATCACATAGGGCCTTCTAGGTATGTTAACAGCTTTGGCCATAGCACATCACAATTTAGGAAGTACAAAACAATGCACTCAAGTAATAATCCTCCCAAATCTTTCTAAAAATTAGGAAACTTTCAAATAAGAGTGCTCTAACATAATAACAACTTTTGGTTGCTTAGACTTAGGATCATCCAGGTTTCTTGCTTCTGTTTTTCTGATAGGCTTTTGTCGTTTCTCATTAACATTCCTACAATTCTCTCTTAGTTCAATTTCCTATTCATTATTCACCTTCCTAAAATACCAGCATTTCAATAGACACTGATAAAACCAGGAACTCTATGAGTATTGTTTCATACCATATTGCTTTTATTCAGAGAATAGGAATGTTTTTATTAAATGAAACTTTCATTATAAGAATAAAGAGAATCGTAGAATTTTGGAAACTGAAAGGACTATTGTAAGTCATCTAAGTCATCTAATGTATTTTTTATAACTGTGGGTCACAAATTTTTAGTGAGTCACGAAAATAACATCATTAGAATGATCAGCATTCTAAAAAATAAAATGAAATAAAATATTAGAGTGTAGCCCATGTAGTTATTGTATCAATTGCAGTATTGTTTCATGAATATGTATGCACCCCTGTGTGTTTGTGTGTGTTCACATGTGTGTACTAAGTTGTGATCAAGAGAAACGTTTCAAGGAATAGGGACTAAGTGGGAAAATCCTAGGAAAATAAATTGGCCAAGGGTGGAAAAGTTTTATTTTGGCACCCAGGGACATCATAATGATAGTTGAAAGTCACTTAGGAAGGGAATTATCTTGGGTTTCTACTAGGGACTGCATGGGGATAGGGAATCTAAGAACTCAGTGGTCACACTCAAGTTGCTTGGGCCCTGTCTTCTCTATGTTAATAACCTGACTTTATGCACCAGGAAGAGGTTAGTCTGGAATAGCCCAGATGCATCTGTTTCTTCATGAGCATCACTTCTCTCTTGCAGTTTCAGAACAAAGTTGTCCTGGGAAGCTTTTTGATATTTTTTCCTATAGTTGGGATTTGAGAGATATAGATAAGTGATAAAAGAATGACACAAAGAGAAACAGGAAGTACTAAAGAGGAAAATCACCTTATTTCAGGGAAGAAAGCTTCAAAGAAAAAGAAGGCTATTGGCACACAGGTATCAGAGAGACAAACCACAACAATGGCCAAGAGACTTCTAGTCTTGAATGATAACTTGTGGAATATACTGAACTTACTGAGAAAACTTACAGTTCCACTTTTTTTTTGTCCTATGCTCAATTGTTTCCCTAC
>NW_006792103.1:892674-905164 GCF_000442215.2 Lipotes vexillifer | reverse complement strand
CCTACATAATAAATATTATATAAATAATATTTCTGGTTTACATATATTTTAAAAGTTGATTTACTATTCCTTATCCCATTCTGATATATGAACTACCAACCCTAAAGGAATTTAAAAATTTATATAAAAAAGAAACTAGTGATAAAAGATAGGAAATGTCATTTCCTCCATACCAGAAAGTACATTCAAATGGCTTTGGATGTAGTTTTCAAATGATGGGCTACTATATAAGTTTCATTATATAAAACAAAGTGTAATTCCAGAACAATTATAGTCTAGTATTCAAATTATTTATAATATATTTATAACTTTCTTACTCATCCAAAATAATCAGAGAAAAAGTGACTCACAAATATACATACTAATTGCTTTCTAAATGCAAATTCTGGCCTTGAAAAAAGATTCTACTAGTGTATAATAAAATCATATTTTTGAAGAAAAGATACATAGATTGGTATAACTTGCATAAAAAATTTGATGAATACAAAACATATCACACCAATTATGCCACTTAATTCTTACATCAATCCTGAGAGTGTCATCATTATTTCTTCTTTACAGATGAGCTAATAAAGACTCAATAATATTAAATGACTTGTTTAATTAGAAAGTGGCAGAGCCACTGATTTTCTGATTTCAGGTTCAGTGCCCTATACACTGTATCACAGGTGTCTCATACCATATACATAAGCACAGATGAAACACATGCAAAACATAGATGATAGATATAATATGAACTATGTAGTAAATTATTTGGTTCAAAATAAAATAAATATTGAAAAAATATATTTAAAAGCCATAATGTTTATTCTAACTATATACCAATGTTAATTCCATATTTGCCCTTTTAATCAAAACATATTAATATTACATAGCCATATATGTATTTCAGTTCATCAATTCTTAACAGGGCTAGAAAGTTACATGTCATTTATGTATCAGTTTTTGTAATAGTTTCCTCGCCAAAGTAAATCACCAAAATTTTAAAGTATGTTAAATTAGTTTATTCTTGAAATAGAGGCTTGGTCACTGATGTGAGCGCATAAAAAGGTTATTTTGTGAAGTAGTTACGTAGTGTCTAGACCATGGATTAGTTCAGCTGGGAACATACTCGCGCCTTTGGCAGCCTTGCCCTTTTCTACGCTAGAAATGATGTAGGTGATGATGATGAGAATGCAAACTACTGCTAATAAAGAGAAGGGAAGACGAAGTAAGTCCTTTTGGGAAGTATTGGAACAAACAAATAATAAGGCCTAGAAGTGGATATGCTAAAAAGAGATAGAAAAAGGACTCTTATTGCTACTCCATCGTCACTATTTAGTGTATCCAGTCAACCCAGAAATGGCTGGTTGCTAAAAGAGATAGGAATTGCTCAGGATAGGCTATAAAGCCACACTGCAGACTGAATTAACCTCTTTCTTCTTGATACACATTTGCTCTTTATAATATAGGAATTCATCTCTATCTCAGTCTTCACAATTGATGTCAATTACCTTTGCCACTTCGGACTATTCCGCTCTACAGCAAAGAATTCTATACTAAATAGAAATATTTGTGGATATATTTTGGTTTGTTTTATTCAAAACCAACTCTCATAATACCTGCAAACAATGTGACCAACAAGGGATTAATCTCCAAAATATACAAACAGCTCATGCAGTTCAATATCAAAAAAGCAAACAACACAATCAAAAAATGGGCAGAAGATCTAAATAGACACTTCTTTAAAGAAGACATACAGATGGCCAAAAAGCACATGAAAAGATGATCAACATTGCTAAGTATTAGAGAAATGCAAATCAAAACTACAGTGAGGTATCACTACCTCACAACAGTCAGAATGGCCATCGTCAAAAAGTCTACAAGTAATAAATGCTGAAGAGGGTGTGGAGAAAGGGAACACTCCAACACTGTTAGTGGAAATGTAAATTGGTGCAGCCACTATGGAGAACAGTCTGGAGGTTCCTTAAAAAACTAAAAATAGAGCTACCATATGACCCAGCAATCCCACTCTTGGGCATATATTTGGAGAAAACCATAATTCAAAGATATATGCACCCCAATGTTCATTGCAGCACTATTTACAATAGCTAAGACATAGGAGCAACCTAAATGTCCATCGACAGAGGAATGGATAGATGTGGTACATATACACAATGGAATATTGCTCAGCCATAAAAAAGAATGAAATAATGCCATTTGCAGCAGCATGGATGGACCTAGAGATTATCATACTAAGTGAAGTAAGTCAGACAGAGAAAGATAAATATCATATGATATCAGTTATATGTGGAATCTAAAAAGTGATACAAATGAACTTATTTACAAAACAGAAACAGACTCATGGACTTAGAAAACAAATTCAGTGTTACCAAAGGGGAAAGGTCAGGGGAGGGATAAATTAGGAGGTTAGGATTAACCTATACATACTATTATATAAGATAGATAGTCAACAAGGACCTACTGTATAGCTCAGTGAACTCTACTCAATACTCTGAAATAAACTATATGGGACAAGAATTTGAAAAGAATAGATATATATGTATATGTATAACTGAATCACTTTGCTGTACACCTGAAACTAACACAACGTTGTAAATCAACTAGGCCCCAATATAAAATAAAAATTAAATTAAAAAAACCCAACTCTCAGAGTCCATATATATACACAGAGTCCTTTAGGACAGTGATCATGGCAAGGATGGTTTCCAAGTTTGAGAAACTACCTGCTCCAGTATTCTCTTCCACTATTCCAGCCAGTGCTCTGGCTTTGTGATAAATTTACACAGTCTTCATAGTAACATTCTCAAACATTTGAGAGAAAAGAAGAAACATTTCTTCTATTAGAAATGCCTTGGGATTCTAGATGAACAACGCCTAGCAACTTCTCATATCATTATGAGATCAATAGCATCACAATTTTGTGAGTGTAAACATTCTGCCCAAATACACAGCAAGGTTTAAAAATTAGATATACATTTCAGGTACCAATGCCAGTAACTATACAATAGTTATAAAAAGTGTGTTCATTTAAACTGCTTTATTTATTCATTATTAATTTATTCATTCACTATTCATTTACTCATTACTCATTTATTCCTTACACCACAGTGTGATGAGAATAATATTAGGTTTGCATGGAAAATAGAGGTATTCTCTTAATTACAATTAAGTCTAATTCTTACTTGTCACTGTTCCTTCTTTTTCTTTACTGGCTAAAGCTTCATGTATTCACTTTAACATACATAGCATAAAAGACTTCTGATTACCATTTAGTTTAACTGAATCATATGTTTGTTGTATATAAATGGTTATACACTGTTTAAACTGCTTGATACCATGCTGATATAAAAATAGAAAACAACATTTTTCACAGAAATTTGGCTTAATTGTCCTGCTGACTTTTAAATTGCAGGCACCTTAATTATTTTTCATTATATATCAAGGCATAAAATTTATAACAAAGTTATTTAAAGTTGTTAAAAATCAAACGCAGTAAAAAAGAATGAGGATTCTCTCAAAGCATTAAGAATTGCAGGATTTTAAATAGTATATTGCAAAAATAAAAAGCCCAGGAAAAACATTCATGGTGTACAGATCCAGGTCAAACATCACCTAGATTGGGCATAAATGAATTGCTGACTGAAGGAAGTTCTATTCAGAGCTCAGTACCTTTGGTAAACAGTTAAGATTGTGTGCAAAGTGGCCAACTTAGGAACCAAACTAAGCAACTCATTATCAGCTGACACCCACTTAAGGTACTCTGTGTTAAAGATGCCTTTAAAGTAACAGTTCATCTGTCGTGTTGATATGAAACTTCATAATAGGAAACAGCAATACAGATTAAACATGTTTCCCTCCTAAAATTCAATTCAAAATGGTTCCATCTAATATGCTTTATTTATCCTCCCACAATAAGATGAGAAGCTCAGGTCTAAGAAGACAGAGGTTTATTTCCCAGAGAAAACAGTCTCAGTAAGAGGTAAATTCGTGGTGTCATACAAAAAATCTCTAAGAAACGCAAGTAATTATAAAAAGGCAAATCAGTATGTGTTCTAGTTATGGGGATATTCTGTAATGCTTGTCCCTGACCACTGCTTTATAACTTGGATTCTTCTGCTTGGCAACTCCTTCTGCAACTCAGCCTAACAGAGTAGTGTTTCAAATCCCAACCTCCTTTCCCATACTTGACACCAAACTGGGAAAAGACATTTAGGAAGGATCCAGAAGTCTTGATTCACAGCCTAAAAAATAACTAAATATGCAACTGTATATATATATATAGATATATATATATATATATATACACTTAAATTTGGCCACACCATTCAAAAAGCTTTTCCAGAAATGTTTATTTGCAGTGTAGCCAGCATTTGGACAGAGAAAAACTGTGGTGTAGAATTTCTGAGTTCCTTTATTTTCTGTTCTGTTACTTATTTTTTTGTGATTATCTGGCATTTGATCTAACATCTAGAAGAAAGTCATTGCTTCACAACTCACTGTTATAAACTATTAATTTCATTTCAAATAACAGTGTATTTCACACTATGAAGGCAGCATTTTAGGGGTTCTCTGGGTGAGGCAAAAATACAAACTTTATATCTTAATAAATCTTGTATTGCAACTGAACATTGAAAGATAAACATTGAAAGATACTTTTCAAGGACAGTGATCTTAAAAAATGTAATTGTTACATATTGTATCACAATTCAAGGTGACTGTAATTTTAAACCAATGTAACATTTTTGGTTCTATTTCTAATTTCATTTATTAAAATAATTCATTTTTATTCTCAACTTCAGATTATAGGCTAAGATCAGCTGACAAAGGGCACGTTTTCTGGTTTCTACAGCCACTTAGAAGGTGCTTGTCAGAGAGCACTAGAGTTCAGGAGTCAATGAGAAGTCATAGCGTGAGTGAACAAGCCCCTTGTCAAGACACAGTTTGCCCCCATCCTTGCAGAACTAGAGCTCCACTCACCTCCTTACTCTTAGATCTGAGTCCCACCTCCATCCACAGTCTTATCCCAACTTTACTCTCAACCTCATTCATTATTACTCGGATCCCGTGATTACCCCGGATTTACCAAACCACCACGTCTCCTTTGCTGACACCACTCTGTGGATGAACTTTTGACATAGATGATGAGATGGAAATGTCCCCCTATAACCGAAGTTCCTCTTTGTGTCCATACATTACAGTACTCTTTTAATACAAGTTTTTGTGAGAAAGATCATAGTTTTTTTCCATAGTGGAGTCCATTAAGAAAAATGTAAAACAGCACTGGAGACTAAATAACTCTATGAGAATCTATTATTAACATGTATTTCTCACTCTAATGATCACAATAACTATAAGAAAAATTCTCCAAATTATATTTTCTATAATGTTCTGTGTGTGTGCCTGTTTAAAAAAAATAATGCCAACGAAACAATTATTGACAGTTGTGTCAACAATATTATAAGAATCTCTATAAAAACTTTTCCTGGGCTTTCCTGGTGGCGCAGTGGTTGAGAGTCCGCCTGCTGATGCAGGAGACACGGGTTCGTGCCCCGGTCGGGGAAGATCCCACATGCCGCGGAGCTGCTGGGCCCGTGAGCCATGGCCGCTGAGCCTGTGCGTCCGGAGCCTGTGCTCCGCGACGGGAGAGGCCACAACAGTGAGAGGCCCACGTACTGCAAAAACAAAAACAAAAAAGAAACCTTTCCTGTAAATTTCTTATCTGTACTGGCCTCCATTCATTGTTTGTCTTCCATTTGTGGACCACTGCTTAGAATTTTAATGTTTCACGTTAAACATCTATTAGAATTCATTCTTTCAGAGTCGTTCTAGAGGGAGCAAGCCCTTACACACTCTTGAGCTTACTAACATCTTCTACTACAATTGAAAATAATTTATTCCAATTTTAAGGGAGAGTCCAAGAAACATAAAACAATTACTTTGGTCTACTGAAAACTCCACATACAGCTCCAAATGCTCAGCTTCTGACATTTATTTCCCGTGGTTTAGTTTTTCCCATGTTTTTAGATATTATGTCAGTCTAATGCATAATACCTTTGTTTTATACAATGACTTTCTCTCAAGTATTTTTTCAAAATCTATACATTCATGTCTAAAACATCTCTATGTAACCTGTCAGTGCTATTCCCCTTTTCTTATGTGCTAAAGTATAAGGAAGATAAAAGGTTACACATCCATTAGTAATAGGATCTGATGAAGCCTAGACAGTTAAACTATGGGTTTAAAACTTTTTACATTTCTGCACATTGAAAAATTGTTCACAAAAATTATGTGTAAAGGGTCAATGAATATATTTCTATCAAAAGGCAATCTACTGAAAGTGTTTAACAAAGACAACTGATTTTTAGTCTAGTAGAACTAACTGACCATTCAAACATGTTATTGAACAATATTAAATAAATATTTACTGAATGCCACCATGTCCACGCACAGTGCTAAGCAGCAGAAGTAGCAAACTGTATCATTTACTAATTAACTGACCACTGATTAAATCTATTACTTTTATTCATTTATTATTATTTCAACTGATAAATATAGAAAAGCTCAGGAAACAGATCAAGTAATGCTATGTAATTAAAAATAAAGAGATAATGATGCACTAGCATGTACTTTGAACATATGTATGCGGCTCAAAAGCATTTAAAATATGAGCACCAAAGCAAAACAAAGACAGCTTAAGTATTCCTGTTTTGATTATAATAATGCCACACTTTCAAGATCATGAGACATTAATTTTAAAAATTATAGGACTAACATTTCTAAAATACAAGTTTGGAAAAGCACAGTATTCAACAGGAAAATAGAGCTAAAGGGGGAAATCTGAAGATAAATTACTTTGGTTATTACACACACACTCAGAGAGGCATAAATTGTAGAGGCACAAAATGACTCAGAAAGAATAAACCAACAAAAATATAATAAATTGAAAACAAATCTGCTCTTTAGAAGGTCCAAAATGACCACCATGTTGTCACGTCCAGTGGGACTTTCAAGTCCTCATCTTACTGGCTCCCTGAGCAGCATTCTACAGAGTTGACCACTCTCTGGTCTGAAAGCATTATCTTCTCTTGACTTCCATTGGATCACATTCTTAGAGTTTTCCTCCCATTTCTCTGGCATCTCTTCATCAACCCCTGTGGCTGACTTCATCTCTTCTATCAAATTTCTACCTTTAACATCTTTAACACAACCTGGACCACCTTCTCTCATTATACTTTCCCCTTATATGATCAGTTCCATTTCCAGTTTTAATAATCATTTGTATTCACTCAAATTTATTATTGAGTGCAGACCTCTCATTTGAGTTTCAGAGCTGATAACCATCTATTTGACATCAACACCAGAATATCTCACAGACCTCTCAAACTACACTCTTGATCTCTTTCCCACAGAAATCTACTTCTTTTCTTATCTTCTCTCTTAATAAATGACATCATCAGCCAAATGGTTGCTCAAACCAGAAATTTGAACAACCTCTTTTATTCCTTATTTTCCCATACTGTATGCCTCTCTCATCCAATCATCATCAGACTCTATTGATTCTACTTCTAAAATAGATCTCATATCTATCCATTTCTCTAATCCTATTCCAAGCCACTTTCACTCTTACCCTCAAGATGTTATTCATAAAGCAGCCAGAATTATCTTTTAAAAATATATATGGGATCATGTTACTACCCTTCTACCACTGAAATTACATAAAACACAAACACACAGCATGACTCCCTCCAAGATTATATTTACTTCTTCATATTAAATGGTTTTCCTTATTACCCATTAAGACTTCTGTGTGGTGTCGTTTCTGTTATTTACTCTAAAAATCACTGAGTATCTTTCTCCATTGTGGTTTTTCTTGTTTTGCCATAGTGATATCCACTACAGAAAGTATTCTGCGATTTTAAATAGATCCTTTCCTCCGTGCTTCTCATATTGCAGTTTAAAGAGAACTATGTAAAGGTTAGTCAATTCCTACCAAACGTGTTTTTCCAGGTCTCATGAAAGGTACTGTATCTCTGGCCAGGAATTCTTCATAGCTGTATCTCAACTTGGAGATTATTTAACACAACAATCACTTGCTGCAAGAGGGCTTTAAAACTTACACCTGCTTCCCTGAAGAACCTGTAACTCATTTATGCAGTGAGCTGCTATTACTGATGAGAAAGTATCACATTCTTACGATGAAAAATAGTGGTGGTAGGCTCAGAACCTCAGGACCATGATACAGGCTGTCAAATATTGTATATTATTATTAGTTAACATTTCATAATTTAATAATATTATTATATTATTTGATCCCATCTACATAACTATTTGCACAGTGGTTAATGGTGTGAACTCTGGAATTAGACAAGCTTGGCTATATATCCTAGCTCTTCCACTTCCTAGCTGTATGACCTTGGGCAATTACTTAAGCACTCTGTGCCTCAGTTTTCTCATCTGTAAATGGGACATAATAATAGTAATGACCTTGTAGGTTGTTGTGAGAATGATCTCATTTAACAGTGAGCGTGAAGCTCAGAAATTCCAAATCATCAGCTCCATATTTCTCCTCTTCCAATTAAGACTTCTACTCTTGAAGCACTGCTACCTTCAGGCCGGTTTTAAGATTAACATGAACTGGTGAAATGGATTCATCTTTCAGACATATTTTCATTTTCAAACAATATCCTTAACTAATTGGTGAAATTTCAGGCAGTGCTAAGTGATTTTTAAAAATACCTAGGCAAATTTAGGGAAGAACTGGTACATTTTCTCACATATAAACAAGGCTCTCCTGAGATTTTTCTCTGAGCTCAGTTCTCCTGAGTACCAGCTGTTATAGCTTTTCTCTGTTCTCTAAAAATGAACAAAGGCCAAATAATTTCTTTTAAAAATCAGGTGTTCTAGAGGTGTTCTACAGGTGGAGGTTGAGGGGTGGGGGCCTGCTTTTCAGACAGGCATTTGTATGTTAAAGGATTATCTGTGCATATATTTTTAACATATTCAAATTTCATTAATACTATATAAGAAATTTAACACCAGCCTCTGTGAAACACTCCTTTGAGGCAGAGGGAGAACACCACACACAAATATTACACATTAACCTAACAGCATTACGTTGGACAAGACAGGTTCTTGATTAAACCAAGCCTGACAAAGCAGCCATCTCAAGGTGATTCATTCCACTTTCAGGACATAAGTTTATCACGTAGCTCGCATTACTTCATGACTATGACGTGAACATCACAAAGATTATTAAAGTGTCACATGCATTTACAGAAGTTCAGAATTTCCCCCTAACATTGTATATGTACCTAAACAGGTCCACAATGTGGAATACTGTACAGTACATTTATTTATATTTTAATGTAAGTCCATATGTGAATAACCACTCACAGATTTTATTTTATTCAAGTGGCCAGATGGATTCAGGATAAATTTATGTCCCCAAATGATTTTGCTATGTTTTATCTAGCATTTTCATGTGGGTGGAGTGGAAGGCGGAGGGTCTTGCTGCATCGACTACTCCTGCCACATTGACTGTGGAACAACTTTGAAGACGTGGAAAGTGTCAATTTAAAATATTCAAACTATTGGTTTTGCCTCTTCCCTTACTCAGTGAGAAGTAGCTATAGCCATTCTCTACATAAATTACCAAAAGCAACAAGGCAAAGTTTGAACAGAATGCTTCAGAAGTAGTTCCTAGTCGATGAATTCTTTCAATCATTTCATTTAGTGTAATTTTTAAAATTATAGCTTCTAGTTGCATGAAAAATAACTTTTAAAACTTGTGTTGAAAATTCAATTGGTTTTATATGGTCCTAAGTTGCTCTCTTAACTTAGAGCCCATCTGATCATTTATTTTATTATTTATTTTTTTTGACCATGCCTTGTGGCATGGTATCTTAGATCCCCAACCAGGGATTGAACCCATGCCCCCTGCATTGGAAGTGCAGAGTCTTAACCACTGGACTGCCAGGGAAGTGCTGAGCCCACCTGATCATTTAAATAGGTTTCTGCATTTGGGTCATAATATATTTATGAGACATGACAAGTTTAAGAAATTTACTATTAAAAAAAACCCTCTCACACATCTTTTCTAATATAATTCTTTTTTGAATATAATAATAGACATACATTACATAATGAAATTTTGTGGTATTAAAAATTGTATGTAACTTTGTATTCTCAAAATTAATTTGTTTCTCGTAAAAGAACTGGATAATTATATTGTGTGTTACTACCACAAATTTTTTGTAGTTTCTAGGCCTGATAAATCACTTTGTATTTGGGGGATTGGGAAGAATGACAATAACTTTAAGATCTGAAAATGTCTTGAGAATGTACTGGTATAATTTCTGTCTATAAGTACAACTTTACATGAAGTCAATCAATTATACTTCTCTTCTAAATATTTGGAAAGATGCTTCCTAACCTCCTGTACTTCCAGGGTCATGGAAGTCTTAGAGACACAACCCTTTACATTTCATTCCATCCTTGGTCCTAGTAAATTGAAGAAAATTGAAGAAAATTTATTGTGATTCATATCTCTTATATATAATGCCACTTCATAGGTGTTATGGCTGAATTGTGTTCTCTCAAAATTCATATGTCAAAGTCCCAACCCCTAGTATGTCAGCATGTAATTGCATTTGGAGATAAGGTATTTAAAGAGGTGATGAAGTTAAAATGAAGCTGTATGAAGTGTTCAAACCTAATCCAATGTGACTGGTGTTCTCATAAGAAGAAATTTGGGTTCACAAATTGACACCAGGGATGTGTGTGCACCAAGAAAAAACCATGTGAACAGGCAGCAAGAGGGTGCCCTCTACAAGTCAAAGAGAAAGGACTTCCAGCCTCCAGAGCTGCGAGAAAATAAACGTCTGTTGTTTAAGCCATGCAGTTGGTAGTATTTTATTATGGCAGCCCTAGCTGCCTATCCTTTGAGATAGATTAAGTCCCCTATAATCTTTATCTTTACAGTGCTTTCAAAAGCGTTCATTTTTTTTCTAAAAATTTAAGAAGTTTACTTAGCATATTTAGATCTATTCTAATTTTTTTAAACACCCTGTATAATTTTGATGTCCCAATAAACCAGGTCTTTTTGTATCATAAAAGTTTAGCTGTAAAGTGAATTTCCGTAAATCAAATGGTATTTTCTAATTACTTTTGCTGTTTTAACAGCTGGTGTTTCTATGCCAATGGTGGATATTATGCTTCCAGTTTAAAAAAAGGTAAATTATTTACATAGTCTCTTAAAAAAACACACATACCAAAAAAACCCCACACTTTTCACTACATTTTTATATACATAAGACTAAGTTTCTTAAGTGCAGAAATTGTACTATATTGATAATATTATTTGCATTCCCAGAGCCTACTACCATGATCGGGGTCTAGTTCACTGATTTGCTTCTAAGGACACTATTTTACCTAAATAAATTCTGATAAAGGAGCTGTTCGTTACCAACAGGCATACTCAAATTCTTATTTCATTATTCTGTTAAAGAAAAGGGTTAAAATGAAAACTGCTAATACCAGCTTCTGTGGTGAATGTGAATGAATCATCTGACTACTATTATCGTGGATGTGCCTCTTGAAATTGATTTTTCTTCATTAGCATTCCAAATCATTACTTACAAATTACATTTTTTTGATATTTAAAAGGCTCTACTGAATGCAGTTCTAACTTACCCAATTCAGCAAAGTAAATGGATGCCCTGAACACATCTTTTATTACCTCCACTTATCAGGAAGCAAATCAAAAGTAAACACATGTTTCTTACTTTCATCATATGAAGTGTTCAGTACTAGAAACACTGAATACATTAAAAATTAACTGTGTCATTTTCTACCTAATTAATTAAATATAATAGAAATGTAAAATCTTGTATTTCTAATTTGTCTTAATCCAGTATCATCATTTAAACCTGTGGTGTTGAATTCTTTATACCCCTCAAATTGTTCATTTGCTTTCATGACCATCTCCTTCTCCTAGACATCATTAATGACACATATCAAACTGAAGTGAGTTAAAGTTTATTTTGTGAATATTTTGAAAATTTTGTGATAGTTCTGAAAGAATATAGAATATAGAAACCCGAAGTGTTGTTACTAAATTAGTGTTGGAATGCACTGATCCACCTATAGCAATTTTAAATTCCCATAAATTTAAGTATGTATTTATGATCTAAACCTATGTCATTCACACACACACAGACACACACACACACGGACAAAGCAAATATATCTAATTATGTTCTTGAAATTATTTCAAAAATCAATTCTTATGCTAGGATTAAAACTTCGTTTCAAAAAAAAAAACCAAAACTTCATTTCAGTGCACATTGGTATAGTTTTAAGATAAAAATAACTATTGATGCTGGTACCAACCCAGATCTACAAATTGATATGATAAATATTTCTTCTTTTCAGCTTCCAGTCCCCATGTGTGTCTGGATTCTTTCACAACCCACTCATTGGCATTCCT
>NW_006792103.1:887184-892663 GCF_000442215.2 Lipotes vexillifer | reverse complement strand
TTCCTGCCTCCAGTCCCTCCCTTTTAATACATTCTGGACATTTTTGCCAGGTACATTTTCGTAGAATAGATTTATTATCAAGTCTCTTTCTAAGAAAAATAACAAACAAACCTTCAGCGAGTTGATAGCACAAAATCTGTTCCACCAATCTTGGAATTCAGGGCTTCCGACAAAAAGAACTTTCCAATGTCACTCCTACTTTTCAAACACATACAGCTTTAATCAAATTTTGCTACTCTATTCACTGCCCCCCACATACCTTTTTGCTTCTCATTTCTTATTTTCTTTCATGTGAGCTCATTATTAGGGTGGGGAATTCATCTTCTTGTCCAAAGTCTCCTGCCTGCTGTGCCAGAGCTAAGTGCAACCCTGACTCTTCCTTTATCCTGGAGCTGGAAGCTATTGGATTCCTCATACCCTCAGCCTCTAGACCCTCAGCATCACTGATAGAGCTTCTAGTCTGACTCTGAATATTGCCATTTCTAGGCAGTTTCTCTTGTCACCTCGCCCCTCCCCACTTCCTTTCATCAAGTGGGTCCCCGTTTCATCACATCTCTCTTTACAGCACACTTTAGACTGTGAGTCAGGGTGCTAAGGAAGAGGGTCCTGCTCTACAGCAACTCCATCACCATCCAGTTCAAGTTTCCTTCCTCCCAATCCTAGGCTTATGAATCCAAGGTCCCAGGGGCCTTGTAAATACAGAGCCTGTTAAAGACACGAATGTGTGGTCAGAATGCTCTCCTGCATCTCTGCTTATATACAGTGCCTGTCCTTCAAGATTCAGTTTCATTCCACCAGCTCTCTGAATCCCCTGGCCCATAGTGATGCCTTGCTACTCTGAAATCCCTTTATCTCATTCGCTCTTTGGGTACTTATCATAGTCTACCTGCATTATTACTGAACTTTTCTTTTTCAACTGCCTACTGTACATCTTTAGTTGAAAGTTCTAGAGATATAAACCCCTCAGAATATCCCCAAATGCCTCATCCTCTGCCAAACTTGCTCCTAATTCTGTACTCCCTCTCTTAGCAGGTGACAGTACCATTCATTCACTCAGTCCCTCAGGCAGAAAACTGGGGTCATTTTTGACTTCTCCCTCTTCTTCACACCCCCATCCATCTCTAATCAATCATCAGGTCCTAATTCACACCTTCTAAATATCTATGAAACTGATTCTTCTTCATCCCAAGTTCAAGGCCCCACAATCTCTCACTTCTGTTATACAAGACTCCTAATTTGTTGCTCTATCTTTAATCCAAGTACTTTTCAATCTATTTTTCATGAAGCCAGATGATCTTTTTTTTTTTTTGCGGTACACGGACCTCTCACTGTTGTGGCCTCTCCCGTTGCGGAGCACAGGCTCCGGACGCGCAGGCTCAGCGGCCATGGCTCACGGGCCCAGCCGCTCCGCGGCATGTGGGATCCTCCCGGACCGGGGCACGAACCCGTGTCCCCTGCATCGGCAGGCGGACTCTCAACCACTGCGCCACCAGGGAAGCCCCAGATGATCTATTTAAAAAGCAAGTTAGCCCATGTCACATTGCTTTGCTTAAAAACTTTGCAGTGGTTTGCCTTCTCTTGGCCTAAAAGGCATGCCTACTATCCTTCTTTCTCTCTTGCTTCTTCCTGCCTCTCACTCCCAGCTCTAGCAATACTGGATTGTGTGAGTTGCCATGCACCTTCCAGGCTACTACTTACCTCCCACATGTATTTGAAGGTGGGATAACTGGAATGCCTTCCTCCCTCCTTTTCTCTTTACCTAGACATTTTCTACTTATATGTTCAGGTTTCTTCCAGGGAACAAGTTCTAATCTCCTGAGGAAGTAAATGCTCCTTCTCTGAGATTCCACAGTATCTGGAGTCTGTCTCTACTACACAGTATTAAAAGCTATGTTATAATTATGTTCATTCATTCATTCAAGTACTTATTGAATACCTATGACAGGAAACTTTTTGTGCCATGTAATAGACATTCAATAAATGATTTTTGCTAATGAATGAGTGAATATGCCCAACTGAACTTTAAGAGGAACACTGTTATATTTTATTTATTTGAATTTATTTCCATTCACCCTCATGTCCTTACTCTATGTCTAACATAGTATTTTATATGTATTAATAGCTCAAAACACACTTTGTTTGATTTATTTTTACATTTAGTCTTGACATTAAGATGTTTTTGAGAAAAAAATTATCACTGACTACAAAACACTATGAAGATTTAAAAAATTATATGCTCATACAGTATAAATAATGCACAATAATATTTGTAAACTCTGAAACCTTAAATGCTCATAATTCTGGTAAACTATTGGCAGAAAGCTTGCTTTCTCCAAAATATGAATTTTGGAGTCACAGTATCTGAAGGTTACAGAGTAATCATATGCAACAAAGAATCAAATACAAAAGTGGAATATAGGAGCATTTTGGTAATATTGAAAAAAGAAAACTCTCATAATATTGACATTTTCTATGGGAATTTATTCTAAGCGGTCTGGAAAATATTGCAGCTACTGTGAGAAAGACCATTTAAAGATCCTCACAGGGTCTAGGCACTATGCCTACACTACCTAGTGGTTAAGATTCTGGATTCTTCCAGATTTTACCCCACCACTTTCATAATGAAAAAAAAAAATCTTCCAGATGATAGATTTGGAAAAATTTTCTGTAATATCTCAAACCAAAGAATGAATTAATATCAGAAACTGTTGAAAACCCAAATGATAAAGATAACAGTCCCAACAAAAAAAAATGAGCAAGTTAGAAACAGGCAATTCACATAAGAGCAAACAAAAAGATTGATGGGTATAAAAAGACTTTCAAACTAATTAGTTATTAGAGAAAAGCAAGTTAATACAACAATGAGAAATCACTCATTGCTAATATCACTCATGCTAATCATCACTCATATGATCAGAAATACTTGTATTAGATATTAAAAATTAGGAAGTAATGCCAATTGCTGGCATGGATGTTGGGATATAGAGACTCTTATGCACTGCTGTTTGGATAGTAGACTAGAGCAGGAGATCTGGTGAAAGGCTGACAGAACTTGGCCAAATTAATTAAACACACACTGAACAACTCGATAAACTTAGTTCTGGGTATATACAGATATATGTAAAAGAAATTCTCACCCAGGCTCATGAGACATAAATGAGGATATTCATCTCAGTGTTAATTTGTGGTGGCAGGAGTTGGAGACTATCTGGATGCCCAGCATTGGAAGAACAGAGAGGAAAAACGTGGTAAATG
Organism: Lipotes vexillifer; assembly: GCF_000442215.2. Lineage (NCBI taxonomy): Eukaryota > Metazoa > Chordata > Mammalia > Artiodactyla > Lipotidae > Lipotes > Lipotes vexillifer. The sequence continues at coordinate 889,408 of NW_006792103.1, read as the reverse complement.
CATACCATGGAGCATACTACACAGCAGTTAGAAATATACAAATAAATGTACACACAGATGCTCTGAAAACATAATGCTCAATGAGAAAAATAAAAAGGGAATGTAACTTTAAAATGCATAAACACATATATGTGTACATAAAACAATAATGCACATTTTATAAGAGCACATAGATATACTGAAGATACACATTAAACATATTAAAATAACCATCTTAACAGATGGAGGGAGGAAAATAGGGATTAAAGGGGATTCAGTAAAGAGGGAGACAGAGGCAGAGAGAAAGGAAGAGAGAGATGGAGAGAGAAACTCTTCTCTCAGTGTGGACCTGTGTGACCCCTCTTCACCCTGTTTCCCTAAGTGTTTCCTTGTGCTAACTCTTTTCAACCACTCCACAGTGTGATTATAGGTTAAATGTCTCTACAGCCAGGTCTTAATTCACATGATGATGGGTACCATGTGTCTGTCTCATTCACTGGTGTATCCTCAGTACCTGGTACTATTCTTGCACACAGTAGGTATTCAAGGAATATTTGTTGAAGGAATGAATGAATGCACAATTTTACATTGGCTGACCCATGCTAACAGAAAGAAAACCAAAAGCTGAACTTAAGAGCTTGAAAAAAATTTCACATGGATCTTTTCAGTGTTAAATTCCAGGTTTCATCTCAAGAAAGGTAAGTTCTTAGGTTTCATTCAAGTGAAGCAGATAGAGCAGCAATTCTGTTTTCAGTGATACTCACATGTGGCACTGGCTGAACCACTTTTGTATTAGGTTCTACATTTAAAATGGAGAGAATAAAGATTTTTATCTTCAGCTTTTTTTTGTTAGCAAGATAAAGAGATACTACTGTTCAAATGGCAAGAAATGCTTTTCTCTTTTAAAATTTAAAGTGTGCATATTATAATTTTCCTATCGAAATAGGATTATTATGCTCTCTTATATTGGAATTTCTGAGTCACAAAAGCTCTCAGTGAGTTTTCCTTCAGCGTGTAACGTAACATTACAACATGATTCAGAATAGCATTTGACCTACAGTTTCACAAAGTATGCATTTACAACGTATTTCACTTAGAACCAAATAATGTACTGCCAAAGAGATATATACAGTATGGAACAAATGACCCTATCCTTTCAGTGCAGATACTGTTGATCCTTGATTTTTCCACCAGAATTCATAAATGCCCATTCACTACTGCCTGCAACTGAAAGAACTCTTACCTATGAATAAAATTCCCAAACAAAGAATCTTTTAACTGCTTTAGCATCCTAGCTTCTCTTTTACAGTAAAACTACATTTTTTTGTTCATACATATTATGGTGAAAATTTTCATTAGACTTAATTCTTCTGGGAATGAACATTTTTCTAGGATAACTGCTCTTCTTGGGAAATGAACTTATTTTTCAGGACATAAGATAATTTACTTAAATAGAATTCTGCCATAGGGCTATGCTGATCAGCTCTAAACTAACAAGTCTGCATTGCACCATTTGATTGCTTATTATTAACAGATTAGAAATAGTCAAATATTTTAGGGTTAAATAGTAATTAATGCAAGATAATTTGCACCTCGACAATAGTTTCTTTGGAACTGCTAAAGCTTCTAAATAATCTCTTCTGGCTTTTAATCATGTGTTACTTTCAATACATTTTCTTCCAAACCTCTTTCTATATTGGTCTTGAGCTCAATTATTTCTTGGAAAAGCACAGAAGTCACTCTAGTATGCATAGTGCCTCACTTTACTAAATCAGATCTTTACTGATCTGAAAAACCAGGGTCCTGAGACACACACACACACACACACACACACACACACACACACACACACATAATAGGTAATTAGAAGAAGTTTATTTCACCACAAAATACCTATTAGGTAGAGTGTGCTGATTCATAAAAATGGAAATTTACCAACAGCTATATTCTTTGCAGGAGTCTATTCATTTCCTAGGCAGAAGCCATGGCACAATCTTTACAAAAATAAGGCTTGAAATGATAGGCTTGATTATCACTGTCTTGAGAAGCCCACCATAAATCCCACAGGAATACAGACTACGTTTCACTTCACAGATTAATTTTTTTTTAGTAGCCAATAATGAAAATTAGATCCTGCTAATAGAGAGACTCCAAAAAAGCAGAACACTTTAGGTAACAAACTCTTTGTCTCTTCTGGTTTTTAGAAATGATCATTAAGAACTGACTGGATATTTTTGCTTGATTC